>NC_082689.1:114321047-114687922 GCF_949987515.2 Delphinus delphis | reverse complement strand
TATTATCTGGAGAAAAAGTGCTAAGTGCAATTCTTGGCACATGTACAGTGTCTGATCATTTCCCATGTGCTTTTGTGTACCATGTTACCCAGGACAGATGAATTTTATGAGGACTGAAGAGTACTTTTTTTCTACCTTTTCAAATTCCCATTTGATTTTCATGACAACCCTCTGATACAGACAAGGTTGACTCTACCTACTGATTTGTTCTCTCCCAGCTTAAGTTGAACGCAAGACTAATGACTGTATTAGCCCGTGGGATTGGGGGGCAGTAGAAACCACACACATTTGCATGGTTCCTGTATCTAGACCGTGACTTGCTTTCAGAATGTTGCTTCTCAGGGGAACATGTGTTCTTGTGTTTGAATCAGTGCTTGGTGGTGGAGAGCCCCCTCTAACATTAGTGTGTCCTATGGAACATCACGTAGGAAAACCATTTCCCGGCTCTTCTGCCTCCTTGCCAAGCCACCTAAAGGAAGCTGTCTTGGTGTTCTGTACGGGAGGGTACGTGTTCATTCTTACCCCACGCCTTACAGTTAGGCTGGGCTGGGGGACCCACCCGCAGTGGCTCCCTGCTTTCTCTAGGATAGGTTTCTTCAGACAGCATTTTAGGCTCATTTGTAGATGAACAATCTGTCTTCTGAGATGCAACGCCCTGTCACTTCCCCACCCCATACCTGCGCTTCCATGTCACGTGATACCGGACCCGCCAGGACGCTTCATGCCTCTGTTGCTTTGCACGCCTTCCGTTATGTGTGGGAAGCTTCGCTCTCTCAGCCCCTCTGCTGAGTGAACTTGGACTCCATGTCGAAGCCTTTCTGGATCTTCTTTTCCCAGAGTTCATCATGCTTTCCGTCAGACCTTGTAGCGTCTTTATCACTGCATATGGGCAGTTCTATTTCCATGCTTTGTTTATACATCTTTCCTTAGGAGATTGCGTTTTCTAAGGGCAGAGATGCACAGCTTAGCACAGAGTAGTGTTTAAATGGTTTTTTTGGACAAAAACGAAGCCACTATAGAGCTTTCCAGTCGGTAGGTAGTAGAGACGTATTAAAGGGTGTCTGTTGGTGTGTCTCCCAAATCCCCGATGAAAAACTTCTGACTGTAAGGTGTGAGCCTGCCAGGACTTGGCGTTATGGGCCCCGATTCCCCTTGTTGGAAGGTCTGTGTTGTGGCTTTTGTGTACTGGCGATGAACCCAAAGAGTTCTTGGAAGAGATTAAGAGGTTTGCAAGCCCCTCGGAGATGGTTCTGGGAGAAGTATAATTGCTTTGTAAACAATGGATGTCTGCTGAAGTTAGGGATGGCATGTACTGATGTCTACAGTTTCCGTGGAAACACATCAAGAAGTAAGATGGACTGATGGGTGGGTCAAGGGAGGCCCGATGACTGGGTTTGTGATAAAGCAAATGGAGTAACATGTTGATGGTAGAATCCAGGGCTGCGAATATGGGTTCACTGTGCAGCTCTTTCTACTTTTCTGAAAACTTGGAACTTTTGCTAATAAAATGTTCGGGGTAGGGATAGCTGTGTTATTCTTTAAGAACATGTTTATGGGCGAGGCACATCTGTTATAAACATTAAGTTGTCAACGTGACATTCCTGAGCCTCACTGACTTGTTTTCTTCCTGGTATTTCTCCTCCTCTGCAGCTGCCTCCTTCACATCTCAGTTCTCCCTGTAAGAGCATCCCCTGACCTGCTCTGATCTAGATGTCCCTCCTCTGTGACCCCAGAGCCCTTGGATACTTCTGCCGTAGAATTTGTCAGCCATACTATAATCGCCGACTAATCTTCTGTAACTAATCACTGGACTTTGAGTTTCTGGAGTGCAAAGACTGTTTCTGGAATGCTTTCGGCACAAGTAACAATAGACTCAGAATGGTCTAAACAAATAGGGGTTTATCATCTCCGGTTCAGGAGCCTGGAGGTTTGCAGTTTCCAGGATCGGTCCAGGCTGACTCTCCTGCCTTGCCCTCCGCGTGTCAAGTGCTCACGGGTTATACAGACTGGAAAGAACCACCATGGTTGTTTCAGTTTTTGAGCTTTGAGCACAGATATTTTGGCAAATATCTGTGGATTTGTTGAACAGTCTTCAATCCATTTATTGTGGTTTCTTCTAGGGAAGCTGACTTTGTGTTTTGAAAATAACAGCTCAGAGTTAGATGTCTACGTGTGTTTGAAAGCACCCCTGCCCCTAATCTGGAAAAGGATTTCTCCATTTTCATACAACTCTAATAATTCATGGAAGCAAGGCTGCTTCGGAGAAATCCTGTGATGGGTTGGTGGTCTGGAGTTTCCAGCCTCAGGCACTGACCTCGGCCCTGTGGTGGCAGCTGTGGACCAGAAATTAGGCCCAAAGCAGCTTCGCCTTCCTGAGCCTTCGGGGGAGGCCGGCTTCTCATCCCACTTACCCTATTTTAGTCACAATTCAAATGTGCTTAATTATCTAGTTAATTGCTTAGAAGGCTTATTAAAAAGCACGTCATTAGAAAAGGGAGAGTGGACAGAGGGTCCAGCTTGAGGGGAGCCAGCACACAAGTGATCCCACCCAGAGCAGCGGGTCACACGACTGGTTTCCATAGTGATGATGATCCTTGAATCACCCGGGAAAGCTACGAGTATGGTCAGTCTTCACTGCTTAAGAAGACAGGTAGCTATACTACGTGAAAAATAACATGCAAAACTACATACGTATGATCTCAGAAAGATGTTAAATATAGGAGTATATGGATTAAAATATAAGAATATACAGATTAAATTACGGGCAGGAAGTAACGCTGTAATACCGAATATCTCTGGGTGACAGGATTTTTCTCTTATTTTTTAAGATAGTTTTGTGTATTTTCTAAATTTTCTACTGAGCACCGAAGGGGGGGTCAGAATATGTCACCCCAAAAGATGCCACTTTGACATGAGGATTATTTTGAGCTGAAAGCAACTGAAAAGTAACAGACACAAAGAAAAGTTCTCCCTTCCCCTCTCCACCAGGAAGGGCGGGGCGATCCTTAATCACCCAGAGGAGGCCCCCGAGGAATCGGGGTAACGCCTCTTGCTCACAGCCCGCACCCTGCGTCAGTTTCCCCCTCCCAGAAGTGCAAGGCCCTCTCCCTTGTCTTGTCACTTCCCTGCAGCATTCGTTGTTCATTGGTTAAGATGCTCTGTGAACCCGAGTCCCACCACCCCGTGGGGCCGCCACCACTGCGCTCTCCTGCGTGGTTGTGAGATGCACCTGTTCAGAAGCCTCTGTTTGTTTTTCTCTCCTTAATCAGTCTCTCGTCAGCCTGATTTTCAGGGCCCCAGCCAATGAACCAAGGTGGGTTTGTTTTTCCTCCCCTACATTGTTATTACTTTTCATTTTAAATACTTAAAAAAGGATTGTAGACATTCAGAGTGATTCTTGTTCAACGCTTGGCCTCCTGATAATGCAGTTTCCCCACATTTTGCCTCTGCCTTTGTTAAAAATGATCAAATGATGCTCTTTATGGCGGCTGCCTGAGAAGTCCTACTTGTTACGGACGCCGACCCTCCTGGTGGGTATTTCCTTAGGTGTCTCGGAGGTCGCAGCTGTGGGCCCCTATCCGTGGGCCTTGGTTGTAGGAATCCTGAGCCGTCTTCACTGCGTCCCCCCGCAGAGGTTGTAGCCTAGCACCCTGAGCAGCCTGGGGTTACTTGTTATGTTGCTTCCTGGCTTTGGGGGAGTGCTGCGGTCACAGCTTCAGGGCACACTTTCCTACGGCCAGGGCTCGGGCAGACATGCTTCCTTGCTGTCCTCCGCTGTTGGTGCTGTAGGGGAGCAGGTACCGTCCCAGAATAGGTCTCTTTGGCATATTAATAGTTTTAAGCTGGTTATTTTCCGGGAAACAGCAGGCGTAGAAGAAATTCTGAAAACCAAGTAGGAGTCACCGTTTTGTAAGAGACAGGGACATTTACCAGGGGAATGTCCCTATGCAAGGGCGTCCCCCTCGCTGTACCAGGACACGAGGACGACCGAATCTCTAGCAGCTCCTAGGGGCGGAGAAGGTAAGGACTTCAAGAACCTTGCCCTTGTTTACCCGGCCTTCCCATGTCACCTCTCACAACCGACTCTGCCCATCCTCAACATCCTCTTCTGCTTTGGGCAAGGACGGTATCCAAGGTGAGGGCTTCGGCCGTCTGAACAAGGTACTCAGGTTGTCTGGGTCTCTCCCGGGTCCACGTGTTACTAGACTTTGCTGGATTTTCTCCTGTTAATCTGTTTCATGTCAGTTTAATTCCCAGACCAGAAAGAAGAGCCTAGGAAGGCGGAGGGACTCTCTTCCTCCCCAACAGTGGACCGATGTTTTGCTCGTCCATTCTTTTTTTTTTTTAAATATATTTATTTATTTATTTAATTTTTGGCTGCGTTGGGTCTTCTTCGTTGCTGGGCGCGGGCTTCTCATTGCTTCTCTTGTTGCGGACCACAGGCTCAGTAGCTGTGGCTCGTGGGCTTCAGTAGTTGTGGCACACGGGCTCTAGAGCGCAGGCTCAGTAGTTGTGGCGCACAGGCTTCATTGCTCTGCAGCATGTGGGATCCTCGCGGACCAGGGCTCAAACCCGTGTCCCCTGCATTGGCAGGCGGGTTCTTAACCACTGCACCACCAGGGAAGTCCTACTCGTCCATTCTTTACCTGAAGGTGCATTCCTTCGAGGCTCTTGGTGTCTCTGAGGGACTGACTTGTGTGTGCGTTAAATCCTAAGTTACCCAGAGCAGCAACCACCTAGGACCACAGAAGTATCAGCTCTGATTTTTTTTCTCCCCAGCACTGGGATTTTTTTTGAGCCCAGCTGTGCATTCATAGAAGTTCTCAACCTTGGAGGTCTACTGTCATCACCTGGGAAGCTTTTAGATGTTCTCATGCCCAGGCTCCGATCCCAGGCATCCCAGACCAAACTCCATCAGAATCTCTGGGGATGTTTTTAAAACTGCCCAGGGATCTCCTTGTGCCACCGAGGCTGGGATCACTGATTTAAAATATTGTTGTTTCTGTCATGCAATGGTGTGTGTGTATTTATTTTTTTTCTACTGGCGGTATTTTCAAGTTACTTTGTCAGAAATAGGTGCCCATCGTGTCTAATGAGAAAAAAAATTCTCTTAAAATGAGATAGGAAGGAAACCAGCCTTTTTAAGTTCCTGTTATATGCTAGGCACAGGGCTTCAATCTTTCACATGTGTTATCTCATTTAATACTCAGAAAAATCCTGCAGGGTGGGTGGTGGTTTACTTGTGTCTGCAAATAAGAAAACTGGCTTAGAGAAACTGAATAACTAGTGTCCAGGTCCCACATCTCACGAATGGCAGAGCCAGACTTGGGCCCGTGACATGCCCGAGCCCTTGCCCTTTTTCCTTACGCTGTGGCATCTGTGAGAGAGATTTTCCATAAAAATCGTTTAAAATAAAAATTGGCACTTGGGTTATGCAGGAGCATATGGTAGCTCTATTTTCAGTTTTTTAAGGACCCTCCATACTGTTCTCCATGGTGGCTGCCACAACTTAACATTCCCACCAGCAGTGCAGGAGGGCTCCCTTTTCTCCACACCCTCTGCAGCATTGATTGTTTGTAGAATTTTTTATGGCCGTTTCTGAATCGTGTGAGGTGATACCTCGTTGTAGTTGTGATTTGCATTTCTCTACTAATTAGTGATGTTGAGCATTTTTTCATGTGTTTGTTGGCCATCTGTATGTCTTCTTTGGAGAAAGGTCTAGTTAGGTCTTCTGCCCATTTTTTGATTGGGTCGGTTGTTTTTTTTGATCTTGAGTTGTATGAGTTGTTTGTAAATTTTGGAAATTAATCCCTTGTCGCTTGCATCAATTTTCAAATATTTTCTCCCATTCTGTAAGGGAGAAAATTCTGTCTTTCTGTTTTGTTTATGGTTTCCTTTGCTGTGCAAAAGCTTGTCAGGCTAGTTAGATGCCAAGTTTCAGGTACCTGTTAAATGTGCTTACTGAGAATACTTTCTCTTGCCCCACCACCAGGATTGCTCTGTTCTACTCACTTTATCTCACTTCTGATGAGGCTAAACTGATTTTGAGTAATGGATTGTTGTTTTGGAAAAGTCTGCCTCATTTAGTTCTTAATGTAACTCAGCGTGGAATAAATAATTTAGTTGTCTTCCTTTTAACTGTCCTGTGTCGCGAAGGGATGCTGATGGTTCAAAGCAGGTCTGCTCGCCCCTTTTCAGAGCCCACCTTGGTCCGCTGGGAGGGCCGTGTGGGTGTGTTGGAGGGGCGGGGAGGGAGCGAGGGTACAGAGATGCTGGGCCCCGAGCGGCCCCCGTGGCACAGCTGGCGCGGGGTCGCTGCGTGGCTCGCACCCCCTGCGGCTCTGTCGAGGGCGTGCGGGTTTGGTGGGCCATCCTCCCCCACCCCGCGTGATGGGGCGTCGGGTGCGCACGCCCGATTCTTCTCTCCGTCTCCTTTCCCTCGGGTCGGCTCAGCTCTGGTGTGTGACTCGGCAGTGCCTGGGGGCCTGTATCTCTGCCTGGAGCCTGGGAGAATGACCTCTCTGGTGGAACGTCTGGGTCAGGCTTTTCTGGAGGGCTGTCATGTCATTTCCTTTGGGTGGAACCAGACCGCCTCTGAGTCTGTCTTCTTCCTTGGCAGCTCTTCATCTCGGTCCTCTGGCCGCGTTTCGCAGAAACCCAGCAGGATGGCCGCAAACAAGAGCAAGAGCCAGAGCTCCCTGGCCCTTCACAAGGTGATCATGGTTGGCAGCGGAGGGGTGGGCAAGTCGGCCCTGACCTTGCAGTTCATGTATGATGAGGTAAGACACGCCTCCCCGTCGGGCCTGCTGTCGCCACGTCCCTCCTCCAGCTGCGTCCCTGGGCCCATTCCCTGGGGCTCATCAGGGTCATGGGGCAAACTGTGCTACGGTGGCTTCTGAGTAGCTTTCCAGGGGGTTCCCACCAGGGGAAGAGCTGCACTGCTGATGTTAGGCGAGCCATTTCGGCTCAGGCAGGGACACGCGGGGTCCCTGCTCACATCGTTTCCGTCATTGTGTTATGACAGGAGCTGGGGGGAGGTGTCGAAAGGGCGGGCCAGATGCGTAGCTGTCACAGCCAGCCCGTACAGGCACTGAAGGGGACAGCTGAGCTGCCCTAGGAGCTCCATCTCTTCTCCTTGCTCTGGTTCCCCCGGTTCAAGCTAAAGCCCCAAGCTTGCATCACTTCCTGGGGGTGATGGCGCTGCTGCCGAGTCCAGTGCGACGGCACAGCCTTGACCCCTGCTTGACGGCCGATGGCTGGTAGTGCAGCAGCGTGTCCAGACCAGAGCCGGAGCCTCGGGGCCTCTCGCTGGCACCCTCTTTGCGCGGCTCGTGCCTTCCAGAATTTGCGGCAGGGGACACTGTCACCACGATCAGCTAAGATGACCCTCTTTCCACCAGGCTCCGCCCCGTCCAGCTTCCTGCCACACAGGGTGTGCTGCAGTGACCGCGACATTTTGGGATGTGGCCAAGGGAAGCCGACTTAAGGATGCAGTTAGCAGGGGCCCTGGCCTTGTGATGGGGGCGCGGGGAGGGCTGTGTCCAAGGCGCCCGGCACGGCAAGTGAGTGGGCAGCGGCTCCAAACGCGGTGTCAGAGGCCGGTCTGGAAGGTTTTTCCAGGCCTCACGGCTCCTTACAGGGAAGACGGATGCAGGGCCTGAATTTGCCAGTAGTTCCCAAACCGCCCTTACTAGGAACGTCACCCGAAGAAACCTCGCTAAACCGTCATGAAAGAAAAGCTCGGACCAGCTGTGCTAGAGGAAGGACTGAATTAGTTTTCAATTCTCCATAGGCAACGTCGGCTTGGCCAAAAAGTGCGTTCGGGTGTTTCAGACCATCTTTCAGTGAGGCCGGAATGAACTTCTTGGCCAGCCCAGTGCTTCAGGATACCTGGCATCTGACGAGATAGTTCAGACGCATACAGCTAACAGAGTAGGACGGTATTGCAGAAGTGTGTCAGCACTCAACGAGCAAGACTGTTACCCTGCTGGATTTGGGGTGCGAGTGGTATTTGTAGTATTGCCGTGGAGCGGATCTCCACACGGACATCCGTCACCTCCAGTTTCCAGGAGTCTGGCCCGGCTGAGCGTGGTGCTGCCCAGGGTCTCAGGCTGTGGGGAGGGTGTCCGGCCTCCTGCGAGCCCGCGGGCTGCTGGCGGGTGCAGGACGGGGCCCCGGCTGCTGGAGGTCGCCTCCAGTTCTCCGCCGCATGGTCCTTTCTGTAGACAGCTCTTCCCATGGCCGCTTGCTTCTCCCCGGCCAGCAGGGAAGTGTCTGGCAGCTAAGACGGATCCTTCCGCACAAAAACGTGGTCACGGGGTCGTGTCGTCACGCTGCCTGTACACTGTTGGTTGCAAGCCAGCCTCAGGGTCTCGTGCGCTCAAGCGGAGAATGCCGTACAAGGGCGTGAGCCATCGGGGGGCCCCGGAGGGTTGGTTCACCAGAGTATTTGTGTGTTTTAAAAACTGTGTAATGAATTATAAGTTCTTTTCTCCTTCTCGATAATCATTTTTGTATTTACCATTATATGTGTAATCTTGTATTCTTTTCTTAAAAGAGGGCCCTGCAATGAATAAGCTTCAGACCAGAACCAAAACCTCCAGACCATCTCCCCCTGGGTCACACCCCACTGTATCTTATCATGAGAAACTTTTTGTTTGTATGCTTCTACATGACCAATTTCTTTTTTTTCTTTTTTAATTGAAGTCTAGTTGATTTACAATGTTGTGCTGATTTCTGCTGTACAGCAAAGTGATTCAGTCATACATATATATACATTCTTTTTTTATATTCTTTTCCATTACAGTTCATCACAGGATATTGAATAGAGTTCCCTGTGCTCTACAGTAGGACCTTGTTGTTTATCCATCCTCTAGACAATAGTTTACATCTACTAATCCCAAACTTGCAATCCATCCCTCTCCT
The DNA here is from genome assembly GCF_949987515.2 of Delphinus delphis. Taxonomy (NCBI): domain Eukaryota; kingdom Metazoa; phylum Chordata; class Mammalia; order Artiodactyla; family Delphinidae; genus Delphinus; species Delphinus delphis. The sequence goes on along the minus strand of NC_082689.1, from coordinate 114,678,997 downwards.
ACCCTCCCTCCCCCTTGGCAAGTCTGTTCTCTCTGTCCGTGAGGGTGTTTCTGTTTCATAGACACGTTCATTTGTGCCGTATTTTAGATTCCACATAAGAGCGATATCATATGGTATTTGTCTTTCTCTTTCTGACTGACTTCACTTAGTATGAGAACCTAGGCTCCACCCATGTTGCTGCGAATGGCATTATTTCATTCTTTTTTATGGTTATTGTAAATAGTGCTGCTATGAACACAGGGGTGCATGTATCTTTTTGAATTAGAGTTTTCTCTGGATATATGCCCGGGAGTGGGATTGCTGGGTCATATGGCGGCTCTATTTTTAGTTTTTTAAGGAACCTCCGTACTGTTCTCCACAGTGGCTGCACCAGTCTATGTTCCCACCAACAGTGTAGGAGGGTTCCCGTTTCTCCACACCCTCTTCAGCATTTGTATACTTTTATTTTGGAGGGTTGTTTTTCTTTATTTTACACTAGGGGCCAAAGTGGGGAAATCTAGCAGAATCTGTTTAATTTACGCCAAACTTTTTTTTTTTTTTAGCTTATTTATTTATTGGCTGCGTTGGGTCTTCATTGCTGCCTGGGCTTTCTCTAGTTGCAGCGAGCGGGGGCTACTCTTCGTTGTGGTGCGCAGGCTTCTCATTATGGTGGCTTCTCTTGTTGCAGAGCACGGGCTCTAGGGCCTGTGGGCTTCAGTAGTTGTGGCTCAGGGGCTGAGTTGCTCCAGGGTATGTGGGATCTTCCCTGACCAGGGCTCAAACCCGTGTCCCCTGCATTGGCAAGCGGATTCATAACCACCGTGCCACCAGAGAAGCCCACGCCAAACGTTTTTGCATAAAAGAAGAGAGGCAAGTTACAAAATCTGCCTTGGAAGTCTTTATTTGTTTTTCCTTAAAAATGTGACTTGCTTCCTAAAGATTCCTTATTTTCCTTCTGTAACAGAGGCTGGGGAGGAAGGGACAGGGAGGAGAGGGATCAAAGCATGGGAGACGTGGTTAGAAGAGCAGGCGTTAATGGAGATGGGGGGGATTCTGTGTGTCCTGCCCCCACCGCTGAATGACGGGCAGTGTCTGGGGACATTTGGGGCTGTCACAATAGGGGGATGTGACTGGCCGCCAGTGGGTGGAGGCCGGGGATGCTGCCGAACGTGCTGCAGTGTGCCGGAGGGTCCCACACGGGAGAGTCGTCCAGACCGGAAGGTCTGTCGCGCTGCTGTCTGGGGGGCGGCCTGGCCGGAGCCACGTCAGGGAAGGGGAGGCTGCTCCACCACGCGGTGAGCGAGGGGCCCCGGGTGCCAAATCTGAGAGCACGTTCGGGCCCCGAGCCCGACTCCGCGGTGAGGTTGGAGCCATCCTGTCTGGCCTGGTGGCTGACACCGCAGGAGACCAGGGCAGTCTGGACGGGATGTGTCACTTTCCCTGTGTATGTTTCTGTGTGTACAGCAAGAGGGAGGGGAGGAGATGCAGAAGAATCAAGAGCTTTTTCTCTTCTTCCTAGTTTCTTCAGAGAACCAAGGGGAAGCTGTGCTTGGCCTTAGTCTCTGTTTCCCACTGGCTGACGTATGTGGGGACCAGAAAGCAGCAGTTGTTGAAGGATTGAGGGAATGGTAAAATAAGAGCACAGCAGCAGAAGAAGAGAGATGCAGTGCTCGTGTCGATTCCCCTAACGGTGCTGCCCGCTAGAACCTTCTGTGATGCAGGGGGTGTTCTGTGTCTGTGCTGTCCAACACCTGAGGCTGCTGAGCCCCTGGTGCCCGGCTAGTGGCCGCGAGGTTGAAGGGTCTGGCTCTTGAATCACAGTTGTGAAGCTTGAAGAGACCTTAGGGGCGACGGCCAAGCCCAGCTGATTGCAGACTCACCCGGGGCTCCTTTACCAAATCCCTCTGGAGCTGCAGCCGAGTCGTTCTTTTCCTGAAGCTCTGCCAGCAGTTCCGAGGAGCGGTGGCTCCCCCTGTCCGGGAGGCCAGAGAAAAGGAAACAGTCCCGTGCTCGGGGTGCGGGTTGGCTGACACCTCCCGAGCCACTCGGACCCTTTGTTCTTGGTCCAGTGCTTTGCCCTTTGTTTAAAAAAAACCTTTCAGCTTCTGTGGTGGAATCTCCAGGAAAGTTGGATCACGGAAGCAGCCACAGCCTCGCAAGTCTTTATTTTTGTCTAAGTTCTGACTTAGAAAGATGGGAAGGGACTGCCAGTGAGGCAGAGGGAGCGCTTGCCCTTGGAACCCCTGGCCTGATGCACTCGAAGACTGCTTAGCTGCCTGCCTGTGCCGGTGAGGTGAGGCTGGCCACGGTCAGTTCGGGCAGCTGCCACGCTCGCGAGGAAGGCGTGAGAGGCTGGGCTTAGACCGCGTGTCTGGGCGTCTGTGGCGGATCACGGCAGCCCTGCAAGCCGGCGCGGTGGCTCCTGCTAACAAGGAATGGAGATGCCAAGGCTGTGATCTAAGCTCCCACAGTGAGCGCCCTTCCCCGGCGCGGACGCATCTCCCCACTGCCGTATGGGGGACGTTCTGACTTCCAGCGTTAAAGGAGCGGGTGGGACTCTTGCTGCTTCATCCTTGGAAGTGCAGGAGCAGGCAACCGAGGTGCTTTAGGGTGTATGGAGACCTTCGCACTGGGTGTTGCGGTGGTTTTTTTGGGGTGGTCATGTATTTGTCTCTCTGGAAGGACGTTAACAGGAGGACACCGCTGTGAAGCATAGGCAAATTTTCATATTTTCTCTATTTTAAGATTGTTATATGAGTGTAAGAGACTCTTGAGTTTTATTTATTTTTCAAATTAATTAATTCATGTATTTTTGGCTGCGTTGGGTCTCCGTTGCTGCACGCGGGCTTTCTCTAGTTGCGGCGAGCGGGGGCTGCTCTTTGTTGCGGTGTGTGGGCTTCTCATTGCGGTGGCTCCTCTTGTTGCGGAGCACGGGCTCTAGGCGCGCGAGTTTCAGTAGTTGTGGCACATGGTCTCAGTAGTTGTGGCTCGTGGGCTCTAGAGCGCAGGCTCTGTAGTTGGGGCGCGCGTGCTCAGTAGTTGTGGCACACGGGCTTAGCTGCTCCGTGGCATGTGGGATCTTCCTGAACCGGGGCTCGAACCCGTGTCCCCTGCATTGGCAGGCGGATTCTTAACCACTGCGCCACCAGGGAAGTACCCTCTTTAGTTTTAGTATTAGGTTATCTTTAGATTTAAAATCATTTGAATTAGTAGCTATTGATTGACAACACAAGGTCCTTCAGAGGGTCCATAAGTTCATATTGATATTTTCAACTCGATTTTTAAATTTTTAAAAAATTTAAATGCTAGCTTTATGAAGAATTCACGTACCCTGAAATTCACATTTTTAAAGTGAACCATTCAGTGATTTTTAGTGTATTCACACAGATGTGCGGCCATCACCACAATGAAATCGTAGAACATTTGTATCACCCCAAAACGAAGAGCCCTGCACTGTAGCAGCCATTCCTCATTACCACCTCACCCCCCGGCCCCCGGCCTGGCAACTGCTTTCTGTTTCTATGGATGTGCTGTTCTGGACACTTTACATATGTGGAATCAGACAGTGTGTGACCTTTATGTCTGGCTTCTCTCACTGAGCATCACGTTTTGAAAGTTCATCCACGTTATAGCTGTATCAGTGCTTCATGCTTAAAAAAAATTGAGATGTAACTCACATCATAAAATAGACCCTTTTAAGCGTACAATTCAGTGGTTTGTAGTATATTCACAGAACTGTGCAACCGTCACCACTACTTCCAGAACATTCTCATCCCCCAGAAAGACACCCCTTACCCACGGGCAGTCCCTCTCCACCACAAATCTGCTTTCTGTTTCCATAGCTTCGTCTGTTCTGGATGTTTCATATAAATAGACTCATATATTATGTGATATTTCGTGTCTGGCTTCTTTTGCCAACCATAATTTGTCAAGGTTCATCCACGTTACAGCATGAATCAGTACTTCCTTACTTTTCATGACTGAATAATACTCCAGTGCCTGGATATGTCACGTTTTCTGTATCCATTTGTCAATTGATAGATATTTGGATTGTTTCTACCTTTGGCCATTATGAGCAATGTTGCTGTGAACATTCGTCTACAAGTTTTTGTGTAGACATGTCAGAATCTCTTGGGTGTGCACCTAAGTGGGAAATTTCCTGGATTATATGGTAACTCTGTGTTTAACTTTGTGGGAACTACAGAAAGGCCGTGTTTTCCATGGCAGCTGCACTGTTTTACAACGTATGATGGTTCTGATTTCTCTGCCATCTCGCCAATGCTTGTTATTGGCCATCTTTTTTTTTTTTTTTTTTTTTGCGGTACGCGGGCCTCTCACTGCCGTGGCCTCTCCCGTTGCGGAGCACAGGCTCCGGACGCGCAGGCTCAGCAGCCATGGCTCACGGGCCCAGCCGCTCCGCGGCATGTGGGATCTTCCCGGACCGGAGCACGAACCCGTGTCCCCTGCATCGGCAGGCAGACTCTCAACCACTGTGCCACCAGGGAAGCCTTTGTCCATCATTTTGATTATAGCATCCTAATGGGTGTAAAATGGCATCTCGTGGTTTTGATTGGCATTTGCCTAATGACTAATGATGCTGAGCATCTTTTCATGTGCTTATTGGCCATTTGTGTATCTTCTTTGGAGAAATGTCTGTTCAGATCCTTCGTCTATTTTTTCTTCATTTGTTTTTTTTTCTTTGCCTATTTTTAAAGTGGCATTTAATTTCATTTAATTTTAAAACTGTCTTTTTATTATTGAGTTTTAAGAGTTAATTTATATATTCTGGGTACAAGTTCCTTATTAGATACATGCTTTTCAGATATTTTCTGCTATTCTGTGGGTTGTCTTTTGACTTTCTTGGTGGTGTCCTTTGAGGCATGAAATTTTAAAATTTTGATAAAGTCCAATTTATGTATTTTTTCCTTTTGTTGCTTGTGCTTTTGGTGTCATATCTAAGAATGCATTGCTAAATCCAAGGTCATGAAGATTTCCACCGTACATTTCCTTCTAGGAGTTTATGGTTTCAGCTCTTGCATTTAAGTCTTTGATCCATTTTGTGTTAGTTTTTGTATGTGATGTGAAGTAGGGATCCAGCTTCATTCTTTGACATGTGGAGATATCCAGTTATACCAGCATGAATTCAAGTTTAATAGTACATTGCTATCATTAACTTTTTTCCCTGAATATCTTGACTTATACTATGATTAAAATAATTATTTATTTTATGTATAATGCAATATAAAGAAAATAACTTTGAAATATTCATATCATTGCTACTGAATAATATAACCACTGAGGGAAGTTCAACATTTCTTTGAATTTTTTTTGTCCTTAGTCTCTTTTAGTGGGATGTATTCTATCCAAATATTCTTTTTTAAAGTCTCTTGGATTAATTCTTTCTCTGTCGGGTTACATTACCAATATAATATTCATTTACGTTCATTTGCTTCAGTTTTCCTGTTTAACAGCTTTTAAATCTGTTTTGTTTTGTCTTGCCAGGGTGTGTTTTCCCTCATTTTTTATAGCTGCATAGTATTGCATTCTGTGGATCCCCGTCCTGGGCATTTGGGTGCTTTTTCATCTTTTGCTGCTACACGTGGTGCCACAGTGGATGACCTTGTATGTTGCTGTGCAGGTGTGTCTGTAGATTAGATTCCTGGGAGGAGGACTGCTTCTCGCTCCATTAGGTGTCGCCATGTTGGTCTCCGTACAGACTGTACTGCTGTCTCCTGCCATTAGCAATGTGCAAGAGGTGTGTTGTCACACTTTGGGATTTTTGCCAGTCTGGTAGGTGAAAAATGGTATCTCCATGTAGTTACCATTTTCTTTATTAGTGAGGATGAGCATCTTCATATGTTTAACATCATATGTGTGTATTTTTCTGTGAATTGTTTATGTCTGTTGCCACTTTTTCCCATCGGCCTGTTGATCTTTTTTTCCTCCCTGTTTCTAGTTAATATATAGTTCTCTATGATATGGGTTTAAATACTTTTTCCCTGCTTGTCATTTGTCTTTGTTTATAGCGTGTTGTGTCATACAGAAGTTTTAAAACTTTTTATGTAGTCTAATTTATCAATTTTTCCTTACATGGCTTCTGGATTTTGAGTCATAGTTAAAAAGGCCTTCCCTACTTCAAGGTAATAAAGGGATTTCACCCATGTTTTCTTCTAGTACTTGAGGGTTTTATTCTTAACATTTAATCTTTGACCCATTTGGAGATTTTCATGTTGTATTGTTATTTAAGCCTCTGAGTACCTCTTGACCAGTTACTTTTCAGATGAGTTTTATAATTCTGTTGATTATGAATAAGAGCTCCCGTTTCTTACCCTTGCCAGTGTTTAACTGTAATTTTTTTTTTTTTTTTTTTTTTTTTTTGCCGTATATGGGCCTCTCACTGTTGTGGCCTCTCCCGTTGCGGAGCACAGGCTCCGGACGCACAGGCCCAGCGGCCATGGCTCACGGGCCCAGCCGCTCCGCGGCATGTGGGATCTTCCCGGACCGGGGCACGAACCCGCGTCCCCCGCATCGGCAGGCGGACTCCCAACCACTGCGCCACCAGGGAAGCCCTAACTGTAATTTTATACTGACAAGAATATTGCCAAGCGTTCTGCCCTCTGCTTGGTCTCTTCTCATCTGTAAAGTGGGGATATCTGTTCTTATTGTTTAAAAACAAAATAACAAATGGTGGAGTTGGAAGCAACAAGGAAGTACTAGCTAAGGAGCTCTCTGTGTCCTTAGTGCCTCACACGTGGTGTGATGATCGTCAGCGCTCAGTAAAGCCGCGGTTGATGATAAGCAAAGCACCCATATATTGAAATGTTTTTGGCAGCTGTTCTTTGTCTTAGAACTTTGCTACCTGCTAATCGTGTCGTCCGTTTGCCCAGTTCGTGGAGGACTATGAACCTACCAAGGCTGACAGTTACAGGAAGAAGGTGGTCCTGGACGGGGAGGAGGTCCAGATAGACATCCTGGACACAGCCGGACAGGAGGACTACGCGGCCATTCGCGACAACTACTTCCGGAGTGGGGAGGGCTTCCTCCTCGTGTTTTCCATCACCGAGCACGAGTCATTCACAGCCACTGCCGAGTTCAGGTGCGTCCGGGGGGCCCTCTGCCTTCCGTTCATGGCAGCCTGGGAAGGAGTCTGGGGCTGAGTGGAGTGCGTCTCAGGACGAAGTCTCTCTGAAGAGCTTGCTGGGGCTTTTTGGATCTTGGCACTTGATAGCTCGTCATTTGTTACGCTCTCTTTGGGCTTCTCAGGTTTGTAACTTCCACAGGTAAATGATCTTAAGGATCTGTTGTTCCTCGAGAGGACGAAGCCGTTCCCTACAGCCAAGAGCCGGTAGTTTTGTTTTCATGTAAATCCCAAGAGACAGGGGTTGGTAAGCGTTAACTATCTTTATCTTTTTCCCAGTTTTGCTAGAAAAGCAACAGTTCTGCTCTACTCTGAGGCTTCTGAAACCTCAGATGTCGGCAGAGTGGACGCCTTGGGTCAGAGTGACCGTGTGCTGCTCCCTTGGGGACATTAGCTCAAGTGGGGCGGAAAGCACCGGCTTCAGGTTCACATAGACCCGGGGGGTCTGAGTCCCCGCCCTGTCACGGTACTGTGACCCAGGGCAAGTGTCCTTAGCGTTCTGTCTCTTTACCTGAAAATGCTCTTGTTGATGAGATGAAATGAAATGACACGTTAGACTTAGATTTCCTAAGGAGAACCCTTCATGGTGTGGCGGCCCCAGGCTCTTCTCACTGTGTGGGCACAAGGTGAGTATCCACCGCTGTAATTTATTTAACATCGCGGTATGTCGAGATCCTTGAAGTTCATTTTGTTACAAAGAAATAGTGAGCTGTGTGGGCCTAGTACTCCCAGGGATTCTAGTGGGAAGCGTCTCTCTCTTTCCCCATCCTTTTCCCATCTCTCTTATACACTTGTGCGTTTTCATCCCCCTCCTTAGAAACAGATCCATCCAGGTGACTTTTTATTTATTTTTTGGCCGCACCGTGTGGCGTGTGGGATCTTAGTTCCCCGACCAGGGATCAAACCCGTGCAGTGAAAGTGCCGAGTCCTAAGCGCTGGACCGCCAGGGAAGTCCCCAGGTGACTTTTCATTCTAAGAACCAGAACTAGAGTCTAATAGGGAGCTAAAAAGGAAAAAAACAACCAGTAATCTTTTTTCATTCTTTAGCAAGTTCTGGTCAGAAATGAAGGTCATCAGCCCAAGGTGAGAACGAGGAAGCTAAGCGTCCCCCCAGGATGTGGAAGGAGCATCGGTGGGCGGGGGTGGGGGGGCAGCGCTCAGGAGCGGCCTCGGGGGAGACGGGCAGAGAGGAGTCAGGCGGAGCCTCAGTTGTTGTCTTCGTGGCCCCAAGCCTCCCGAGGGTGGATGACGCAATTCTCGGCAGCTGTGGTGTGTATGTCGTGAGCTGTTAGCCGGCTAGGACTCCCTGTGAGAAATCCTGTTATTCGTAGCTCTTCCTGATGTGCCGAGAAGCTTCTGTAAGTGGCTATAGTCCACGTGTGCACAGTTGGCTTTGCATCTACACGATCCTGCTGTTATGCCTTCTTGAGGACCGAACAGGATGGATGCACTCACCGCCCTGTTTTCTTCCCCGTCCGGAGCCTTGGGTTTCCCATCGGCCCCGTGAGTCGCCCATTAAGGAAGTGCTGCCTGTGCCCCCACTCACCGCACACACACAGATGCGCTCGTGCCTCCTTACCTCCTCCTGGGAGGAGGGTTTTGGTTATTATGAAAGAAGAGAAAGGACAGGTGATGACCTAAAAGAAAAAGGAAGGGGAAGTTAGTGCTTGTGGCTTGAACTCCGGGAAGTTCGATAAAAGCCCCAGGCTGCCCCGGTTTCCCACGGTGCTGGAAGCAGACGGGTGTGGGTAGATCCTCGGAGCCCTTACGCTTAAACTCAGTCGCTTCATGCCTGTTAGCAGTTGTAAAACAGCATTTCTGCATTTATCTTCCAAACGGAAAGCCTCCAACGTAAAACAAAATGTCAGTACACCCTCTCTTCCTTGAAACTTTTAGGCTTGTTACAAGAGACCAGAGCTTGGTACTCCTGTTTCTCCTTCAATATGTTTATCAATGAGGTGATTAGTCACGGCTCTGCAAGACTAACGAGCCAGAATGTGATCAGTTTTTACTGTTCACCATGTATACTGATCACTAACTTCTAAGCACAGTGCACGCTCTCTGACCCCTGTGAAATGCAGTGTGGCAAAGCTCCTCAGAGACAGGTTTCAAGCATCTGCTTATTTTTCATTTTGCTTAAACGGGGGGATAAATCAGGAGCTTGGGATTAACAGACACACAGTCTGCATACAAAGTAGAGAACCAGCAAGGACCTGCTGTACAGCACAGCCAACTCTATTCGCTATCTTGTAATAACCTGTAAGGGTGAAGAATCTGAAAAAGAAGGGGTGCATGTGTATGTGTAACTGCGTCACTGTGCTGCACACCTGAAACTAACATGACACTGTAAGCCCCCTACACCCCAACTGTAGAAAATTGGTATCTGGCAGTGAAACCGACCGTATGGGAAAAAATTTAAACGTTTTTATTATTATGAAATGTCACCCCATATTATATAAAAGTCAGTGCAAGTCCCCACCAAAATGTTTTTGAAGGGGTCTCTTTTGGGAATGTGTGGGAATACAGAAGTAGGCAGGTTCCCCCTGGTTCAAAATAATGGAAGCGGAATATTTAATTTCTTGAATACTCTGTTTTTCCAAAATGATTTTAGGTAGCTGATTATTTTTAGTAGAGGTAAACTTTAATGTGCTACAGGTAGCAGTTATTTTAGAGAAGATGTTTTTGAAGTACTTTTCCATAGGCCTTATAGTATTTCATTTTTTTCCCCCACTTTGTAGTAGAAAAATAAGGCATGTTGAAGTGGGGCTCCTGCCTCACAGACCTGGGCGGGGGCGGGGTGCACAGGTGCAGACAGAGTTGAAGCAGGAGTGGCACAAAACCGTACTTACCTTTACTGTGAGCGTCCCTCGAATGTTGCTTTGCTTCTCTGTAATATTCTACTTGACTGAGGAAAAAGAATCACCGGTTTTTGTCCCACTGCATTGATTTCACGGTCTGCTAACAGACCATATGAAAATCCCTGGGTTTCATGGCTTTTATTCTCACAAAGAAATCAGACTTTTTTTTCCCCCAGGGGCATTATTAAGCGTTTCGTATATGAAGATACTTCTTTCATCTGGTTTCTACCACAGAGGGTCCCACGTTTCTCCTTTGTTTTGTTTTTGGGCCGAAGCCTAAATTGGGGATGCTGTTGAAATGCAGAATCCTGGGCTCCTGCCCACATATCTGCTCCTGGGCCCAGAAACCTGCGTTGTTGTTTTTTTTTTTAAGAACTTTTCTCCCGTTTTGCTGTTCATTTTATTCATTTATTTCTTGGCCACACCATGCCGCATGCGAGATTGTAGTTCCCCCCCACCGGGATGGAACCCGGACGCCCTGCATTGGGAGCGCAGAGGCCTAACCACTGGACCTCCAGGGAAGCCCCCAGACCCGCGTCCGTAGTGAGCACCCGCGTCCCTGGGGCGCAGCAAGCTGGGAGCAGAGCCTGCAGCCGCTGGCTGGCCACGGGCTGGAGCGGTGCCCCCTGGGGACGGGCCTGGGCCAGCGGCCCGCCTGTGGAGGGACCGGCGCCCGGCCTGGCCTGCTCAGTCGCCTTCTTCTTGACCTGTCACCCAGGGAACAGATCCTCCGCGTTAAGGCGGAAGAAGATAAAGTCCCGCTGCTGGTGGCGGGCAACAAGTCTGACCTGCAGGAGCGGAGGCAGGTGCCGCTGGAGGAGGCCAGGGCCAAGGCCGAGGAGTGGGGCGTGCAGTACGTGGAGACCTCGGCCAAGACGCGGGCCAACGTGGACAAGGTGGGCCCCGCTCCCCCCTGCTGGTCCTGGGGAGCCGGGGGGGGGCACCTCGCGGGGGTCCTGGCGTCACACAAGCGGCACGGGGAGGGCGCGGCCTCCACAGCCCCTGCCCTCGCGGCCTCAGCGGCCCGCGGCCTCCAGGCGCAGGGCCGGCGCCTCGGGGGCCCTTGATTTTGCCCTCGCTGGCGGGTTGGGTAGATTTGTTCTCTTCACCTCCCTGCCCACCGGCAGAGCCAAGGGGTCCAGTCTTTATAACTTCGTCTCTGCGTCCAGGGACCTCTCCCCTCTTCTCCACCCCCAGCGTAGTTTTTCGTTCAAATCTCTGAAGTGAAGGAGAGGATGACCTTGACAGTGATGAACACCGATGGTTTGAAAACCCACCTTCCAGCGATTGCGATTGTGAGGGCTTCTTTTAAAAAGCTGAAGTTCAAATCGGTTGCCCCAGACCTAAAAGCTGAGGTCGTCTCTCTGCGGTCACGGCCTGGGTTCCGTTAGACCGACGCGCGTCGCTTTGCAGCCAAGCCGTGGACGCGTCTGCGCCGTCTGTGCAGCACCTGAGTCCCTCACATCCCTTCTCCTTTCTCCTTTGCTTCTCACCTGAGGAGAAAGGGATTTGAAGCCAGGTGTCACTTCAGCTTGCGGGGTTGCTGGAAGGACGCTGGTGTTGGGAGGCGTCTGCTTTGGAAGCCTCTCCAGCAACGTCAGTCTGTTAAGCTGCATCTGCCGCGCGAAGCAGGTTCACGCGGCAGCTCCCTTTTCTTTGATTGCTATCTCAGCTCTTACGTTGATTCTTGTGCATTTCCAAATCTTTCCGTTTCTATCAAATTGTTTTCTAGCTGTAGAGTTAGAAAACACACAGGAAGTCCAGTCGTGCAGTTTATTTTTAAAAAATCAGGAAGACTTTCCGGGCTTGGAACTGCCGACCTGGGGGGTGGGAGCCGTCACACCGGCTTGTCACCTCCCCTTCCTGCCCGGGACCGGCCGGACCTGCCAAACGGGAACCAGCAGAAGCTGATGCCGGGCAGCGTTGTGTTCGCTGTGAACAGGTCACAGGAAAGGAGGTTGGCGATGAACAGCTTGGGCATCGCGTGAAGCTGGACACACGCCCTTCCTTCCCCTCCCTCCGCCTGCCTTGTGCTGCTAGGACAAGGAAAAACCGGCGACATTCGAAGCTGTTCACGGTCCCTGTTATGGGGGAGGGGGCGCTTTCCTGAGAGGCTGAAGGAAAGGGGTGCTTAGGTCAGCCTGATGCAGTTTGGGGGGGTCCTTTCCTGCACCCTGAGCTAGTGGTGAGGGCTCGTGGAGTCCCCCACTCAGAAAGCCCAGTCTCGCTTTCCTCTAGAAAGTAGCAGGAGCCTGTTCTGCGCAAACGTCCAAAGGTCAAAGGCTACACTCAGTCTCACGCTTTCCGTCTTCTCTGTGAGAAATCTCAAATCTTTCTTTGTAGGAGGCGTACTTTGGCTGCTGGCATGTAGTCGGTACCCGGGCGTGGTTGCTGGTAGCAGGGGGCAAAACCCAGGCCACTGTGACAACTGATAGCATGCTGGCATTCAATGACACGTCTCATCAGCTGTTGATGAAGCCTCTGCAGCTGGCATCACGCGGAGCGGGGCAGGGAGGGGCAGACGTGGGGAGGGTGACACCCCCTCTGCCCCACCGCCCCCCTGCCCTGCATCGGGGGCCCCATTGTTTGTTCAAGCTGCATCCCCTCCTCCGCCCCACCCGCTACGTTCCCCGATCTGAGTCTGCCGTCGGGGTTAGGCTGCGAAGCCGTCCTACGTGATGGCGCTCGTGCCTTTAGGCTCAGGGCAGGACTCCTCAGCTCGGTGGAACGTGGCGGGGCCCTGAGGCGCTCTCCTCCCTTCCCTGTCCCCGTGGTTGGAAGCCAGGACGCCTGCTGACTGTTGTCACTCTCGGTGGTTGGAAGCCAGGACGCCTGCTGACTGTTGTCACTCTCGGTGTCTCTAACTGTTGTCGGTCTGTCCTGTGATGTTTCATCCTTCATCATACTTATCCCCAGAACAGGTTTCATCAGTTTGAAATAAGCTGCTGAGTGGTACTAATGGTATGACGCTGCTGCCCTTAGCTTGACCCGTTGTATGATGTGAGCAGAGAGGTTTCCTTTGTGGAATTAGAATACGTTTCTAACATTAGTTGTTCTCTTCTGCTCTAGACCTTTTGTTTTTTGGGGTTTTTAAAAAAATTAATTAATTTTTATTTTTGGCTGCATTGGGTCTTCGTTGCGGCGCGCGGGCTTCTCATTGCGGTGGCTTCTCTTGTTATGGAGTGTGGGCTCTAGGCTCCCAGGTTTCGGTTGTTGTGGCACGCGGGCTCTAGAGCACAGGCTCAGTAGTTGTGGCGCATGGGCTTAGTTGCTCTGTGGCATGTGGGATCTTCCCGGACCAGGGCTCAAACCTGTGTCCCCTGCATTGGCAGGCGGACTTTTAACCACCACGCCACCAGGGAAGCCCTAGACCTTTTGTTTTTGATGGCCCATGGTTTTTAAGAATACATTTGGCTTTATATATACTTTAAACTATAATTACATACCCTGCTTGGTCGAATTGCTTCATTAAATCATTAAATGGCTTTTTCTTCCTTGTTCTTTTCACCCCTTCCTCCCCACCCCAGGTGTTCTTTGACCTCATGAGAGAGATCAGAGCAAAGAAGATGTCAGAAAACAAAGACAAGAACGGCAAGAAAAGCAGCAAGAACAAGAAAAGTTTTAAAGAAAGATGTTGTTTACTGTGAAGGCCAGGGTGCTGGACCATGTCGCTCGCCACTAAGGACAGAGGGCAGGTTCCTCAAGCCAAGACTCCAGTCGACCTCTCGGCCTGTTCCCTGCTCTCCCCAACCTCATTCACACACGCTTCTGTAAATGGGGAAAATATTTGTGAACCAGTGGCTGGCAGAAGAAATAAGCCCTTGACTGTGCAATGGGATGGCTCCTCTGTCGGGAGGTTTCAGAGTTTCCTCCCTCTTTTCCTTCCTAAAATAAGCCACGTATGTAGTGCTACAGGCAGGCGTTAGCCAAGTGTTAATTAAGAAGGACTTTCCTAACTTCTTACTTTTTCCCCAGTTTTGTAACATAGCGTCTTCTGTTTTGAAATAAAAGTGTCTTATTTTATTAGGTCTTGGGAGGCGAGGGTGGGGTGAGGCTACCCCCACCCTTGTCAGCTCAACAGTGGTTCTCAGAAACATCCATTAGGTTCTAATGACGCTGGAAAATTCGGAGGTTTTTTGGGGTCTCTTGGCCATACCCTGTGGATCTGAAGCAGAGCTAAAAAAATAAAGTTGAATGGGGCCAAACAGATCAACACCAAGCCCAGAAATCCTTCTCAGTAGGAAAGAAGGAAGAGTTGTACCCTTCGTAGTTAAGTATCAGCCAGTTATAGTCTGTGTTGGCCGCTTTTCTCCTGTGGCATTCTGATTTTTGTGTAGGAGCTTCTTTTTTAATAAGCGACATGAAGACTCAAGAGCAATATACTGTATAAATGATATACTTTTCTAATCAGAATTTTAAAACGAAGTCCTTTGGCTAAATCCTCTCGTAATTGCCAGTCATAGGGTCAGGGCCCTCCCTCTCCATCCGCAACCCACGCTCTGTCCTGACCCACTCCTCCTGGCAGAGGCTGAGAGGACCTTTTCTTTTGTTTCTTTCAATGTAGCCCAAGTTCCTCTGAAGAACGTGGTGACTTAAGATTGTGTTCTAAACTCATGAAGCCAGAGCCTGTGCCAGACACCTGCTACCTCTCATAGAATTGCTCAGTAAATTCAGAAGTGGAGAAGCCACTGCCCCTTTACCTCTGAGAGCTGGCTGCTGTTTCTGATATAAGTTTGTTCCGGGACAGCCGTCTCGTCAGGTAGGCGAAGGTTTTTATGGATGAGAGACTGTCTTTCTTGTGTCAACCTTCTGAATTCAGCAGTCAGAAAATGTTTCATGAGCAAAGGAGGACAGCCATAAAAACCTAGTGCTCAGCATACTTTTCCCCATTTTTCAGAAGTGATATTTCACATACAGGTGCCAAAAGTGAATTGGGGTGGGGAGAATGGGAACCCTTGGAATTTATGGTTATTACAGAAATTGTAGAAATTATGATCTGACCGGAAAACAAACACTCTTGTATCACCTCCCAAAGAATCGTGGGCTTTTTTTCAATTAAAAAAAGCAGAAATTTACAGCTTTTCAGAATTTCAGCCTTCTTATTTTATCCTTTTGTCATATATGTAAAATGTAAGTATTAAAGAAATGGACAGGTATTCATTATCGTTCTTGTTAGATGTTCTGCAAACTTTATTTCAGTTAATTTTTTGAATTGGGCTGGGGGAAATTTATAAGTATAAACAGTAACTTTAGTTTCATCTTTCCTTTGGAAGAGATGACTACTCTTCTTTAAATTTAAAAAGTTGAAGGTAATCACACTCTTGCATTTTTTGAAACAACCTTTTTCTTTTCCTCCTAGTTTGCCACCTGTTTGATATCAGTTCTGGTCGAGAGTAGGTAGGTTTGGAATATGTACACATAAATTAAGGATGGTGTGAATTGTTCCATGCTATGGAAATTATTCTTAGTTTATGCCATTAGTGTATTTCTGAAATTATATTTAACTGGATAGTGATCAGAAATGGATCTTCCCAACAAAATGATTTATAGAGATGAGATTCTTTTCCATAGGAAAATAAGGAAGCAATGTTCTTTATAAATTTGAAACATACTACCTTGCTAAATGACTAGATATTGTGTCCATAGGGTAACTATTTTCCTGAAGTCTTCTTTCTAGAAATATTTGAGCACCTGCTTGGTGTCAGGCTCTATTCCAAGTGCTGCAATATTGTGTTGAACAAGATAGGCCAGAGCTCTATTCTCCTGGAGCTTATGCGTTAGTGAGGAAAGAGACAAATAATTGAAAATATCACAGAAAGTGCTTTGATGATCATAGAACTGGGTAATAGGATAGGAAATGTTTCTGGGCCATAGAGCTGATTTCAACTGGATGGTCAACAAGTGTCTGAAAGGGAGTGACATTTAAGCTGAGACCTGAAGGAGCCATGTGAGCTCCCAGGCTTGGGAGCAGCTGGTCCGGAGGCCCTCACTCAGGTGTTCAGGAAAAGACCCTAGAGGCCAGCACATGGCTGCAGCGTGATGAGTGGCAGAGCAGTAGAAAAAGACCTAACAAACAGGCGATAGATTCAAAAAGTGATGCAGGGGAACAATACCTAGATGTATAATTCCCTACAAGTGTCCTAGTTCATCAAATAGCAGACACCACTGATGATAAGACATCACCATAATTTATGTACCACTAAGGAAAAACTTGCCAAATTATGTGACTCCATCCTGACACCAGTGACGTGAATATGTGGGGGAAAAAAATAGATGCTGTAGGTTAGGCAAATGATATATAAATTTAAACTAAATGGAATTGGGGTATAAGATTCACCTATGTTGGTCTAAACACTATATTATAATAAAATAGTATAGAAGCTTAACAGTGGATAAGTACCAACAGTGGGAAAGTACCCCACGGTGCAGGCGGGGGTGAGGGCAGTGCCAACAACAGTGTACCTTGTGAGCCTGCACAACGGGTGACAGGTGGCACCACAGAGCACACTCACAGGTGGACAGCTCCAGTGGAGGAGTCCGCATCCTCTCCCAGTGGGAGTGCCCCAATCCCTCCTACCTTGCACCGCATCTCAGAAACACAGCTCAGAAATGGGCTGGGGCTTCTACTCCAACAGCTAGGAAGCAGACCCCACCCCTGACAGGGCTGCGACGGTCACAGAGCAAATAGGAGGTGCTGGGTAACATCCGGTGCAGGCTCTGGTCACAACACCAGTCACACCCCTGTCAAGCTGGTAACGGCACATGCCGAGGAAGGAGGCAACAGGCACCCACACTAAAAGCAGCCCTGGCACCGAAAATATTAAACCCATGCAGGCTACACAGGGATGCCCCCACATTAAAATAGCCCTCCAAGACCACAGTAGATAATTGTTTCTCCTAAACTAATAGAGCAAGAGAAATACAAGTAAAATGAAGCATCACAGGAACCACTCCCAGTGAAAAGATCAAGAGAGCGCCCGTGAGAAAACAATGAAATGGAGTCTAACAGACACCACGTTCAAAAAGGAGGTAGTGAAAGTACTGAAGGAATTAAGAAAGGCTACTGACAGAAATGCAGAGTACTGTAAAAAGGAACTAGAAGGAGGAGCCAAGAAAACTTAGAAACCATTTGCTGAGATGAAAGCTGAGCTCAAGGCAGTGAACAGAAGAATGAATAATGCAGAAGAACAAATAAGTGATCTGGAAGAGAGAATAATGGAAATCACCCAGCCAGGACAGCAGACAGGAAGCCAAATGGAAAAAAAAAGCAATCTAAGAGACTTACAGGATAATATAAAGTGTGCCAATCTATGCATAATAAGGATTCTAGAAGGAGAAGAAAGAGGATTGAAAACGTATTTGAAGAAATTATGGCTGAAAACTTCCCAAACCTAAAGAAAGAAGGAAACATATCCAGATACAGGAAGCACAGAGGGTCCCAAAAAAGATGAACACTACAGACCTACACCAAGACATCATATAATTAAAATGGCAAGTTAAAGAGGATTCTGAAGGCAGCAAGAGAAAAACAAAGAGTTAATTACCAGGGAACCCCCCCCATAAGGCTATCATCAGCTGGTTTTCTCTACAGAAGTGCTGCAGGCCAGGAGGGAGATGCAAAATATGTTCAAAGAAGTCCTAAGGGAAAAATCCACAACCTAGGAAACTCTACGCAGCAAGATTATTTAGAATAGAAGGAGAGAGAAAGAATTTCTCAGACAAGCAAAAACTAAGAGAATACAGCAATACTAAACCTACTCTAAAGGAAATATTGGAAGGTCTTCTCCAAATATAAAAGAAGCAAGAAGCCATAGGAAAGAGGAAATCACAATCGGACAGTAAATCACTTAAGCCAGTATACAGATTAAAAGGAAAAAAAATCAAAATTCTTATGAAAGCAATGATCAGCACAATGAACAGCAAAAGGATAAACATGAAGATGTAAAGGAGGACATCAAAATCATAAAATGTGGAGGAGGAGAGTAAGAAAATGTAGATTTTTTTCTTCTTTTTTTTAGAATGTGATTGAACCTATATGACTGTCATCTAAAGCAAGCAGATACAGGAAGTGGTTAACATACTTGAAAAACAGGGTAACCACAAATCAAAAACATAATTGATTCACAAACACCAAAAAGAACACAAGCATAATATAAAAGGAACACATCAAACCACAAAAGGAGAAAAAAAGGAACAAAGAAGAAACACAGAATCAACTGGAAAACAAGGCTGAACTGCCAATAAATAAATACATATTTATCAATATTAGCTTAAATGTCAATGGACTAAATGTTCCAATCAAGAGACAGAGAGTGGCACATTGGATAATAAAACAAGAGCCTACAATATGCTGTCTACAAGAGACCCACTTTAGGGTAAAGGACAGACACAGACTGAAAGTGAGGGAGTGCAAAAAAGATACCTCCTGCAAACAGAAATGACAAGAAAGTGGGGTGTCACAATACTCGTATCAGACAAAACAGACTAAAACAAAGGCCATAAAGAAAGATAAAGGACACTATAGAATGATAAAAGGAGCAATACAAGAAGAGGATTTTACACTCGTCAACATATACGCACCTAACATAGGAGCACCCAAATACATAAATACTAACAGACATAAAGGGAGAAATTGACAGGAATACAATAGTAGTAGGAGACTAACACCACACGTCAATGGACAGATCTTCCAGACAGAGAATCGATAAGGCAACAGAGATCCTAAATGTTACAGTAGAACAGTCAGACTTAATTGATATTTTCAGGACATTACCTCCCTCCCAAAACCAGAATATACATTCTTTTCAAGTGCACATGGAACATTCTCTAGGACTGACCATATACTAGGGCACAGAACACATCTTGATGAATTTAAGAATACAGAAATTATTTCAAGCATCTTTTCTGACCGCAGTGGGATGGAACTACAGATCAACCTCAGGAAAAGAAAAGAGAAAAAAACGATTACATGGAAACTAAACAACATGGTATTAAAAAAAAAAAAAAAGGGTCAATGAGGAAATCAAAGGAAATTTTAAAATACCTTGAGACAAATGACAATGAAAACACAACCATACAAAATCTATGGGATGCAGCAAAAGCATTTCTTAGAGGGAAGTTCATAGCAATACAACCCGTTCTCAAGAAACAAGAAAAATCTCAAACGACCCAACCTACCGCCTAAAAGAATTAGAAAAAGAAGAACAAACAAAACCGAAAGTCAGCAGAAGGAAGGAAATAATCAAGATCAGAGAGGAAATAAATAAAATAGAGATTTTAGAAACAATAGGAAAAAAATCAATAAAACCAAGAGCTGGTTCTTTGAAAGGGTAAACAAAATTGACAAACCTATGGCCAGGCTCACCAAGAAGAGAAGACAGAGAACCCAAATAAAATAAGAAGTGAAAAAGGAGTAACATCAGTCGATACTGCAGAAATACAAAATATCATAAGAGAATAATATGAACAATTATAAGCCAACAAATTTGACAACTTAGAAGAAATGGAAAAGTTTCTAGAAACATACAGTCCACCTATATTGAATCAAGAAGAAATAGATAATTTGAACAGACCAATTACTAGAAGTGAAATAGAATCTGTTAAAAAACAAACAAACAAACAAAAACCAAAGAAACTCCCTACGAATGAAAGTCCAGGACCAGATGGCTTCACAGGTGAATTCTACCAAACATACAAAGAAGAATTTATACCGATCCTTCTCAAACTCTTCCAGAAGATTGAAGAGGAAGGAACATTCCCAAAGACATTCTGTGAAGCCACCAGCACCCTGATACCAAAACCAGACAAAGATACCACCAAAAAAGAAAATTACAGGCCAATATCTTTGATGAATATAGATGCAAAAATTCTCAACAGAATAGTAGCAAATCGAAACCAACAGCACATAAAAAAGATCATACACCACAACCAAATTGGATTCATCCCAAATTCACAAGGATGGTCCAACATGTGCAAATCAATTAGTGTGATATACTACAGCAACAGAAGACAAAAACCACATGATCATCTCAATAGATGCAGAAATTTGGAAGGAAAGGAAAAAGGTAAAATTGTCATTATATGCAGATGACATGAAACTATTTATAGAAAACCCTAAAGACTCCACACAAAAGCTACTGGAACTGATAAATGAACTCAGCAAGGTGGTAGGATACCAGATTAACTTACAGAAATTGGTTGCATTTCTTTAAACTGACAGTGAAATATCAGAAAGGGAATGTAAAAAAAAAGAAAAAAAAAAACCTTTTAAAATCACACCCCCCAAAAAAGATACTTAGGAATAAACCTGACCAAGGAGGTAAAAGACTTTTATGCTGACAACTATAAAACATTAATAAAGAAAACTGAAGATGATTCAAAGAAATGGAAAGATATCCCTTGGTCTTGGATTGGAAGAATTAATCTTGTTAAAATGGTCAAAGCAATCGACAGACTTAATGCAATTCCTATCAAATTACCCATGACATTTTTCACAAAACTAGAACAAATGATTCTAAAATTTATATGGAAGTATAAAGGACCCAAAATTGCCACAGTAATCCTGAGGAAAAAGAACAAAGCAGGAGGCATAACCCTCCCAGACTTCAGACAATACTGCAAAGCTACGGTAATCAAAACAGCATGGTATTGGCACAAAAACAGACATATGGATCAATGGAACAGAATAGAGAGCCCAAAAATACCCCCCTACACCTATGGTCAATTATTTGACAAAGAAGGAAGAATATACAATGAAAAAGAGACAGCGTCTTCAGCAAGTTGTGCTGGGAAAGCTGGACAGCCTCATGTAAATCAATGAAGTTAGATCACACCCTCACACCATACACAAAAATAAACTCAAAATGGCTTAAAGAATTAAACATAAGACCTGACACCATAAAACTCCTAGAAGAGAGCAGAGGCAAAAATTCTCTGACATAAATTGTATCTGTTTTCTTAGGTCAGTCTCCCAAGGCAATAGAAACAAAAGCAAAAATAAACAAATGGGATGTAAACTTACAAGCTTTAATGCAGCAAGGGAAACCATAAACAAAATGAAAAGACAACCTACAGACTAGGAGAAAATATTTGCAAATGATGTGACCAACAGGGGCTTAATTTCCAAATATACAAACAGCTCATACTCAAAAAACCAAACATCCCAATCGAAAAATGGATAGACAACATAAATAGACATTTCTCCAAAGAAGACATACAGATGGCCAACAGGCACATGAAAAGATGCTCAACATTGCGAATTATTAGAGAAATGCAAATCAAAAGTACAATGAGGTATCACTTCACACTGGTTGGAATGGCCATCACTAAAAAATACACGAATAACAAATGCTGGAGAGGGTGTGAGAAAAGGGAACCTTCCTACACTGTTGGTGGGAATGTAAGTTGGTGCAGCCACTATGGAAAACAGTATGGAGTCTCCTCAAAAAACTCAAAATGGAGTTTCCATATGATCCAGCAATCCCACTCCTGGGCATATATCTGGACAAAACTCTAATTCAAAAAGATACATGCACCCTTATGTTCATAGAAGCATTATTTACAAGAGCCAAGACATGGAAGCAACCTAAATGTACAAGAACAAATGAATGGATAGAGAAGATGTGGTATATATATACAATGGAATACTACTCAACCATAAAAAAGAACGAAATAATGCCTGCAGCAACTTGGATGGACCTAGAAATTATCGTACTAAGTGAAGTAAGTCAGAGAAAGACAAATATCATATGGTATCACTTATATGTGGAATCTAAAATACGACACAAATGAACCTACCTATGAAACAGAAACAGACTCACAGACATAGAGAAGAGACTTGTGGTTGCCAAGGGGGAGGGGGAGGGGGGAGGGATGGATTGGGAATTTGGTATTAGCAGATGCAAATTATTACGTATAGGATGGATAAACAAGGTCCTACTGTATAGCACAGGGAACTATACTCAATATCCTGTGATAAGCTGTAATGGGAAAGACTATGAAAAAGAATATATAGATATGTATAACTGAGTCACTCTGCTGTACACCAGAAACTAACACAACATTGTAAATCAATTATATGTCAATTTTAAAAAAGAAAAAACAGTGGGAAAATACTAACATATACAGTTAATGTTAGTAGTAGTAAACTTGACTTTGGTATTTTTTTAATTCATTAAAATTATTTAATCAAAATTATAAGTGCATGTGCTGGAAATTCTAATGGTCTAGAAGGGCTTGTAATGGAAACGCTTTACTTTTTCTCTTTCCCACTCCAGCTCTGGTCCTTGAAAGTCACATTTAACCATTTCTATTCTCACAGCAGTGGTTAGATAACTCCTGTATTTCTAGACACTATTCGTAGGCCATTATTGCTTGGTAGGAGCGGAGCACCCACAATATAAGGATACCCCATACCACACAGGTGGGCGACCCACACACTGGAGAATAATTATATCGCAGAGGTTCTCCCACAGGAGTGAGAGCTCTGAGTCCCATGCCAGGCTCCCCAGCCTAGAGGTCTGGCATCGGAAGGAGGAGCCCCCAGAGTATTTGGCTCTGAAGGCCAGAGGGGCTTGAGTGCAGGAGCTCCACAGGACTGGGGAAACAGAGACTCCACTTTGGTGGGCGCACACAAGGTCCCGCATCCACCGGCTCCCGGGGCAAAAGCAGTGATTCCATAGTTGTCTGAACCAGACCTACCTGCTGGTCTTGGAGCGTCTCCTGGGGAGGCAGGGGGCAGCTGTGGCTCTCTCTGGGGTTATAAGCTGGTGGTGGACCTATGTGAACCCAGGCTGGAGGCAGATGTCTCGTGTCCTTGGCAGCGAAACCCGGCCCCACCCAAGAGTCTGCAGGCTGCAGTGCTGGGACACCTCAGGCCAAACAACCAATGGGGCTGGAACGCACCTTCACCCATCAGCAGACAGGCTGCCTAAAGACTTCTAGTGCCCACAGCCACCTCTAGACATGCCCAGCCCCACCTACCAGTGGGCAGGCACCAGCCCCTCCCACCAGGAAGCCTGCACAAGCCTCTTGAGCAGCCTCACCCACCAGGGGGCAGACATGAGAAGCAAGGAAACTACGATCCTGCAGCCTGCTGAACTGAGTCTGCAAACACAGGTCAGAACCTACCCTGGGACCAGCTGGTCCTTGGGTGACAAGAGGAGAGTGTACTGCTGGGATACATAGGACATCACCTACAGAGAGCCACTTCAAGGTTAAGAAATGTAACTAAGCTACTACATACATAAAAATATAAACAGAAATTTAAACAAAATGAGACAGCAAAGGAATATGTTCCAGACGAAGGAACAAGATAAAACACCAGAACAACTAAGTGAAGTGGAGACGGGCAATCTACTAAGAAAGAGTTCAGAGTAATGATCATAAAGATGATCCAAGAACTTGGGAAAAGAATGGACACACTGGGAAGTTACAAGAAGTTTTTAGCGAAGAGTTAGAAAATATAAAGAACAACCAAACAGAGTTGAACGATACAAGAACTGAAATGAAAATTACATGAGAAGGAATCAATAGCAGAATAAATGAGGCAGAAGAATGAATCAGTGAGCTGGAAGGCAGAGCGGTGGAAATCACTGCCACAGACAGAATAAAGAAAAAAGAATGAAAAGAAATGAGGACAGTTTAAGAGGCCACTGGGACAACATCAAACACACCAACATTCACATTATAGGGGTCTCAGAAGGAGAAGAGAGAGAGAAAGGGCCTGAGAAAATATTTGAAGAGGTAATAGCTGAAAACGTCTTGAACATAGGAAAGGAAACAATCATCAAAGTCCAGGAAATGCAGAGCCCCATACAAGATTATCCCAAGGAGGAACACGCCAAGACACATAGTAATCAAACTGACAAAAACTAAAGATAAAGAGAAAATATTAAAAGCAACAATAGAAAAGCAACAAATAACATACAAGGGAATCCCCATGAGGTTATCAGCTGATTTTTCAGCAGAAGCTCTGCAGGCCAGAGGGAGTGGCATGAAATATTTAAAGTGAAAGGGAAAAACCTACCACTAAAAATACTCTATGTAGCAAGGCTCTCATTCAGATTTGACAGAGCAATCAAAAGCTTTACATAGGGCTTCCCTGGTGGCTTAGTGGTTGAGAGTCTGCCTGCCGATGCAGGGTACACGGGTTCGTGCCCCGGTCCGGGAAGATCCCACATGCCGTGGAGCGGCTGGGCCCGTGAGCCATGGCCGCTGACCCTGCGCGTCCAGAGCCTGTGCTCCACAACGGGAGAGGCCACAACAGTGAGAGGACCACGTAACGCAAAAAAAAAAAAAAAAAAAAAGCTTTGCGTACAAGTGCTAAAAGAATTCGGCACCACCAAACCAGCTTAACAACAAATGCTGAAGGAAATTCTCTAGGCAGAAGAGAAAGGGCCACAACTAGAAACCAGAAAATTGTGAAATGGGAAAGCTCGCCAGTAAAGGCAAACACACAGTAAAGTTAGGAGATCATCCACACACAAATATGATATCAAAACCAGTAATCATGAGAGGAGGAGAGTACAAATGCAGGATATTTGAATGCATTTGAAATTAAGAGACCAGCAACTTAAAACAATCATGTATATATGTAGATGGTTACATCAAAGCCTCATGGTAACCACAAAAAAAATCTATAATACATATACACAGAAAAAGGAAAAAAGAATCAAAACACAAAACTAAAGATAGTCATCAAATCACAAGAGAACTAAGAGGAAAGGAAGAAAAGAGACCAACAAAACAGATCCAAAACAATTTATAAAGTGTCAATAAGTACATGCATATTAATAATTACCTTAAATGTAAATGGATTTAATGCTCCAAGCAAAAGACACAGACTGGCTGAATGGATACAAAAACAGCACTTGTATATATGCTGTCTACAAGAGAACCACTTCAGATATAGAGACACATACAGACTGAAAGTGAGGGAGAGGAAAAAGGTATTCCATGCAAATGGAAATCAAAAGAAAGCTGGAGTAGCAATAGTCAGACAAAATAGTCTTTAAAATAAAGACTTTAAAATAAAGAGACGAAGAAGGACACTACATAAGGATCAAGGGGTCAATCCAAGAAGAAGATAAAACAATTGAAAATATATATGCACCCAACACAGGAGCACCTCAATACATAAGGCAAATGTTAACAGCCATAAAAGGAGAAATTGACAGTAACACAATAGTAGTGGGGGACTCTAACACCCAACTTACATCAATGGACAGATCATCTAGACAGAAAAGCAGTAAGGAAACACAGGCCTTAAATGACGCATTAGACCAGATGAACTTAATTGATATTTATAGAGTGTGCCACCCAAAAGCAGCAGAATACACATTCTTCTCAAGTGCACATGGAACATTCTTCAGGATAGATCACGTGCTGGGCCACAAAGCAAGCCTTGATAAATTTAGGAAAACTGAAATCATATCAAGCATCTTTTCTGACCACAACGCTAAGAAATTAGAAATCAAATACAAGCAAAAAAATGCAAAAAAACACACACACATGGAGGCTAAACAATATGCTACTAGACAACCAAAGGATCACTGAATAAATCAAAGAGAAAATTTTTAAAATACCTAGAGAAAAATGAGAATGAAAACACAGGGATCCCAAACCTGTGGGATACAGCAAAAGCAATTCTAAGAGGGAAGTTTATAGCAATACAAGCTTACCTCAGGAAATAAGAACAATCTCAAACAATGTTAAGTTACACCTAAAGCAACGAGATAAAGAAGGACAAGCAAAACTCAAAGTTGGTAGAAGGAAAGAAGTCATAAAAATCAGAACAGATAAGTGAAATAGAGACTAAGAAAACAATAGAGAAGATCAATGAAACTAAAAGTTGGTTCTTTGAAAAGATAAACAAAATTGATAAACTTTTAGCCAGACTCATCAAGAAAAAAAGGGAGAGGGCCCAAATCAATAAAATAAGGGGTCTTCCCTGGTGGTCCAGTGATTAAGACTCCATGCTTGCACTGCAGGGGGGCACAGATTCAATCCCTGTTCAGGGAACTAGGATCCCACATGTTGCATGGTGTGGCCAAAAAATAAATAAAAATTAAACAAGACAAAGTAACAAATGAAAAAGGAGAAGTTACAACGGACACCACAGAAATACAAAGGACCATAAAGGACTACTATAAGCAACTATATGCCAATAAAATGGACAACCTAGAAGAAATGAACAAATTCTTAGTAAGGCATTATCTCCCAAGACTGAACCAGGAAGAAATAGAAAATATGAACAAACCAGTTACAAGTACTGAAATTGTCTCTGATTACAAAACTGTGAACAAACAAAAGGCCAGGACCAGATGGCCTCACCTGGAAATTCTCTCAAACACTTAGAGAAGAGTTAACACCTACCCTTCTGAAACTATTCCAAAAAATTGCAGAGGAAGGAACATTTTCAAACTCATTCTACATTTGGTAGAATTTACCTGTGAAGCCATCTGGTCCTGGACTTTTGTTTGTAGGAAGGTTTTGTTGTTTTGTGGGGGGCAGTGTTGTTGTGGGGGGGGTTTTTGTTCTTTTTTTTACAGATTCTATTTCACTTCCAGTGATTGGTCTGTTCAAATTATCTATTTTTTCTTGATTGAGTTTTGGATAGGCTGTATGTTTCTAGAAACTTGTCCATTTCTTCTAGGTTGTCCAATTTGTTGGCATATGAATATTCATAGTATTCTTTTAAGGTTTTTTGTATTTCTACGGTATCAGTTGATGTTACTCCTTTTTCATTTCTTATTTTGTTTAATTGGGTTCTCTCTCTTTTCTTCTTCGTGAGCCAGGCCAAAGGTGTGTCAAGTTTGTTTACCCTTTCAAAGAACCAGCCCTTGATTTTTTTCTATTTTTTTAAATGTCTATTTTATTTATTTCCTCTCTGATTTTGATTATTTCCTTCCTTCTGCTGACTTTAGCTTTTGTTTGTTCTTCTTTTTCTAATTCTTTTGGATAGTAGGTTAGGGTATTTGAGATTTTTCCATTTTTTTGAGGAAGGCCTGTATGGCTATGAACTTCCCTCTAAGAATTCCCTTTGCTGCATCCCATAGATTTTGTAAGGTTGTGTTTTCATTGTCATTTGTCTCAAGGTATTTTTTAAAATTTCCTCTTGGATTTCACTGTTGACGCATTGGTTTTTTATTAGCATGTTGTTTAGTCTCCATGTAATCAGTTTTTTCTCATTTTTTTTTTTTCTGTGTTTGACTTCTAGTTTCATGCTGCTGTTGTCAGAAAAGATGCTTGACATAATTTCTAGACTCAAATTTGTTGAGGCTTTTTTTCTGCCCCAGTATGTGGTCAGTCCTTGAGAATGTTCCATGTGCACTTGCAAAGAATGTGTATGCTGCTTTGTTTTCATTTGGGTTTTGTTTTGTTTTGGTTTATTTTTGGGTTTTTTTGGAGGTAATGTCCTGAAAAGATAAATTAAATCTAACTGTTCTATTGTATCATTTAGGATCTCTGTTGCCTTATTGATTTTCTGTGTAGACGATCTGTCCATTGATGTCTGGGGGTGTTAAAACCTCCTATGTTATTGTATTCCTGTCAATTTCTCTGTTAGTATTCGTTTTATGTATTTGGGTACCCCTATATGGGGTGCATATATGTTGATGAGTATAACATCCTCTTCTCGTATTGATCCTTTTATTGTTATAGAGTGTACTTCTTTATCTTTCCTTATGGCCCACGTTTTAAAGTCTATTTTGTCTAATATGAGTATTATGACCCCTGATTTTTTGTCCTTTCATCTGCATGAAATATCTTTTCCATCCCCTCCTTTCAATCTATTGTGTGTCTGTTGCCCTAAAATGGGTCTCTTGTAGGCAGCATATGGTGGGCGCTTGTTTCATTATCCAATCTGCCACTCTCTCTTTTATTTATTTTTAAATTAATTTTTATTGGAGTATAGTTGATTTACAATGTTGTATTAGTTTCTGCTGTATATGTCTTTTAATTGGAGCATTTAGTCCACTGACATTTACAATAATTATTGATAATTTATTGACATTTTAAACCTTGCTTTCTAGTTGATTCTGTATTTCTTCTTTGTTCCTTTCTTTTTGTTTTTCCTTTTGTGGTTTGATGATTTCCTCTTATTTCATGCTTGTGTTCTCTTTTTCATTTTTTGTGAATCCATTGTATGTTTTTTACTTGTGGTTACCTTGTTTTTCAAGTATGTTAACCCCTTCCTATATCTACTTGCTTTAGACTGATAGTCATTTAGGCTCAAACACAGTCTAAAAACAAAAATCTTACTATCCTCCCCCCCATTTCACGATTTTGATGTCCTCTACTACATCTTCATGTTTATTATTTTGCTGTTCATTGTGGTTATCATTGCTTTCACAAAATTTTTATTTTAATTTAAAAAAAGTTTTAATCTGTATACAAGCTTATTTAAATGATTTACTTTCTGATTCTGATATTCTTTTTCCTATAGATTATTGCTTCTTTTCTTTTGTTTTAAATTAATTAATTAATTAATTTGTTATTTGTTTTTGGCTGTGTTGGGTCTTTGTTGCTGCACGCGGGCTTTCTCTAGTTGTGGTGAGTGGGGGCTACTCTTAGTTGTGGTGCGCAGGCTTCTCATTGCAGTGTCTTCTCTTTTTGCAGAGCATGGGCTCTAGGCACATGGGCTTCCGTAGTTGTGGCTCGTGGGCTCTAGAGCACAAGCACAGTAGTTGTGGCTTAGTTGCTCTATGGCATGTGGGATCTTCCCAGTCCAGGGCTCAAACCCGTGTCCCCTGCATTGGCAGGCGAATTCTTTTTTTTTTTTGCAGTACACGGGCCTCTCGCTGTTGTGGCCTCTCCTGTTGCGGAGCAAGGCTCCGGACGCACAGGCTCAGCGGCCATGGCTCACGGGCCTAGCCGCTCCGCGGCATGTGGGATCCTCCCGGACCAGGGCACGAACCCGCATCCCCTGCATCGGTAGGTGGACTCTCAACCACTGCGCCACCAGGGAAGTCCCTTCTTTTCTATTTAGAGAAGACCTTTCAATATTTCCTTTAGGATAGTTTTAGTATTGCTGTATTCTTCTAGTTTTTGCTTGTCTGAGAAATTCTTTCTCTCTCCTTCTATTCTAATTGATTATCTTGCTGCGTAGAGAATCCTAGGTTGCAGATTCTTTCCTTTCGTGACTTCGAATATGTCTTGCCACTCTCTTCTGGCCTGCAGAATTTCTGTACAGAAATCAGTTGATAGCATTATGGGGGTTCCCTGGTAATTAACTCTTTGTTTTTCTCTTGCTGCCTTTAGAATCGTCTTTAATTTTGTCATTTTAATTATAATATGTCTTGGTGTAGTCTGTTTGTATTCATCTTGTTTCGGACCCTCTGTGTTTCCTGTACCTGGATATCTGTTTCCTTCTTTAGGTGTGGGAAGTTTTCAGCCATAATCTGTTCAAATACATTTTGATCCCTTTTTCTCTTTCTGCTCCTCTGGAATCCCTCTTATGCGTAGATTGGCACGCTTTATATGATCCCATAGGTCACTTATTGTGCTTTAATTTTTTTTCCTTTGGCTTTCTGTCTGCTGTTCTGGCTGGGTGATTTCCATTTTCTCTATCTTCCAGATCACTTATTTGTTCTTCTGCATTATTCATTCTGCTCTTCACTGCCTTGAGCTCAGCTTTTGTCTCAGGAAATGAATTTTCTAATTTTTCTTGGCTCCTCCTTCTAGTTTCTAGTTCCTTTTTACATTAATTTGCACTTCGGTCGCTAGCCTTTCTTTATTCCTTCAGTATTTTCATTATCTCCTTTTGGAACTTGGCGTCTATCAGACTAAAGAGGTCTGTCTCACTGTTCGTTCTTTCAGGGAAGTTCTCTTGATCTGTTAATCGGGAGTGCTTCCTCTGCTTCCTCATTGTACTCATACTTCTCTTACTCTGTGACGTTAGGAGGAACAATTATCTACTGTGGTCTTGGAGGGCTATTTTTACATGAGAGCACCCCTGTGTATCTTGCATGGTTTTAATATTCTTGGTGCGAGGACTGCTTTTCGTGTGGATGCCTGCCTCATCTTCCCTCAGCGTGTGCTGGCCATTATCCCCTTGATAGGGGGTGTGCAGATGCAGTGGCTGGTGCCCACCCCCGGAGTCTGTGGCAGCGGCGTGGAACCCATACTTAGAGTCAGTAAAAATATTTAATTTTTTAACCTTCCCTAATTGCAAAGCTCTCATTCATGCTGTTAGCTTGGCCTTCTGGGCTGATTCCGGAGTGGCAGGGCCTTGGCTTCTATGGCTTCACCTAGACTAACTGGAATACCCTGTCTTTCAGGCTCCCATGTCTATATTACTCCTCCTGTTGGTAAACCATTTGACCTCTGGGTTGTCAAGAGGTTCATCTAACAGATCAGACCTGCCTCTGTGGTTGGATATGGTAATGCACTCATTGCGGTTTTTCCCTCTGTGGCCAAGGCTCGAGCCCCTGGTGTCAAAACGAATCCTAAATACTGAACCCGTTGCTGTGAGATCTGAGCCTTAGTTGGGGAGACTTTCTGTCCCCTTTCTGCTAGAAAATTAGGATTTTAACAGTATTTTGAGCTGAATCTTGCTTTTTCTCACTACTTATCAATAAGTTATCAACATATTATAGCAAGAGTTCTCTCCTCAGGGCTGAGTTCCCTCAGCTTCCTTGATAACATGTTTCCAAAAAGATGGGGGCTGTCCTAAAAATCCTGCAGAAGCACTGCCCCAGTATTTTGGGGAGCCTTCAGGATGTCAAGGTCCCTCCATTCAAAGGCAAAAACGTATTGAGAGCCTGGATGAAGGGGAATTCAGAAGAGTGCATCTTTGAGGTACAAAGCAGAGAAATACCGAGCGCTCCCCAGCATTTAGGTGAGGAGGGTATGTGGTTTGGCACCAGTGGGTGAATAGGGATGACGGCCTCATTCAGTGCTCCGACGTCTTGCACAAACCGACACTCCCGCTTAGGCTTCTGAACAGGCAGCACTGACACGTTGGAAGGGGACTGGCAGGGCCTCATGCGTCCATGTTTTACGAATTTGCTGAGCAGCTGTTGCATCCCCTCATGGCCTCAGGCTTTACTGTCTCTTCCAGGGATATTTTTCCTTCATTGTATTTCTATTGGGGGAATACATTTTGCCCTCCCTGGCACCAAGGTATCCCCAACGGCACAATCTACTTGTTCTCTCATTTCCTGGGGGATGTCTTGGGGAATATTTGGATGACCAGCAGGTGGGTCATCTGGGGCTACTAATAGATGCACGCTCTGTTTGAATTCTTTACCTCCTTGGATTTTATCCTGTCCTAAGAACATACTAGCTCCTAATTTATTTAGCAAACCTCTTCCGTGGAGGGGGACAGAGCATTGTGGCATATACAAAAAGGAGTGAATAATAATAATGGGCCGGACTCCGCAGGCAATGGGAGAAGTAAATCGCCTTCCCTTTGGCTGTCCATAACTCCCAACACAGGACAGTCACGGTTGGGGAGGGGGCTGCCCGGCCAAGTCACAACAGAGCAGGTGACTCTGGTGTCCACAAGAAGCTCAGTTCTCTGACCTGCCACATCGAGGGTGACGTGAGGCTCCACTGGAGTAATGAGGACAGACAGAGTGGGATCTGGAGCCGGGCAGGCACTCGGGCCATCAGTCGGCGTGCGGGAGTCTCTCATCCGAGATATTCGCAAGGAACTGGGGCTGGTTGGGGCTGCCCCGCGGGCGTCTCACAGGAGGGCACTCAGGACATTCCCCCTTCCAGTGCCTCCCCTGCCGACCACAGGACCGTTGGTTCGGGCCCAGGCGGCTTCTTGGTGGTCTGTCCGGCCTTCTCAGCCCTCCAGGCTTCCACTCAAGGTGGCCGGTGAATCAGAGAAGCCGAAAGCTGCGTTTTCTTTATTAGCCTCTTTATCCTACTGGCCTCCTCCATTAACGCTCAGTCATTATTGCCAACTGAAAGGGAAACGCACAGCCTGAGAGCTGTGCGTTGTTTTATTTGGGGCGACTTGAGGACTGTAGCCCAGGAGACAGCCTTTCAGATGGCTCTGAGGAGCTGCTCCCAAGGGGCAGGAGGAAGGTCAGTAGGTACGTGATTTTGGTGAAGGGGGCTCATGCCATCCGGTCAAGCACAGTCTTACAGAAGGTGGCTGCTCGTCGTGAGAAGCAGACGTCACCATTTATGATTTTAGTGCTTTTCTAGATGTGAGGAGAAACGGGAACTGGGCTCATAAAATCTTGTCCTGAAAATATCTAACTATCTGAAGGCCTGTCCTGCCAGTTTCTCCCAGCGCACAGAGGGCCTCCTTTCTGCTCTCCACCCCGAGCTCCTTTCAGGGGGTGTTGAAGGTCAGCGGCTGCAGCGGCTTAATCCTCGCAGAGGTGGATGGCAAGTGCCCATGTTTAGCTGGGAGCGCCCCCTCATGGTCATAAATTCGACCATGGTTTGGGAGGCATTTCATGGCCATTTCGTCCCATGGTGCTAGGAAGGCTTAGCCCCAAGTCTGGCAAAGATTTTGCTGAGAGGCCACTCAACGTGCTACTACTGGACCAGGCCTTATAACAGTAACCGAAGGTCTCTGGACCACCTGCGTTACTAGTCTGTTATGGTCCAGGAAAAAATCCCCTCTTGCATCTTCCCACGTCTAGAGCTGCACTGTTACAGTCATTGATGTCATACAGAACCATAGAGTTGATCAACCGCTTCACGTCTCTTCGTCATCATTATTTTTGTTGGAGGCTCAGGCACACATTTGGTAAAACAAGAAACAATAATCTTGTAAAACAGGCAACATACAAATAATATAGCTAATAACATTAATAGAGTTATAAGTAAATATTTAAGCCAAGAGCTTCCCACGGCAAACCAGTTTCTGAAGAGGTCGTCAAGACTTAGGACTTAAGGCAGAAATCCGAGTTCTCATTGGGTTCATTAAAGGTGTTCCATCAGGGGATTCGTCAGGTGGGAAAACACAACGTTCGGTTTGAGTCATGGCACAGGTGCCTCCCTGAGATGCTGTAACGATGTCAAGGGCCACGCCGTTTTGTAGCACCACCTTTCTCACCATAGAGACCTCGAAATTCAGCAGGCTGATAGCCTGGTTACAGTCATTTAAAGCTGTTGAGTGAATTCTGTTAAGGCTTCAGTATGGCTGATTATATTCTCCAATCCTACTGAAGGCGCAAAAATAGCTGCTAAGTGGGCGTACCAGCGGAATACGGATCTCTTGACGCATAGGGCTCATGCCAGTGGTAAATTGGCTGGGGTCATCTCTAAATTGTTATGGATATGACCTGGAATCCATGGGACTCCCAGGGTACATCTTCCTATCCATCCTGGTGGAAGCCAAGGCCATAAATTAGTACTACAGATCCACTGAGTCCCATTCGTGTGATCCAGTGAATCTCTGGTTGTCTGACCCAGTCGATTCCATACAAATCCTGATCTCTAAGGGTAATAACATGTAGGCATTGTTCATAAGGCACCCAGCCTAATTTCCTAATGTTACTAGGCTGATCATTCCTAGTATGATTTAATTGTTCCCAACACAGAAAAGCCTTTAAACTTAAATAGCCTGGTGTTAACCACATAAACCCATCCCATAATTGTTGGAGGTTTTCTTCTAATAAATGGGAGGTTACAGTTTTTGATTGATTGAGACTTAGACCGTTGTTCTAACTGAGCTTGAGTGACCATAAAAGAAAGTTCATTTTCTTGGCCAGTGTCAGAGCAGGTATGATTAATTGGCCAGGTGAGGGGATTCCCACCTAGTAATAGCCATAGTAGCCAGAACAGGACTGACATTTCTTTCTTCTGAAATAAATTTCCTAAGAGTCGACCAGCTAGAGCCTTGGAGGGGAGAAATCTACCAAGGTAACCCAGAAGTACTGGACACAGGTAACTGGCCATAAACCCAACGATTGGATTGATTTTTAAAACTAGCATAGGATCATGCCTACGATAGAAAAACATTTGATTTACATGCAAAGGTCCAAGAAGTCAAAAAAACACTATAAATGATCATACGAGTCAGGTCCAGCATCTTGGGTAAGCTGTCTACTTCTGATGTCGTCTTCTTCTAATCCTGGTGGGAGCGTACTTTCTCCTGTGTTTGACCATCGTTTTAAGGTGAGTTTGAGGTCAGCAGTCCTCGCTGTGGACCAGTCCGGTGCAGGGGTCCTTTTTATGTGGGAAATGTGAATCCAAGAGTCAATTCCCTTTAGTTTTGCTGCACGTGAGCTAGTTAAGAATACCTGGTGAGGGCCTTTCCATTTGGGTTGTAGTGAGCCCTTTAAATGATGTCTTTTCCAATATACATAATCTTCAGGTTGTAAATCGCGGGATAGCTGATCTTCATCCAAAGATAGATTACTATGATAGCCTTCAGAAAGAAGCTTAGAATGCTCTTTTAGGCGCTTGATTAAGCTTTTACAATAATGTAACATGTCCCCTTTTAATACCATAGATTCATACAACCCTTCATCTAGTCTCGTTGGTCTGCCAGTTATAATTTCAAAAGGAGACAAATGATGTTTCCCAAAGGGAGTAGATCTTAGCTTGAGAAGGACCAGTAGAAGGGCCTTCGGCCGGGGTAAGGAATAAACATCTACAGTTTAGCCACTTGGGTTTTAATTGTTCCATTTGTTCTTTCTGCTAACCCAGAGAACTGGGGGTGGTAAGCACAAAGGAAACGCTGCATAATTGACCAGATTTTGCAAATTTCCTTGACAACTTGTGCAGTAACATGGGTTCCCCTATCACTATGTATTTCTGAAGGGACTCCCCAAGGGAATAGCCCTTTCTAATATTAATTTGCCTACTGACTGCACAGCGGTCCTTCTGCACGGGAATGCCTCAAGCCAACGTGAAAACATGCACATCATAACAAGTACGTCCTGGTAACCTTGAGAGGGGGGCATTTGGGTAAAATCCATCTGCCAGATTTCAAAAGGGCCAGCAGGTGATGGAAAGCTTCCCTGAGAACTGTATAATGGATTTCCTGGGTCGTATTTTGGACACGTGGTGCATCTAGAATAAACTTTCCGAGCTATAGTGAAGGAAGGCTTCCAAAAATATTATTTACCCCACAATACCATCTTATCTGGGTTCCAGTGAGTCAACTCATGAATACATTGTAAAGTGGGGTG
This sequence comes from Delphinus delphis, assembly GCF_949987515.2. Lineage (NCBI taxonomy): Eukaryota > Metazoa > Chordata > Mammalia > Artiodactyla > Delphinidae > Delphinus > Delphinus delphis. The sequence goes on along the minus strand of NC_082689.1, from coordinate 114,643,916 downwards.
TTGAGCTCCAAAAGGAAGGATAGGCTTCCCGTTTGGGCCTATCCGGAGCCCGTTACTGGAGTCAAACCTTCCTCCTTTCTGTTTCGAAGTATCCTTTTCTCCTTTTGGTGCCGTCCCCTGAAAATTTAATGGGGTGTCAGTAAGGTTACTGGGAGGCTGAAAAGAGAAAACAGCTGTTAGTTGACTGTTATCCTTCTGCAGAGCTGCTGTCTTGGTGGCGTGATCAGCTAAGGAGTGTTCCCTTTTGCTTCTGTGGAGTCAGCCTTTGTTTGAATGGCCTGATACTTTAATGATAGTTAGTGTGCTTGGTAGCAGAATTGCATCCAATAATTCTGTGACTTGTCTCCTTTTTTTTTAAATTTTTATTTATTTATTTAATTTTTGGCTGTGTTGGGTCTTTTTTGCTGCTCACGGGCTTCTCATTGCGGTGGCTTCTCTTGTTGCAGAGCATGGGCTCCAGGCCCGTGGCCTCAGTAGTTGTGGCGCAAGGGCTTAGCTGCTCCGCAGCGTGTGGGTTCTTCCTGGTCCAGGGCTTGAACCTGTGTCCCCTGCGTTGGCAGAAGTATTCTTAACCACTCCACCACCAGGGAAGTCCCTTGTCTCCCATTTTTAATAGGCTGTCCTGAGGGTGTTAAAAATCCCCTTTGTTTCCACAGCATGCCAAAGTCGTCTGCTACCCCAATAGTGTAGCGGCTGTCAGTGTGAATGTTAGCGGATTTCCCTATTGCCAACTGGCAGGCTCTTGTTAGTGCTATTCATTCAGCCTGCTGGGCACAAGAGACATTAGGTAAGGGGCCATTCTCAAGGACTGATACTGGAGAAACAGTATAACCAACCTGGTACTTTCAGCATAACCAACCTGGTACTTTCCATGAGGTCCTCGCAGATATGAACCGTCAATGAATAATGTAATATCAGGGTTACCCATAGGGCTTTCTCGGAGATCAATCCTGGGAGATGAAAGATTGTCGGTTAAAACAATACAGTCTTGTTTTTCGTCACTGACACCTGATTCCTCCAGTAGCAAGGTGGCTGGATTAAGCCTGTTGCATCTGTGAAGAGTTATATATTTGGCGAGATCAAGACAGTCTCGTGGGAGGTTAATCGACTCGCTGAATAATGTTGTGTGTGATGAGAGTTTAGTAAGACTTCCACAGAGTGAGGAACAAAGATAGTGAAAGGGTGACTCATGACTCTTCTGTGGTTTGACATAGCACAGCTGTTGCTGTGACAGCCCAGAGGCAAGGGGGAGGCCCCCAGCCACCGAATCTAGCTGTTGGCTATAATATCCTATTGGCCGGTAGTAACCACCACGTTGCTGGGTTAGTACTCCTAGTGCAGTCCCCTTGTTTTTGTGAACAAAGAGAGAGAAGGGTCGATCATGATTTGGATGCCCCAGGGCCGGGGACATGGCCAGAAGTTTTTTTAAGGTCTCCATGGCTTCAGAATGTTCTATATCCCAGCAAAGAGTTTCAGGTTGATCTTGAGTAGATTATATAGTGGCTGAGCTTTTTTTTTTTTTGGCTGTGCTGGGTCTTCATTGCTGTGCGTGGGCTTTTCTCTAGTGGTGGAGAGCAGGGGCTACTCTTTGTTGTGGTGTGTGGCTTCTCATTGCTGTGGCTTCTCTTGTTGCAGAGCACAGGCTCTAGGCACGTGGGCTCAGTAGTTGTGGCTCGCAGGCTCTACAGCGCAGGCTCAGTAGTTGTGGCGCACGGGCTTAGTTGCTCCCCGGCATGTGGAATCTTCCCGGACCAGGGCTCGAACCCACGTCCCTGCATTGGCAGGCGGATTCTTAACCACTGCACCACCAGAGAAGTCCCATATAGTGGCTGAGCTACTAAATAAAAATTAGGAATCCAATTCCTACAGTAGCCTGCAAGGCCCCCAAATCCCCTTAATTGCCTTTTTGTCTTCGGGACAGGGAAGATTAGAAGGACTTTCACTCTATCCAGATCAATTAAAAGTCCTTCTTTAGCTATCCTACGTCCTAAATATTTTACACTAGTCTTACAGAATTGCAATTTCTCTTTGGACACTTCACGTCCCTTTAAGCCTAGCTTCTGAGGTAAATACAGGGTGTCCTGCTGGCTCCTTATCAAGGAATTTGAACACAGCAGCAAATCGTCTACATGTTGTATCAAAACTGACTTGAGGAAAACCCAGATCATCTAGATCGGCTTTTAATATCTGGGAGGAGTAAGCGGGGCTTTCGGTATAGGCTGTGGCATTACAGTCCACGTATGTTACCGTTCATTCCAAGTAAAGGCAAAAACTTCTGATCATCTGGATCTACGGGGTACTAAAAAATGCACTACAGAGACCATCACAGAAAACAGGTCCCTGCTTCTAGGGATATAGGACGGTAAGGCATGGGGGTGTGACGCTAAAGAATGACGGAATAATAACAGCATTGGTAAATCTGAAGTACTGTACCAATCGCCAACCCTTGCCGTCAGGTTTTTAACTGGCAGAATGGGAATTTTACAAGGGCTGGTGCAAGGCGCAATAGCCCTTCCTCAGTGTGAGCTGATATTAAAGGTTTTATTCCTTTGTGGCCTCCTGCCTGAATGGATATGGACGAATACTGGGCAGGGGCTTACCCTTACCTATAGTAATTCTGACGGGGGATGCAGAATGTGTTCTTCCAATGTCAGTAGAGTCAAGTGCCCATAATTCTTTAGGTGCTAAGCCTGGCGATTGGTCTTGTTCGGTGTCAGCCTCATCATCATCATGAACATTATATGATGAAAGAAGTCTGATCGATCCTTTAGATCTAGAAACATTTCTCCCTTAGGAGTAAAGGAAGTACGGGCTTCAGAAGCTTCTAATAGGTCTCTACCTATCAGGTGAAAGGAGCCCTTTCTACTAGAAAAAATGGAGTGTCTTCCTTTAAGTTCCCCAAAGTAGAATTCTAACGGCAATGATTTAAGAGCCTTAGTGCACATTAGAAACCCCTACTGTCTGTATCAAAGTATTACTCTGCGGGAGAGAGTGTTTAATTTTGGTAGGTTCAAAACTGAAAAGGTGGCCCCTGTATGTATTAGAGCTTTATTGGTTCTCCTTGTATAATCATTTATACTTCTCCCAGGGTGTTAGAGGGGAGAAAGTAAGACTCCCCACATTCCCTCGGAGCAGCCCTATTCTTATTTAACTCAAAATCCCAGTCTAAAATCCAGTTTTCCTTCTAGGTTTCTCCTTCTTAACTTACAGTTCACCGTGTGATGCCCTGGTTTTCTAAAGTAAAAGCAAACTTTGGGTTTCTCTACCAGCTGGGGGTAAAACAGGGGTCGGTTAACCTTTGACTGGCATTGAGAACTTAATTGGCACAATGGAAGGTTCATAATTTTCGTAGATACCCCCTTTTCCTTCTTTTATTTATGGTCTTGAAAAGGTGGTCAGCCAGTGTAACAAGGGTGTTTGTATGTAACGTGGACCAACCTAGATTGTGTCTTTTGACTAGAGCAGATAAATCCTCATCTAAGTCTTCTGAAAAGGTGGAGTTAAGCAAAGGATCGTTTTGGTGGTTAGAGGATGGTTCAGGTGTCAAGCCAGAATAGTGCTTAAAAGTGTTTTACAAACCTTTCCTCATAGTCCAGAGTTGATTCATCCGATCTTTGCTTCACTGTTGAATCTCTGTCAAGTCTACGGTTTTTTGGGAAAAGCTCTAGGATCAGTCCAAGTAATATCTGAGCTAATTCCTTACATTCAATGAGAGCCTGTGGCTCAAAGTCCATTAAGGAGTATTTCCATCCTACTTTCCTTATCGCTTCCCTTGCTCTGCGTTCAGAAACTAACAGCTGTATTTATTGATAGAGATCTGAAAACCTGGGCTCATAGGTCCGGATGGTCAACTGAAATTCCTTAGCAAATCCCAATGGATCCTGACTTAGATAGGGAAATTCCTTAGCTAAGGCTCTGAGTTCTGTTTGGGTCCAGGGTGTGTACACAAGCACTAAGGACGGTTCATTTCTCCCTGTAATAGGTTTCTCCTTAAAGGGAGATATAATCACTTCTGATTTTTTATCCTCTTTGCTGGGGAAGAGGGAGCAGCAGAAGGTGGAAGAGAAAAAGGATGGCGTCCGGGCCGGGCAGCTCAGATACACGAGGACACGTGGGAGGGGCAGAGGGCGAGGCGGAGCCAGTGCTAGCGGCCTCTTTTTAGTTGCGATATAGTTTCAAGCAATTTCTTGTTGGTTTCCTGCAAAGAAATTACTCTATCATTTCCTCTTTTAGAAGCTTCTAAATACCAGTCAAAGTAAGCATTCCATTCAGTCTGTTTGACCTTTTTTTTTGGCGGGGGGTGGGGGAGTATCAGAGTATAATTGCTTTACAATGTTGTGTTAGTTGCTGCTGTACAACAGAGTAAGTCAGCTATGTGTATACACATCTCCCCTCCCTCTTGCATCTCCCTCCCATCCCCCCATCCCACCCATCTAGGTCGTCACAGAGCACCGAGCTGAGCACCCTGTGCTATACAGCAGGTTCCCTCCCACTAGGTCTCTATTTTACACATGGTAGTGGATTTATGTCAAACTTAATCTCCCAATTCGTCCCACCCTCACCTTCCCCCTGTGCCCACACATCTCTTCTCTACATCTGCACCTCTATTCCCGCCCTGGAAATAGGTTCATCTGTACCATTCTTCCAGATTCCACATACATGCATTAATATACGATATTTGTTTTTCTCTTTCCGACTTACTTCACTCTGTATGACAGACTCTAAGTCTGTCCACTTCTCTACAAATGACCCAATTTTGTTCCTTTTTATGGCTGAGTAATATTCCATTGTACATATGTACCACATCTTTTTTATCCATTCATCTGTCGTTGGACACTTAGGTTGCTTCCATGTCCTGGCTATTGTAAATAGAGCTGCAGTGAACATTGTGGTACATGACTCTTTTTGAATTATGGTTTTCTCAGGGTATATGCCCAGTAGTGGGATTGCTGAGTCATATGGTAGTTCTATTTTTATTTAAGGAACCTCCATACTGTTCTCCACAGTGGCTCTATCAATTTACATTCCCACCAACAGTGTAAGAGGGTTACCTTTTCTCCACACCCTCTCCACCATTTATTCTTTGTAGATTTTTAGATGATGGCCATTCTGACCGGTGTGAGGTGATACCTCATTGTAGTTTTGATTTGCATTTCTCTAAAAAGTAGTGATGTTGAGCATCTTTTCATGTACCTCTAGGCATCTGTATGTCCTCTCTGGAGAAATGTCTATTAGGTCTTCTGCCCATTTTTGATTGGGTTGTTTGTTTTTCGATATTGAGCTGTTTGTGTATTTTGGAGACTAATCTTTTGTGTGTTGCTTCATTTGCAAATATTTTCTCCTGTTCTGAGGGTTGTCTTTTGGTCTTGTTTGTGGTTTCCTTTGCTGTGCAAAGGCTTTTAAGTTTAATTAGGTCCCATTTGTTTATTTTTGTTTTTATTTTCATTACTCTAGGAGGTGGATCAGAAAACCTCTTGCTGTAACTTATGTCAAAGAGTGTTCTGCCTATGTTTTCCTCTAAGAGTTTTATAGTGTCCAGTCTTACATTTAGGCCTTTAATCCATTTTGAGTTTATTCTTGTGTATGGTGTTAGGGAGTGTTCTAATTTCATTCTTTTACATGTACCTGTCCAGTTTTCCCAGCACCACTTATTGAAGAGGCTGTCTTCTCTCCATTGTATATCCTTTCCTACTTTGTCATAGATTAGGTGACCATAGGTGCGTGGGTTTATCTTTGGGCTTTCTATCCTGTTCCATTGATCTATATTTCTGATTTTATGCCAGTACCGTACTGTCTTGATTACTGTAGATTTGTAGTATAGTTTGAACTTGGGGAGCTTGATTCCTCCAGCTCCGTTTTTCTTTCTCAAGATTGCTCTGGCTATTCGGGGTCTTTTGTGTTTCCATACAAAGCATAAAATTTTTGGTTCTAATTCTGTGAAGAATTCTAATTCTTCACAGAATTCTAATTCTGTGAAGAATGCCATTGGTAATTTGATAGGGATTGCACTGAAATCTGTAGGCTTTTGGTAGTATAGTCATTCTTCCAATCCAAAAACATGATATATCTCTCCATCTGTTTGTGTCATCTTTGATTTCTTTCATCAGTGTCTTATAGTTTACTGTGTACAGGTCTTTTGCCTCCTTAGGTAGGTTTATTCCTAGGCATTTTATTCTTTTTGTTGCAATGGTAAATGGGATTGTTTCCTTAATTTCTCTTTCAGATTTTTCATCATTAGCATGTAGGAATGCAAGAGATTTCTGTGCATTAATTTTGTATCCTGCAGCTTTACCAAATGCATTGATTAGCTCTAGTAGTTTTCTGGTGGCATCTTTAGGATTTTCTATGTATAGCATCATGTCATCTGCAAACAGTGACAGTTTTACTTCTTCTTTTCCAATCTGTATTCCTTTTATTTCTTTTTCTTCTCTGATTGCTGTGGCTAGGACTTCCAAAACTATGCTGAATAATAGTGACGAGAGTGGACATCCTTGTCTTATTCCTGATCTTAGAGGAATGATTTCAGTTTTTCACCATTGAGAATGATGTTTGCTATGGGGTTGTCATATATGGCCTTTATTATGTTGAGGTAGGTTCCCTCTATGCCCACTTTCTGGAGAGTTTTTACCATAAGTGGTGTCGAATTTTGTCAAAAGCTTTTTCTGCATCTCTGGAGATGATCATATGGTTTTTATTCTTCAATTTGTTAATATGGTGTATCACATTGATTGATTTGCGTATATTGTAGAATCCTTGCATCCCTGGGATAAATCTCACTTGATCATGATGTATGATTCTTTTAATGTGTTGTTGGATTTTGTTTGCTAGTATTTTGTTGAGGATTTTTGCATCTATGTTCATCAGTGATATTGGTCTATAATTTTCTTTTTTTGTAGTATCTTTGTCTGGTTTTGGTATCAGGGTGATGGTGGCCTCATTGAATGAGTTTGGGAGTGTTCGTTCCTCTGCAATTTTTGGGAAGAGTTTGAGTAGGATGGGTGTTAGCTCTTCTCTAAATGTTTGATAGAATTCATCTGTGAAGCCAACTGGTCCTGGACTTTTGTTTGTTGGAAGATTTTTAATCAGTTTCAATTTAATTACGTGTGATTGGTATGTTTATATTTTCCATTTCTTCCTGGTTCAGTCTTGGAAAGTTGTACCTTTCCAAGAATTTGTCCATTTCTTCCAGGTTGTCCATTTTATTGGTATATAGTTGCTGGTAGTAGTCTCTTATGATCCTTTGTATTTCTGTGGCGTCAGTTGTGATTTCTCATTTTTCATTTCTAATTTTATTGATTTGAGTCCTCTCCCTTTTTTTCTTGATGAGCCTGGCTAAAGATTTCTCAATGTTGTTTATCTTCTCAAAGAACCAATTTTTAGTTTTGTTCATCTTTGCTATTTTTTTCTTCGTTTCTATTTCATTTATTTCTGCTCTGATCTTTACGATCTTCTACTGAATTTGGGTTTACTTTTTTCTCCTTTCTATAGTTGCCAGGTGTAAGGTTAGATTGCTTATTTGAGATTGTTCTTGTTTCTTGAGGTAGGATTGTATTGCTATATACTTCCCTCTTAGCACTGCTTTTGCTGCATCCCATAGGTTTTGGGTCATTGTGTTTTCATTGTCATTTGTTTCTACGTATTTTTTAGTCTCCTCTTTGATTTCTTCAGTGATCTCTTGGTTACTTAATAGCACACTGTTTAGCCTCCATGTGTTTGTGGGTTTTTCCCATATTAATTTCTAATCTCATAGCATTGTGGTCAGAAAAGATGCTTGATACAATTTCAGTTTTCTTAAATTTTCTGAGGCTTGATGATTTGTGACCCAAGATGTGATCTATCTTGGAGAATGTTCTGTGTGCACTTGAGAATAAAGTGTATTCTGCTGCTTTTGGGTTGACTGTCTTATAAATATCAATTAAATCTATCTGGTCTATTGTGTCATTTAAAGCTTGTGTTTTCTTATTTATTTCTGTCTGGATTATCTGTCCATTGGTGTAAGTGGGGTGTTAAAGTCCCCCACTATTATTGTATTACTGTTGATTTCCCCTTTTATGGCTGTTAGCATTTGCCTGATGTATTGAGGTGCTCCTATGTTGGGTGCATAAATATTTATAATGTAATCCATTTACATTCAAGGTAATTGCCAATATGTATATTCCTATTACCATTTTCTTAATTGTTTTGGGTTTGTTTTTGTGTGTATTTTTCTTCTCTTGTTTCCCACCTAGAGACGTTTCTTTAGCATTTGTTTGTAAAGCTGGTTTGGTGGTGCTGAATTCTCTTAGCTTTTGCTTGTCTGTAAAGCTTCTGATTTCTCCATTGAACCTGAATGAGATCCTTGCTGGGTAGAGTAATCTTGGTTGTAGGTTTTTCCTTTTCATCACTTTAAATATACCCTGCCACTCCCTTCTGGCCTGCAGGGTTTCTGATTTTTTTTTTGTATTTTTTCTTTGAATGTTAATTTTTGTTAGTTTGATAAATATGTGTCTTGGTGTGTTTCTCCTGTATGGGACTCTCTGCACTTCCTGGACTTGGGTGGCTATCTCCTTTCCCATGTTAGGGAAGTTTTCAGCTGTAATCTCTTCAAATATTCTTTCAGACCCTTTCTCTTTCTCTTCTTCTGGGACCCCTATAATTCGAATGTTGGTGTGTTAAAGTTGTCCCAGAGGTCTTGGAGACTGTCTTCAATTCTTTCTATTCTTTTTTCTCTATTCTGCTCCTCGGCAGTTATTTACACCATTCTATCTTCCAGCTCACTTATTTGTTCTTCTGCCACAGGTATTGCACTGTTGATTCCTTCTAGTGTATTTTTCATTTCAGTTATTGTGTTGTTCATCTCTGTTTTTTTGTTCTTTAGTTCTTCTACGTCCTTGTTAAACATTTCTTGTATTTTCTCGATCGTGCCTCCATTCTATTTCTGAGAGAGATTTTGGAAAATCTCAGTCGCCTGAGAAAGTCATCACTGACCAGGAGGAGTCTTGTCCCTTTTCTTCAAAGCAAAAGCTCTCATGTAATATCTTCACTTTTATCCTGACAAATTCTACTAAGGCAGCTGAATTCAGGAAAAGCATCAGATCAGCCTCTTACTTAACCACTCAGCCCAGACAACTCAGTCTCCTACAACTGAGCAAATCCTGGTATCTCTCAGCTCAACATCGCTAATTATTAGAGAACTGCAAATCAAAACTACAGTGAGGTACCACCTCACACTGGTCAGAAAGGCCATCATGAAAAAGTCTACAAATAACAAATGCTGGAGAGGGCGTAGAGAAAAGGGAACCCTCCTATACTGTTGGTGGGAATGTAAGTTGCTGAAGTCACTATGGAAAACAGTACGGAGCTTCCTCAGAAAACTCAAAATAGAGTTGCCATATGATCCAGCTATCCAATTCCTGGGTATATATCCGCACAAAACTATAATTCAAAAAGATACACACACCCTGTGTTCATAGCAGCACTATTCACAATAGCCAAGATATGGAAGCAACCTAAGTGTCCATCGACAGATGAATGGATAAAGAAGATGTGGTACATACATACAATGGAATATAATGTAGCAATAAAAGAGAATGAAATAATTCCATTTGCAGCAACATGGATGGACCTAGAGATTATCAAAATAAGTGAAGTAAGTCAGAAAGAGACAAATACCATATAATATCACTTATATGTGGAATCTAAAATATGACACAAATGAACTTATCTACGAAACACTCACAGACATAGAGAACAGACTTGTGGTTGCCAAGGTGGGGCTGGGGCAGGGGTGGATTGGGAGTTTGGGATTAGCAGATGCAAACTATTATACACAGGATGGATAAACAACAAGGTCCTACTATAGAGCACAGATAAACCAAAATGGAAAAGAATACCAGAAGAATATGCATATGTATAACTGAATCCGTTTTCTGTACAGCAGAAACTAACACAACATTCTGAATCCATATGTCAATTAAAAAAGAAACAATTCCTCAGTTTGGACTTCCAAAGTCCCTGCAAAGAGATAACAGGCCCTCTTTTATGGCCAGAAGCACACAGGGGCTCACAACGGCCCTAGAGACAGATTACAAACTACACACCTGTTGTCACCGCCAGTCTTCAGGGAAGGTGGAGAAAATGAACCATCGTTAGAGAAAACCTTAGCAAAGCTCTGCCCAGATACTCATGCACCCTGGACCAACTTGCTTCCTATTGCACTCCTCAGGGTCCGGGTAGCCCCTAGGGGTGGTCTGAGACTCAGCCCGTTTGAAATGACCTATGGGAGGCCTTTGCTTTCTACTGACATTCTACTGGATGAAGACGCAAACCAGGCCCCGAGATATATTATCAATATAGGACAAGTTCAGAAGGCAATGTAGGACTATGCCCCCAAGGGCATAGCACCACCAGGGAAGTCCCTCCAACCAAGCTATTTTCTATAACTGCCAGCTCCCACTAAAGATATAGAGGAAGGAGCAGTTCCTTCACAAATAAACCCCGGGGACCACGTTCTTCTTAAAACCTGGAAAAAAGAGACCCTTGAAGCCCAAATATTGTCAAAATCCCCTAGAAGGGGATTTTAGTCACCACCTCTGTTGTCAAATAGCATGGGATATCTCATTGGGTACGTTGACCAGACTAAAGCTTTTACCTCCCAAAACCCTGCAGGTCACAAGAGAACAATACACCTGTGAGCCAGTGAGACACCTGAGATACCTATGCGAAAGACAGGCACCATTGACAGATAAGCATTAACATGCTATAGTGGGTTGGACTCCTATGGGCCATTCATTCCTTTTTTGGCTGCGTTGGGTCTTCGTTGCTGCACACAGGCTTTTCTCTAGTTGTGGCGAGTGGGGGCTACTCTTTGTTGCAGTGCGCGGGCTTCTCATCGCGATGGCTTCTCTTGTTGCGGAGCACAGGCTCTAGGCATGTGGGCTTCAGTAGTTGTGGCAATGGGTTCAGTAGTTGTGGCTTGCAGGCTCTAGAGCGCAGGCTCAGTAGTGGTGGCGCACAGGCTCAGTAGTTGTGGCACGCGGGCTCAGTAGTTGTGGCTTGCAGGCTCTAGAGTGCAGGCTCAGTAGTTGTGGCGCATGGGCTCAGTAGTTGTGGCACACAGGCTCAGTAGTTGTGGCTCGCAGGCTGTAGAGCGCAGGCTCAGTAGTTGTGGCCCACGGGCTTAGTTGCTCTGTGGCATGCGGGATCTTCCCAGACCAGGGCTCAAAACCGTGTCCCCTGCATTAGCAGGTGGATTCTTAACCGCTGCGCCACCAGGGAAGTCCCCTATGTACCATTCTTGCTGTTGTCCTCATGCTCACCTTCTACCGGTTTGCTCAGCTACCCCTGCCAGAGAAGCAGCTCCTCTGTCTATGCAGGGTTTAAAGGGAAACTCTCCACCATGGCCATGGTCCTCCCATTGACTCTGTCCACCTCACTAGTCCCTGTAACCAGGGGACAATGTCAAGAAAACTCATTTATCAGCATTTCCAGAATCATGTCCAGAAGGGGAACATTGAAAAGAATGCTGGATATCCCATCAACACCCCCAGATGGCTACTGGCCCTCCTCTTGCATTTCCCCTGAACCTGCTGGTTCCAGCGGTGATTAATGATCTAACTCGGGGACCACTGCCACCCCCTCGACCTCGGCTGGTCACACTTGCACCTTCCAGAGGTTATTCCGATGCTTTAACCAGACTCCCCCCTTCAACTGGACCCGAGGCGTGGGGTAAACACACATGTGTGATAAGCTGCCCCAGTGGCATTTGTGCCGCAGGCCCCAAGAACCCCCCGAGGTATAATTACAGCAGATATCCTGCCTCTTACACAGGGATAAACTGTACCTACAGTTTTACCCACTGGTGCCCTGTTTCGGGCTATGGCCCTGTCCCCCTAAACAACACGGAAGGGGAATGTGAGTGGCAGGAAGGGAATACCCCATCCACCTGGGCAATCCAAGTCAACCCACCTGTGGGATTCCAGGCAAATGGTGATCTGGCCTATGGAGTGTGACCCTCTGATGATGCCAGCAGGATCATACGTGAGCATCCTGTTACAAATGTTGTAGGGATTTATACGCTTAATTATCAACGTCATGGTCTGCTGTCCCCTCGTTGTTCAAGTACCAGCAACAGGTATGTCCTTCAAGGACTGTCCACTCTTAACAACGGTGAGACAGACATTCAGGTCTGCACCCCCGAAGGGTTTGTTTTCCTCTGCAGACACCCAAACCATCCTATGTTGTGGAATTATGGCCAGGCCCTGTCCTTTTTCAACCAAGCTATTTTCTTTTTTTAAAAAAATTAATTTATTTATTTTTGGCTGCATTGGGTCTTTGTTGCTGCACGCGGGCTTTCTAGTTGTGGTGAGCAGGGGCTACTCTTCGTTGCTGCGCGCGGGCTTCTCATTGCGGTGGCTTCTCTTGTTGCGGAGCATGGGCTCTAGGTGCTCTGGCTTCAGTAGTTGTGGCACGCGGGCTCAGTAGTTGTGGCTCGCGGGCTTAGTTGCTCCGTGGCATGTGGGATCTTCCTGGACTAGGGCTTGAACCCGTGTCCCCTGCACTGGCAGGTAGACTCTTAACCACTGCACCACCAGGGAAGTCCCTCCAACCAAGCTATTTTCTATAACTGCATTGATAATGCCCACTTCATAGGAGAGTGCACTGTAGGGACTAGAGGGGTAAGAGGGATTTTCATCTGTCGCAGGACCACTCTGGCTCACCATCGGAGGCGGAGAGCACTAAAAATGACCTTAGCAGGGGCAGGGCTGCCCATAGGACCAGCAGCTCCATGAAGCTTCCCTATCATGAAGCAACACTGAGAAATCTCATCAGAAGCTTGGTTCTGTGACGGAACAGACGAGACAAGCCTTCACGGGACTTAAGGCCTCTCTTGTTTCTTTGGCTGAGGTAGTTCTTGACAATCATCTAGCTCTTGACTACCTTCTGACAGAACAAGGTGGAGTTTCTGTGATAACTGATGCTTCCTGCTGCACCTGGATCAATGCCACAGGACAGGTAGACGTTAATATTAAGGAAATATATACCCAGGCAAAAGGACTTCACAATTTTGGCAAGGGCGACATCACCTCCACTGTCTGGTCCATAGTTAGGGAAGCCCTCGTAAAGTTAAACCGGTTCCTTTCCTTTCTAGGCTCTTTAGTGGCTACTGTTGTTCTTCTGCTTTTGGGCCCTTGTCTGTTTAGCCTTTTGGTTCAGTTTGTGTCTTCTAGGCTCCAACAGGTTCAAGTGAGGCTCAAGGAATTCAACCCATTCCAGCGGAGGGTGGCCCAGGTCCCTACAGGTCCTTGGAACAGTCAGCGAGGGACTTCTACACCACTAGGGTAGGCTAGGGTCTGCGACCCCTGTCCAGGAGGAAGAAGCTTCCGAAGAAGAGAACTCTGGCCCCTTAACCCTTAAGAATAAGGGGTATAGAATCCCGCAAGGGGGAATGAGACAGGCTGGGACCCGAAATCTGGGACCCTTTGCCGCAGTGCTGGCACCTGGACAAACGTCTCCCTGAGTAACAAAATACAAAGAAACTATAAGGGACTAAAAATAACTGGGTGCATGAGCAGTCAGGACAAATTATGGGCAACGTGATACAAAAAGGCCAAAAATGCAACGGCCACTTCTGAGGAGCCTGGAGCAAAAACGGGGTCCTGTGCACGATCCCTGCACTCAGCACCACCAAGGTCGTGGCAGGGGCAGAGCACCCAAGCCACCCTCTGCCGGACCCGCGGACCCACCTTCATCCTCGCTGCTCTTAAGGCACCAGCTCGCCCCCGCCTCAGGGAGCCAGCAAGGCCACCTGTTATTTGCTTTTGCTGCCTCTCCCTGCAGCGTGAGTCCTCATAAAGCCTTGCCTGAATTTCTCGTCCGGCCTCTTACCAATTTCTATTGATTAAAGAATCCGAGAACCTGGGTGTAACATTAGTTGCAGGTGTGCAGCAAAGTGATTCAGTTATACATGTGTCCATTCTTTTTCAGATTCTTTCCCCATACGGGTTATTACAGAGTACTGAGTAGCGTTCCCTGTGCTGTACAGTAGGTCCTTGTTGGTTCTCTACTTTATATAGAGTAGTGTGTTATGTTAATCCCAACCTCCTAATGTATCCCTCCTCCACCCCCTTTCCCCTCTGGTAACCATAAGTTTGTTTTCTATGACTGTGAGTCTGTTTCTGTTTTGTAAAGAAGTTTGTTTGTATCATTAGATTCCACGTATAAACGAAGAAGAAATCGTTATTTTCAACCTATGGTAAAAAGATGGAAATATGGACTCTGACTTACCTTCCCGGTTGCCTGTTGGTTGCAGTGAGATGCTAAGTCAGGAGGGGGTCTTGGCCGCAAAGTTTGTTTCAGCACAACAGCTCCAGGCCTGCTTCTCAGCTTGTCCCCAGGGCTTTCCCGTGCCCCAGAGGGCTTGGTTGTCAGTGGAGTGCTGGCTGCTGTGCCCTGTTGTGGAAACTCAGGAGAGTGGAGCTTCCCGAAGGGCTCTGATAACCACAGCCCTTCCCAAATGCAATTGGTCAACTCATGCTTTGTGAGTCGAGTTCTTTATTAGGGCTATATTGCTTTACATATGCATGCAGTTTTTTTTTTCTGCAGAGATGTTTCAATTGCGTTGGTGTAGGAAATACCTTTTTTTTTTTTTGTCTTTAATGGTTAAACATCTTACCTCAGGCCCAGGGGAGGGAGCCTCATGTTCCAGAAGCCAGCGCCCCTTGCCCTCTGCTTGCGTTTCTGCCAGGCTGCTGGGGATGAAATCACCAGTGACCCTCCTGCAAAATCAGGGGGCCTTCTTCAGTCTTTAGCGCGTTTGCTAGTACTTCGCTGACTTAGCTTTCTCCTCTCACCTCCGACTGTTCTGGGTCTCGCTCCTCTACTGGCTTCACTCTCGACCTCTCTTTTTATTTCAAAAAATCAGGTTTACTGACGAAGAATATGCAAACAATAAAATACCTTTCTAAAGATAGTTCTCTGATCATCTCTGCACCCTGGATGTGGTGTTTCTGCAGGATGCCACGCAGACCTGCTGCCCTCAGCCTCCCTGTGGGCTCCCCCCGGCCAGCGGCTCCAAGCCTCCCACCGGCAAGCCTGTCCCGGCCCCGCCAGCGCCAGTGGCTCTCCTTGACCTTCCTCACGTGTTACTCGTTGCCTCTCTGCGTGCTGTTCGCCCCTATTGGGTGGGCCCGGAGGCCACGAGCCCTTCAACTCTCTGGCCTCACGTGGTTCTTAGCTCAGCGCAGGATCCTAAGTGTTTGCTCAGCTGAGTTAAAAGGGTCAAATGTAGAGTCAGATGGCCTCGGTGAAGCACTTCATTAAAGTTTCTTCATAAAGCGGTGGCTCTTCTAAGTCCCCGTAGCAAGAGGCAAAGTGAAATAAGGGCTAAGAGCGATTATCCTAGAAAGTCTGGCAAGGATGTATTGATATTTCTCCAAACCCAGATTTGAAGGCTGATGTGTTTCCTGCGTCCACAGAAACGCAAGGGGGCCGTGGCAGGGGTGGATGGTGGCTGTCGCCTTGCTCCGCCCACCAGGCCACCGTACTGCTGGGCTGGCCTGCCCCGTCTTTCCTGTCCTCTTCTCAGTGCAGTCTGCTGGCTCTCCTCCCCATTAGCCCCCAGTGCAGAAGTTTTCAATGTTTACTTTTAATTCCCCTCTTCCCCTTCCCTCCTATTTTCCTCCCTGATCTCACACTCTTTGGGGATAACCGGTCCTGGGTGGTCTGGTGGTCTCCCCCTCAGGTCCCTCCGTGCTCCGGTCTGGTGTATGCACCCGCGCCCCGCCAGGTTGCACCCCTGCCCGTTGTCTACGGAAGTGATCCACAGGTGGTCTAGCCGGCCTTGCCGGCAGTCGATGAACTGCCTTAAAGAGGCATCCACCTCACTGCCTGCCACGGTGCGTCCGGGCTGTGGGAACGCAGAGGGGCCCAACACAAGTGCTGACTCTTCCTGCACACCTCTTCTCCGTGGGAACCCCCCAGCAGGGCGTCCAGCGGCCCCGCATCCTGGCCTCTGACGTCCTCTCGGCACCCCCCTTGCGTCCGGCGCTCTCACGCTCTCCGAGCCTCTGGTGTCTGGGGGAGGGGAGGTTGCCTGGCCTTGGAATCAGACACACTTGCGTTTGAATGTTGACTTTGTGACTTGGGTGCATCTGTAAAATGGAGATGGTAACAGAGGCCCCACGAGGCGATTGTAAAGATCAGTACTTTGCAAAGCGCCCCCGCCCCGCGCCCCTGGCGTCCAGCCTTTTCTCATGCAATCCATCTGCCGGAAACCTTCTTCTCCTCTAATTTCTGATAAGGTGCTACCCATCCTTTCAGGACCATCGCCCTATAAAGATGCTCCTCCCTTTCAGGGGACGTTGCCCCCCACAGGGAGTGGCAACCCGAGTCCTTCACGGCCGTCAGAAGGCTTTCGTGGTCCCGTGCAAGCTCTGGATGCTGTCGCTCTTTCCTTAATCTCCATCGTACTTTCCTGGGATTCTCCTGTCGCCTGACTTCACTGGGCCCCTCTTTCCCTCGGGGGCAGGGTCAGGTGTCCCCTGCTTCCTTGGGGCACCTGATCAGCGCCTTTGACACAGAAGCCCCATCAGGCCTTTGTCTTTTGAAGGGGACACCAACGCCGCAGGTTCCTTTGTACGAAATTGATTAAAACTGTGACAGGAGCCACGGGATCCATTCCCCGGCTGCTTTTCGTGAACATTTTCTAGCAACCTTTCCATTTTGTGGGATGAAGGAACTTTATATATCAAATAGGTAACAGTCACTCAACTGTGACCGGGAAGTAATTTTCAAAGGTGAAATTTCTGGAAATTCCCTGGCGGTCCAGTGGTTACAACTCCACGCTTTCAATGCCGAGGGCGTGGGTTCACTTCCTGGTTGGGGAAATAAGATCCCCTAAGCTGCGCGATGCGGCCAAAAAAAAGTGAAATTTTTAAGTCGTTTCTGAAATCTGTGTGTAATGTACACATCTAACCCCAAGACTAAACCAGCAGAGTACCTGCACCCACAAGGTGTGCAAGAGGGAATACGTGAAACTCACAGGCTGTGTCAACCTGGAGCTCACAGTAGCTATTTGTGGGTGTGGCATCTTTATTGCTTTCTACACTGATTACGAGACTCTGTGGTTACCTGATCCAGAGGGAGGTGGGCTTGCCCTGCGGCTCCTCGATTGCCGTCGAAGGCTCGAGCCCCTTCCCTAAGCTTTCACGCATGTGGGTCCACGACTGAATTCTGGCTGAGCCGCTGGGTCCAGGGCGCCCCGAGCATGTTGGCTGCTGAAAACGTGTCTGTGTTGGTTACCGAAAATGCGTCTCTAGGTGGCGGTGCAGAGAATATTTCAGTATATTTCAGAGGCCCTGGGTTTATAAGCACACAGTGCAGCGAACAACTAAAGCTCAATGTTACTGTGCAAGATCGTTATGAACTTTGTTTCTGAGCTAAATCAGGGAGAGAAAAATTTGGGTAGAACTTCTGTTTAACAAAAGGAACTAGTGGTTGTTGTTTTTTTACACTCTACCTTTTCAACAGGAAAACAAGCACCGTTATTCTTCCACCAAAGAAAGCAGTCACGTCAGAAAATGAGCATAAGAATGATCTGATCAATTCTGAACTTCCGCTGTAACATCTGGCCATGGGGAAAATGGCGTAAGGGGATGAGTTAAAGCTTTAATTTTAGAGAGGCTGTATGCTGGTATATACAGATCCTCTGGATGGTTTTTGTAGAACTGGAGCCTTGGCTTTTGTTTGGTTTTTTGCTTGTTTGTTTGTTTGTTTGTTTGTTTTTTTGCGGAACGCGGGCCTCTCACTGTTGTGGCCTCTCCCGTTGCGGAGCACGGGCTCCGGACGCGCAGGCTCAGCGGCCATGGCTCACGGGCCCAGCCGCTCCGCGGCATGTGGGATCTTCCCGGACCAG
This sequence comes from Delphinus delphis, assembly GCF_949987515.2. Classification (NCBI taxonomy): domain Eukaryota; kingdom Metazoa; phylum Chordata; class Mammalia; order Artiodactyla; family Delphinidae; genus Delphinus; species Delphinus delphis. The sequence goes on along the minus strand of NC_082689.1, from coordinate 114,626,023 downwards.
GGCACGAACCCGTGTCCCCTGCATCGGCAGGCGGACTCTCAACCACTGCGCCACCAGGGAAGCCCTGCTTGTTTGTTTTAATTGAAGTACAGTTGGTTTACAATATTATAAATCAGCACAGTGATTCAGTACTTTTCTAGATTATACCCCATTGAAAGTTATTATAAGATAGTGTCTATAATTCCTCGTGCTATACAGTATATACAGTTTGCTCCTCTGGAGCCTTGGTTTTCGTAGACATTTCTTTCAAATTCTCTTATTGCAAAATAAGAGTCATTCTTGGGGAGGAGGATTTTTTTCAAAAATAAGAGCCATTTAAAAACATGCCTTTTAACCCTTTTATTAGTGGTGAGTGTAAGCTAGAGTTTTTTGCTAAGCCCCAGCAGCAGTCGTATCCTACGGTGAGATCTCAGAAAATTTGCCATATTTATGTTGAATGTTCAATAAATTACAATGAAGTATGAATAGTGCCTTTTAAGAAAAATATACACTGTGATATACCTGTTGTCTGTAGTTATGTTGTTTCAAAGGTTCATCAGAGAGTCTTAGAGCAGTTTTTAAATGGAAAATTACATAGACTTTAAAACATGTATACAATATATTTTATTCACTGTGCCATTAGCTGAGGAGCTTAGCAACAATAAAAAGGTATATTTAATATTTACCATGCAGTTCTGTGGCCATTCACTCTGTTGCAAGTTTTAGAAGCCCCTTATAAGATTAAGAGCTCTTTCTAGGCAGCTGAGTGAGTTACTGCATCTTTTCCCACTGAGAACGCCCGGTGCTTTCTGGTCCAGCAACGCCAGCAAGGACCACTGGAGGTCACTCTGCCTCCCCCCAGCAGGTGTGCCCCAGGTGCTCCCAGACACGCTTGTTTGCATCCAGAGGCTTCTGAATGTCCACCAGGTGGTACAGCCCAGCAGTGAATGTGCGTGGTGGGAACAGGGCTTCAGGGACCACGGTGGCCCCTCCTCCCTGGATGGAGAGCCCAGCGGGCTCCTGGATAGGTTAGGGAGAGTCAGTTATGCGACAAGTCTTTATGCGCTTGTGGAAACTCCCAGGCCAGGCGGGTGCTAAAGTGGGTGATGGTAGGGTTTCACAGTTCAGTAAAACCAGCCTTGCCTTTAATCAGCCTGCACACTCCTGGCGCTGTGGCAGTGGGTGCCGTGGCAGTCATCGCATGGGCACAAGGCACCACTTCCGCCAACAGCATCCTCGTCCCAAGCTCTGGGCTGAGCGCTGGGGATGGAGAATGGGACAGGGCACAGACCTGGCCTCAGGGAGCTTCCAGGTTGCTGGGGGGACGCGAGCAGGTCATGCTGTGCCCTCCAGGGCAGCGATGTACCAGCCGTGTGCCTCTGGGGTTAGGCAGAATGGCGGAGGTGCGAGCGATCCAGTCTGGAAAGGGAAGGAAGGCTTCCTGGAGGAGGAGATGAGTTTTGAAGGATGAAAAGGGAAAGAATTGGGCAAGACAGAGGGAGAAGAGGGGTAAAGCCAAGAGGAGCAGGGGAGCAGCCAGCTGTGTGCAGGGAACTCCAGAATCTTCCATCTTCCTGAAGGGAGATGGGAAGGCCGGGTGGTGCCGGCCCTGGGGCTCACACTGTGGAGTGGGGACTCAGTCCAGCGTTTGAAGTGCCTCTGGGGAGAGACCTGTCAGATCAGCCTCGGAGTGGACCACCTGGGGGCCGTGGCAATGTGAGGCCCCCAAGAAACTCTGGTCACATCTCTCCTTGACCTCCTGCTGCCTGCGGCACCTCGTCCTTAAGGGCAGGACCACAGACGCTGTCAGGCCGAGTTGTACGGATTGTTTCTGTTAAGGGGGCAGCTCGTGCGAAGAACATGGGTTTTGAATAGAGCAGCTTCAGGTCTTGGCTTGGCAACAAAGCTCTGTGTCCTTTGATGAGTGACGAAATCTCTCTGAGCCCCATTTTCTCATCTCCAAAATGGGGATCATGACACTTTTCAGGGTCTTTGGAAGGATTTAATGACTGTATGTGTATAAATATAGAGCGAGAGCTCAGGTTATAGCAGACGCTGGGTACACGATGCTACTCATCTCCATTAGCAATATTTTAGAAGGAGTATAAGAGAGGAGAGAGTGAGATCAATTAGCCTCTTGCAGTCGACTTGTTGAGCTATTTGAAGATGAGAGTTTGAACTAGGGCAGTGGCCAAGGAGAAGCAGAGAAGGGTTCGGAGCTGAGATGTTTCTGAGAGGTAAAATCAGAAAGACTTTGTGATGGATACATGTGACGGAGGAGGAATCCGCAGTGGCTTCCAGGTTTCTGCTGTGAGTGCTTGGAAGGCTGACGCGACAGCAGCCACAGGGAGATGAACAGATTTCCGGGGAGACGTGGAATAAGTTGGGCGAGAGGGTGCACGTGGGGAGCCAGTCCGTGTAGAACTGGAACCATGGCCAGAATGCCTCGCTCTGGTGGACAGCCCGTCTGAGTCCCCTCGAGGACACCTGCTGCCCCCTTCCCTGCTGGCAGCTCCCCTCTGGCTCAGACCCTCTGTGCCTATGTTCGCTGCATCTGCTCTGTGGCTGCCGGCCCGGACTGCTTCTCTGTGCGTCTCCGGTCCTGTCTGTAGGATTGGACGGCTTGGATTGGTGGGTATATTATTATCTATTGCTGTACAAACATAATGGCTTAAAGACACGTACAGTAAGTCCCCTACATACAAACGAGTTCCATTCTGAGAGCACGTTCATATGTCCAATCTGTTCGTTAAGTCCAACAAAGTTAGCCTAGGTACCCAACTCACACAGTCGGCTACATACTGCTGCTTCTACACCTGCCTCCGGATGTCCTGGGCTTAAAATAAAGGTACTGTACTCCTGGACTCTGTACAGGCCTGTACAGTACACAAAAGCACACCCACTCGTAGAGGATGCATGCACGTGACAACGTATGCCAGACGTGGGAACTAACTTACGTGACTGGACGTGTGAACGCGCGTTCGCAACTTTGAAAGTTGGCAACTTGAAGGTTCACATGTAGGGGACTTACTGTACTTATTACCTCACAAATTCTGGGGGTCAGGGTCTGGGCACGGCTTAGCAATGTAACGTCCTAACAGGAATGACATGCTATCGAGTTGGCCATATTCTGTTGGTTGGAAGCAAGTCCTGTCTGTACTTGAAGGGAGAGAACGACACAAAGGCAGGTGTGAACACAGAAGGTGGTGATGCTGGGGTCCCCTTGGGCCCCAGTGCAGGTGTAGACCTCACGGGCCAGGATGGCTTCCTTTGGGCCAGGCTTCAGTTCTCAGCTCGACTGCTGGGGCCAGAAACAGGCAGGGTCACCTGGTGTAGAGCCTGGTGGCCTCTGCACAGCAACTGCTCTTCACGCGTGTTCCGAAGGGTCACTGGCTGTGGACTTAAGACACCATGGCCTGTAGCCGAGACTCAGAGAAGGGCGGGAATTTCCTCAACCTCACGCAGCGGTAAAAATCCGTGACACAAAATCTGGAAGCTCCTCGTGAGATTCACTCCCTCTAGTTAGGTAGGCACTGTGGCTCCTTTGTTTCATGACCTACATTGACATTTTGGGAATGCTCTCGAAGCTTTTCTCACTGTCCAGCTCCTCAGAATTGGAAACAGCACAGGTACTGGTTTTTCTATATCAGTTTTAACACGTTACATTTCATTTTCAGCCACTTACATTAAATCTAGTTTTCAGTCCGAAGTTACAGAAAGTTTCGACATGTGCAATTAACCATCGTTTGACAAAAACAGGGAACGCGTTGCATACGAGAACCTTGTCTCTCTAATTCAGAGGGAAGATCTTGCCTTTTTGCGCTTTGACTTTCTCATCTGGACGGAAGGGAGGCAGCTCGCCTGATCCTAAGCCCTGAGCGTCCGGCTGCTCCCCTCTGGGCTGCTGTGAGGATCAAAGGGCTAGGGCGCGTGGAGGCGCTGGCTGCACAAACGCCAACCGGGGCTGCGCTGATACCACAAAGGGCTTCGTCCAGATGCTGCAGCTGTTTTAAAATTTATTATTTTAATTGAAGTGTAGTTGCTTTACAACGTTGTGTTAGTTTCAGGTGTACAGCAAAGTGACTCAGTTACACACGTACATGTACATAAATATACATACACACACACACACACACACACATATATATATATATATATATATATACTTTTTCAGATTCTTTTCCCTTATAGTTTATTTGAAACTATTAAGTAGAGCTCCCTGTGCTGTACAGTAGGTCCTTGTTGTGTATCTATTTTATATACAGTAGTGTGTGTCTGTTAATCCCAAACTCCTCATTTATCCCTCCCTCCTGCCTTTCCCCTTTGGTAACCATAAATTTGTTCTCCATGTCTGTGAGTCTATTTCTCTTTTGTATATCAGTTCATTTGTATCTTTTTGTAAAGATTCCACATAAAAGTGATATTGTATGATATTTGTCTTTCTCTGTCTGACTTACTTCGCTTAGTATGATCAACTCTAGGTCCATCCATGTTGCTGCAGACAGCATTATTTCATTCTTTTTTATGGCTGAGTAATATTCCATTGTATATATGTACCACATCTTCTTTATCCATTCATCTGTTGATGGCCACTTAGGTTGCTTCCATGTCCTGGCCATTGTAAGTAGTGCTGCTATGAACACTGGGGTGCATGTATCTTTTTGAATTATGGTTTTCTCCAGATATATGCCCAGGAGTGGAATTGCAGGATCATATGGTAGTTCTATTTTTACTTTTTTAAGGAACCTCCATACTGTTTGGCCTAGTGGCCGCACCAGTTTACATTCCCGCCGACAGTGTAGTAGGGTCCCCTTTTCTCCGCAGCCTCTCTGATGATGCAGCCATTTACATGGAGCTTCTTCTCCAGGATTCTAGACTGACTTGTTCCCACTTCTGTTTGTACACGACCATCCGGAAACCTATTCCGTAAAGAGAGATTCTAACATAAGCTGCCAAGCCCTGGAGCAGAGGTCCAGCGAGACCATTCAGAAGGTGTTATAACAAACGTTGGTGTCTGCGCTCCTGACCGAGCACTCTGGGATGAGGCCTCTGCACGTCTTTCCTCCTCTGCCTCACGTCTGTGACTTGTGCCCTTCTGAACCAAACCCTGATGGGCACCTTTACTCAAGTGCCAGGGAGTCACTGGTCCCAACCTGAGTTCCAGTCGACACCAGACTGAATGTTCACCTGATTGGGATCATATTCCTCCAAAAATACTGTCCCAAATACTGGTTCTCAGAAATGCCAGTGGGCTTTTCAGCAAAGAAGGGCTGTGGCCAAACGTGTCCATGAAACTCCGTACGTGGGCCTCCGCCTTGTGTGGGTTCCAAGCACTCACAGTCACTTTATTTTTAATCCAGTGTTTTCTGGACTTATTTCGACAGGAAGCACTCCTTTTTTTTTTTTTTTTTTTTTTTTTGCGGTTCGTGGGCCTATCACTGTTGTGGCCTCTCCCGTTGCGGAGCACAGGCTCCGGACGCGCAGGCTCAGCGGCCATGGCTCACGGGCCCAGCCGCTCCGCGTCATGTGGGATCTTCCCGGACCGGGGCACGAACCCGCGTCCCCTGCATCGGCAGGCGGACTCTCAACCACTGCGCCAGCAGGGAAGCCCGTGTTTTGTTTTGATGTTTTGCGGTATGCGGGCCTCACTGTTGTGGCCTCTGCCGTTGCAGAGCACAGGCTCCGGAGGCACAGGCTCAGCGGCCATGGCTCAAGGGCCCAGCCGCACCACGGCATGTGGGTTCTTCCCGGACCGGGGCACAAACCCGTGTCCCCTGCATCGGCAGGCGGACTCTCAACCACTGCGCCACCAGGGAAGCCCAGCACTCCTTCTCTGAATGTAAAAAACCTTGAACAAACATATTAACACCGTGTAGAGCAGAACCGTAGCCTTGCAAGTGCTGTGTACACAGGCACAGAAGTGCTTTCTCTTGAACCTCAGCTCAGAAAGACCCTAGAGCTGGATGCTGCTGCCCAGATCCACTGATCTGATCCCTTTGCATTGTATGAAGTCATTAAATTTAATTTAATGAATGTGATTTAATTGTATTATACTGCTTTAAAAAGATACACGTGCTGCTCTAATAAACTTCGCATGCGGCACGTTTTGGGGCTTGTTGGGAACTTAACAACCAGCTTTCCTCTTTCAGTTCATGATCACATAAATGGAACCAGAGATTCCTAACTTGGAGGCTGTGTTGCGGCCCCCCTGGCCTCTCCCCTTGACCATCCGTGAACAGAGCCCGCAGCTGCTTCTGCCACTGCCTGGGTTTCTGTCGCCCACCTGCACTGATCCTGGGGTTTTCCAGGCACTTGGTCACCATGTACTTGCCATGATTTAAAAAATTTTTTTAATTTGTTTTTTGAAGGACAGTTGATTTACAATGTTGTGTTAATTTCTGCTGTACTGCAAAGTGACTCAGTTATACATATATATATATATATATATATATATATATATATACACATTCTTTTTCATTATGGTTTATCACAGGATAGTGAATATAGTTCCCTGTGCTCTACAGTAGGACCTAGTTGTTTATCCATGCCATGATTTATTTTTTATTAAAGTTATCTGAGAAGTGAGTTTGATCAAAGAGAAGGTGTGTTTAAAAGCATCAGATGATGACACAAGTTTGAAAAACGACTCATCTTTTTTTTTTTTTTTTGGGGTCACGCTGCGCTGCTTGTGGGATCTTAGTTCCCTGAACTGGCGCCCTCGGGGGTGAAAGCGAGGGGTCCTAAGCACTGGACCTCCAGGGAATTCCCGAAAAAGGACTCATCTTAAACAGCCAGCACTTTCTGTCCCCCTCTTTCAGTCCATCGGTCTGTTTTCTGATAATAAATAACGAAACAATACCATGCGTTTGAAGAACGTTTCATCTTTTCAGAACGCGTCCACATTTGTTGGATGCGGGATCCTCCTAGCAACCCTCCAGGGCATGGGTGCCTGGGTGCAGTGACCCCGCCCAGCCAGCAGTGAAGTTCCAGGTGGCGCTGGGGCCTCCAGGTTCCCAGGGATGCTCAGGTCAGAGGAGGCTGCAGGCCGACCTGGACCAACAGGCGGGGGAGGGTCTGAAGGGGTTCCTCCCCTCCCCCTCCTTGCTGTCTCCCCCAAATAAAGGGAGAGGTGGATACCTTCCTGACCACATCGCGGCGGGGGCTTCCCCCAGTATAAAACTTCTGGGTGCTTCTCATAATACAGTCCGTCCCGCCCTCCCCCCCCCCCCCATTTCTATTTCTGTGCGCAGAAGACGGACATCTCCTGAGTCCTGACCGGCACCAAGGCCCGAGCTGTCCTTTTCGAGTAAACGGTTAGCGCCACCTAGCGGCCAGCGGAGAGTCCATGTCACCAAGAGACCCAGGGGCTGGTCTTTCCCCCCTTTTCAGCCGAGGGTAGCGTCTGATAACACTTTATGAACTGATTCCCCGGGAGAGCGCTCGCCTGAATCACTCCCTTGAAAAAGGTCCAAATGCAGTTGTTTAGTTTAATGACCTGCATGACTATGGGCTTTGGATGTTGTGTGTGTGCCAAGAAAAGGGGTGAACAATACACAACCCCTTGAGACGAACGTTCCTTTGGAGAGCAGAGCAGACAACATAAGCCCCAGTGTTCCGGAGGGCCCGTGGTTGCAGTCGCATTTCTACGGCATTAATCAATTTGTCCCGTGATGGACAGGAATGCCGTTCCCACGCTGAGCTTTGTTTGCTGGGAAAAGGTTTAGAAAGTAAAGGGAAGCCCCAGCCCTTCACCAGAATCTCAGCAAACTCTTCCTCCACGTGAAAGGGAAGCGGGAGGGGCGGTGTGCTCGCCTCGGAACAGCCTCTACTGTCTCTGTCCAAAGAGCACCCAGACCTGGAGTGTAAGATGCACCCTGCTGGCAGTCACTGGGAGCCCGGCTTCAGAAGCTGCCCTGCGTGCCGTGTTGGCTGTGATCATCCAGAAAGGCTGACCTCAGAGGTCTGAGCATGACCTACGAGCTGGACCCCGTGGGGCTCTTCTGCTTGGCTGGGTGGGAGGTCACGGGAAACCATCTTGCATGATGTGCACTTCATTCTTGTTCTGCGTTAGAGCCACGTGTGTGTGACTCAGAGCCCCAAAGTGCAGGGGGTTTGCCCTGGGATGCGGTCTTACTTCCAGACCCTGCCGCTCAGCCTTGCCTTTCGTGGTTCAGGACTTAGCAGGCAGAAGAAGCCCACTTGCACATCACGAAGTTGAGACCATATGCTGCCTTGCATTGCGAAGCAGACTTTTAATAGCAGTCCCCTGTTACCTAGCGCTCACTCACCATCCACTTTCACACCTCTCCTCCCTTGCTCCAGGGCTGCTGCTTCTGTGAACCCTCAGTTCAGACCCTCGCTGGGTCTGAGCATCAAAAGGCATCCCTTGGCTTCTCCAGGCATGAATGCAGGTGCGATGTCAGCCCGACTGCCTGCTCCTTCCTCTTCCCCACCTCAGCCATCGCCTCCTGCCCTCCCCTCTCCCCACCTGTGAGCGATGGGTCCCTAGGCTAGCTCCAAAGCACCTTCTTTCATCCATTGATTGGGGTTTTATTTTTAAGAAGAGAGCCAAGCACATTTTTAACTACCGCAGCCAGATGGAGCGAGCTCTTCTGAGGCAACGCGGCGGTAATAAAACTCAGCGGGCTGACGGGGCCTCGCCGATGAGGGGCCCTGGGGCTCCCCGGCTGCTCTCACCACCCTTGCAGGATGCCTTGGTTGGGTGGGGGAAGCAATAACCCCCGGGCGGTGTTTTCCTGACTTTTTCTGTCCTTAAACAACTGACCGAAGTCCACACCTTTCCGGTCCCCAAGCCTTTCCACCTCCATCTGGAAGATTCTTCACGCCCCGGGCCTCACGGTGATTCTTTCTTCCTGGTGACCCTCGCTGTAGGCACCCACTTCCTGACCCCATAACGCACGCGCACGCGCACGCCTGCCCGCGCACGGAGTAACATAGCTTGTTTCTCCGTCATTAAGTCATCTCCTCTGAGCCATAATCCTTTCCTCCAGCCCGGCTTCTGGAACGGACTCTCATTCTCTCTGCTGTGAGAGCACCCTCTGCCCCGAGAGCACCGCAGGGTCAGGGCCGGCCCTCCGGGATGGACGCCGCAGGCATCCTCACTCTCCCCCTGGCCTGGCCCTGGGGACCAGTCCCCGGTCGTGCTGGCTTTCCTCCTCTGCTCTCAGGCGTGCTGCTGCTTGATGGCCTCCACTCCCCCTCGGTCCTGCCTTTTATGCTAACGCCCCCCTCCCCCAGGCAGAGCCAGACGCGGCTCCCCTGCTGGCGCAGTCCTGGGAAATGCGCCCACTGCGGCCTGATCGTCTTACGGGGTGATGTTCGCTCAAGTCCACCCCCGCCCCTAAGCTCCTCTGCAGGGCCTGGCTTCGGGCTCCGTGAGTGTCTGCGGGGTGGAATGGAGGTGAGCACAGTGGTGACCCGAGTGGGGCGGGGGTGAATCACCGCGGCCGCGTTGGTGCTGAGGGCAGCAGCTCATCTCCAGCTACCCTCATAGCAGCCGCGGGCGTGGCTTGTACCGTCACCGCTTTAGGGAGGCATGAGCTGGGGTAACCTGCCTGGGAGCCCACGGGCCTCTGTGCCGAGCGTCCTGCGGGCGGTGGGACGGGGTGAGGTCGGGGCAGGGCAGCCCTCAAGGGGGCCGCTGCGGAGCCGGGCGCAGGGGAGCAGCCACGAGGCGCCTGGTAGCTGTGGGGTGCGGGCCGGGGGTCGTCCAGAGAGTGCGTCCCGGTGGCAGGAAGGCGGCTGGGGAAGGGATCCAGAGGGATCTCAGCGGCGGGCGAGGTGGGCGAGGAAGGGCCTCAGGACGGCAGGGCTTCTGACGTGGGCGTTGGACGGGTGGGTCCCATGACCAGAGAGGGGGCACAGGAGATCAGCCCTGCCTGGGGTCGGGGTGTGGGAGCATCAGCGCGCTCCACAAGTTTGGGGCGTTTGAGGGCCCCGGTCCGCCTGAGGGAGGGTCGCACGGCGGCGGCTGGAGCCACAGGGCCTGTGTAGGGCTGCGAGAAGGGGGCAGGCACCCAGGCCGCAACAGCACGTGGGGAGGGCCGGGCGGCCGGGAGGCCGCGCAGGGGGTGAGGTAGCGCTGCCTCAGCTGGGCTGTGGGGCCCCTCTGCGGGGCTGGCTGTGAAGGCCTCCCCCTGCCCCCCAGCCTGCCGTCTTCCCCAGGGCTGCCCTTCTGGGGCAGGGGTGCTGCCTCTTCGCCCCGCATCCCGTGCCCCGGCGCCCAGGGCAGCCCAGGTGCCCTTACCGCGCCTCCCTGGCTGACCTACTGCTGCCCTGGGCCCCACTTTCAGAAACGCATGCTTCCCCAGGAGCCCCTCTCTACTCCCAAAGGGATGGGAGGGTAGGACGTCTTTCCTTTTCTCTGAACCAGGGGTCAGCAAACGTTTTCTGCGAAGGGCCATGTAGTAAATTATTTTGTCGTTTGCTGTCCAGACTCTGCCCCAATGTCTCGGTGAGCAAAAGCAGCCCTAGACGATGTGGGAAGGAATGAGTGGGATGGTGTTTCAATAAAACTTTGTTTAGAAGAACAGGTGGTGGGCCGGGGCAGGCGGGCACGGGCTGCGGTTTGCGGTTCTTGCTGGAAACCATTCCTCCGCCCTGCGTGGGCAGAAACCAAACTCTCCAGGACCAGCAAGGCTGGGGGTGGGAGGTAGGGGAGAGTGGGGAAGGGGCTCCTAGAGCACGATGCCCGCGCCCCTCACTGTGCGGTTCCCAGTCCGGGGCTCTGTTAGCCCCACGTCAAGCACTGGCTTCCCTGTGAACTTGCCCCATTGTTCCCCTCCCCAGCACCCCCGTAGTAATTCACTCTCCCTTCCAGGGCCTGCCTTGAACAGAGCGTCAGCCGGTGCCCTCTCATCCCCCACCAAGAAAGCCATCTTCAGTTACGGTAGGCGGCGAGGAAAGACAATCCCGTAATTCAGTAAATACGCGGCGCGCGCCCCTGTGAGCTGGGCACGTGCGGGGCGCTGGTGGCACCAGGGCGACCGCCGCCCTTCCCGGTCCCCAGGCGTCGAGCAGAGGACTTTCCTGGGCTTGGAGCCCCAGACTTGCTGTCATTTATGTCGCCTTCCTTCGGTTTGAAATCAAACGCATGCAGCCCCTGTTCTTTCTACAGCGACACCCGCTGCCCACCACCCAGAGCCTCTGAGCCTGCAATAGGCTGGACCTGCCTGGCAGGTGACGCTCCCGCGGTGGGTGAAGGGCCCCTCCCAGCCCCATCGCCAAATCTCTTCCCTACTGACCCTCACAAGGGAGTTGAAACGCCCTCTCCCTCAGCAGTGCGGTTAAAGCTCACGTCCAGGTGGCCCCTGGGAAACGCAACGAAGATGGTGGCTTACTAAATACGGACTAAGTGTCGGCCCCTGGGAAAGCATCACCCGCTCACCTCCCGCGCAGTCGCAGTGAAGGCGGGAGAGGAGAAACTGGAGCTCACGGGGTTAAATGCTTGGCACAAGGCAGGGGCCGGGGTGGGTTTGAACCCAGGTCTGTGGGGTCCAAGCACGGTACTTTCTGCTGGGCGCCCTGCCGTTGGCCCCACCCACACAGGGTGGCCTTCCCTCACCAGGAGCAGCAAACGGGACTGCGGGTCCGGTGACTCCTCAGGTGGGGTGGTGTGCGTGCGTATGGGGGGAGGGGAGTAAACAACTCAGGGCAGGAGACCGTGGTCATCAGGCCTGGAGGGTCAGCCGCAGGGGCCCTGGCAGCAGCTCAGGGTCACTTGGGGCGCTGGGGAGCTGGGAGCAGTGTCAGGACCAGTAGGGAGTGGGTGGGGGAGGGATGGGGGCGTCTGTCTCCTTGGGCTCCGTCCTCTGCCATCTCTCCGACCCCCTGTCCAGTGAACCGGGCCTGAAAGGCGTGGGCTCCGTGCCAAGCCCCGACGTTGGCACGTACCCTCCACGCCACCCTGGAGGAGCTTATTATGACTGTGTTTGGAAAAGGAGGCTGAGAAATCAGAGCAAAGGTGGGAAACTTTGTTTTCATGTAGATTGGGAGGGGCACGTGGAAACAGAGTGGCGAAACAAAGGCTGATAGATTTTGTGTTCATCGTGGACCTGGAGAGATGGGATGCAGGTGGCTGTGTGGTCGCCCGGGGGATGGGCGAACAGGGCGCCTCTCAGAAACCGGCTCAACGTGAGCCCGTGCTGTGCAGCAGCTCTCAGGCCCGCCCACCCCTCTGGGAGAGAGTTCCCCGCCCCCTCAGGGGTGGGGACATGGGCTCCCTGCTCCTTTTGAGCCCCCCGAGGCTGGGAATTGTCCCGCTGAGGTCTGAGGCCGGTGACCAGGGTGTAGGGAGTACAGGGTGTAGCGGGTGGGATGGCAGAGCAGGGGGACAGGACACTCGAGAGCGATGGCCTGGACCCAGCTTGGTCCTCCGACGTGGTCTCACTAGGATGGTGACCCGCAGGCCGGGCAACTTAGACGCTTTACATACGTTATCGTTTCGTTGGGTCCTAGTCACTGTTTCCAATTTGAGGCAGGAGAAACAGAGCCACGGAAGAGTTAGCAAGTCATCCAGAGTCACAGAGACGGTGAGCAGAGCGCGGCTGGACCCACCTCCTCCAGCTGCGACCGCCTAGGGGACAGGGCTCGGCCTGGCCTGGCCGTGCGTCAGGCTCCCACTGGGCGCTGTGTGAACGTTCACCGATTCGGCAGCGCCAGCAGGACCACCAGTGTTTCCTACTGTCTTTGCTGGCCTTTATTGAAGAAGAGGCATCGTGATTCCGGTCCCGGTGATTGCTTCCGTGGAGTTCAAAGCCATCAGGGGGGTTAACAGTTTCCTGGGCCTGCCGTTTCCAGCTTCATGAGATGCCCCGGGGCTGCTGGAACTCTCAGGCTGCCTGACTGCAGCTCTGACCCACCCTCCTTGCTTTTCCCTTTGCAGGCCTTTGCTTGGGCTGTAGGAATGGTGGGTGGAGGGTGTTTCTGGTTGAACTTTGCAGACCAACGTCAGGGACAGCTGAAGTGTGGCTGGAAGGGAGGGCCCCGGCCTGTCTCCAGAGCCCATCTCCTCTGGCCCAGGGCAGCGGTGCCCATCACTCATTGGCCCTTGCCGAGCAGGCATTGTTAATGCCAGATGACTAAAGCAGAAGGGTTAGGCTGTGGGGCAATTAGGGGATGAATGGGCTTCTGTTCTCTACCCTGACCACATGTGTTGCACGCAAATAAACACCTCACTCTCCTCCTGTAAACACACCTCATGCAGGTAGACGCTTGTCTGCTCACCTCTCTCTCGCGGGAGACGTGCCCTTCTCATGCCCTGGCATCACTGGCCTCTTTGCTGCTTAAAGGACGCTGCAACCTTGAACCGACTCCCTGTGTCCCTTCCGGAGGGGATGAAAATGAGCCATCAGCAGGGCCCGATCCCTTACCGGCGCCTGGCAAGGCCCCTGGGGAGGCAGGTCCCCATTGTGCAACACCCAGGCACAGCCTAGCGTTTCTCCCAGATGCCTCTGGGCCTCGGTTGTATTCTTCCTCTCTCCCCACCCCTCTCTCCGCACAGTTACGGATTTTGCAAGGTCCATACAACACAGGGCCACGCTTCCACCTCTCCCGGCTCATCTCTCCCGTGTTTCTTTTGCCCTTTGGTGCTGATGGGTTTCAACAACTCTGTGTGACAAAGCTGCTAGATGAAAGTAACAGCTTATTCACAGTACTCACGTGGCCACCCCTGTGGGCAAACCAGCACCTATGTTTTCCCAGAGTGGGAAAGGACGGAGCCACGTAACCTTCTCAGAACAGGCCTGGGAAGTTTTTTGTTTTTTAATGGAACACAATATCTTTGTTTGCAAGGAAGGGAAGGTGTGAAGGAGCCTAGCATTCTCGAGCCAATTCCTAGAACGAGAACCAAAGGGAAAATCCTGAGATTGCCCTGAGATCCAGTGATCTTCGGGAGGCCTTCTCATACATGCGCCTTTCTTGCTGTTGTAGGAGTGATGCGCCAGCGGGACGCCTCTGGAAGCGTCCCGCTGCGGTGAAGACGGGGCGGTGGCCAGTGACGGCTGCCACCCTAGGCTCCGAGGGACCGTTTGAAACGCCAGTGTTAGGGCTTCGCTCCTTTGAATCACGAAAGACATGTTTGGCAGATACCGTACATTTTCAATGCCGGATCGATGACCAACTAGCGCTGGCCCCGTCCCGCTGCAGAGACACGTGGAAAAGGCCTTGTGTCCACACGTTAGAAATATAGGCTGGGCCAGGGAGCGTGACGTACTCAACACCTTCAGAGTTTTCACAGAAGTCTCGCTGAGAGGACCCAAGCGCGAGGGGCTGTTCATTTCCCATCACCTATGGTGACCACTTGCGACCCAGACCCTGGAATCTTCTCTCCTTTATTTGAGCCCTCGCCTGGTGGTGGAAATGGCTATGTTTCCATAAACACCTGTGTCCTTTTCCTCCTGGGCCCCCCACCCCCGATGACTTGTTCTAGCTTCCTGTTGGATGTGGCTATGGGCCTGGTCCAGAGCAGGCAGGTGTGGGAGGGATGTTGCCTGCTTCCAGGCCTGCCCGTGACGCTCTCCCCACTGCCCCCCACAGGCCCGCTGCCCTCCGGAGGATGGAGCGGACGCCAGAGGGCAGGAGCCTGGGGTCCTGAATGACCACATTGCAGAGCCTCAGGCTCTCAGTGAGTGAGAAATAAACTTCCATTGGATTCAGCCCCTGAGGTCTGGGAACTTGCTTGTTTCATCGACAGAGGAATGGATAAAGAAGATGTGGTACACATATACAATGGAATACTACCCAGCCACAGAAAAAGAATGAAATAATGCCATTTGCAGCAACATGGATGGACCTACAGATTGTCACGCTAAGCGAAGTCGGAGAAGGACAAATATAGTATGATATCACTTACGTGCGGAATCTAAAAAAATGATACGAATGAACTCATTTACAAAACAGAAATAGACCCACAGACATAGAAAGCAAACTTATGGTTACCAAAGGGGAAAGGGGGTGGAGAGGATAAATTGGGAGATTGGGATTGACACATACACACTGCTATATATAAAACAGATAACCAACAAGGACCTACTGTACAGCACAGGGAACTCTACTCAATATTCTATAATAACCTATATGGGAAAAGAATCTGAAACTATATATATATGTATAACGGAATCACTTTGCTGTACCCCTGAAAGTTACACAAGATTGCAAATCAGCTGTACTCCAGTTAAGAAAAAAAGATGATGCCCCAGTCCTGAGCGCGCTCCAGGACACCCTCCGTGCCACCTGAGGGCCTCTCCCAGCGCCACTGACCACACGTAAAGTAGAACTCGGCCTGCGGTCGCTGCTAAGGCTTCCTGGAAGCCCTGCACCCCTGACAGTAGCACCCGCCTCGCCCTCTGACCCCACAGCCTGCTGCTTTTGGGGGGTGCCGGGGTGACAGGTCGAAGGCAGCAGCTGCCCACCCCTTGTCACGTGGATGGAGCCTCGCCGGGGGCCCAGCCCTTGCTGTCTTTGCTTACTGAAGGCTTTCACAGCGCCAGTCGGCTTCCGCCCGGCCCCTCCCCTCCCACCCAGCCCACCGCTTTCCTGCCATCCGGCCCCTGGAGCTGGGCTGCACGAGGCTCTCCTGGACGCGGCGCCCTGAGTGGGGACAGTGGGCTGTGGGCCGGGGCAGACCTGGATTCCTGTCCTGGCCCTGCCACCTGGGAACTGTTGATTCTGGCAACGACTGAATCTCTCTGAGGCTCAGTTTTTGCTTTTTGTTTTTTTTTCACCTTGAGAAATCACATACATATTTTAATAATGTTCTCATAGCCACAGTCATTTCTGGAGCTGCTCTTTGGGGGTGATTACTTTTTGCTTGCAAAGTGGTGAGAACACCTGCTTTAGCAGGTCCTTGTGCAGTTAACTAAGGCAGGTTGAGGGTGCCCCGGGGCTCCCGGCAGGTGGCCCGCGACCCTGGGGGAGGACCGAGGCTCTGTCCACTCCAGGTCGCCTGTGGTTTCTGTCCCAGAGCCTTGTGGACAGTTGAACGACTTCAAGGCATGAAAACATTTTTTCATCTCTCATTTTTTTTAAATGTATTTTTATTTTTTGGCTGCGTTGGGTCTTCGTTGTGGTGCGCGAGCTTATTGCAGCGGCTTCTCTTGTTGTGGAGCACGGGCTCTAGGCGCGGGGGCTTCAGTAGTTGTGGCACACGGGCTCAGTAGCTGTGGCTCGTGGGCTCTAGAGCGCAGGCTCAGTAGTTGTGGCTCATGGACTTAGTTGCTCTGCGGCATGAGGGATCTTCCTGGAACAGGGCTCGAACCCATGTCCCCTGTATTGGCAGGTGGATTCTTAACCACTGTGCCACCAGGGAAGCCCTCATCTCTCATTTTTAAGTTCTTTTATTTCTAGAACATTTACAAACAGCGAACCCTTCCTCCAGACCCGGTCTTACCACCCCAGGAGGAAATGAGGCTGCCACACTCAGGTCATAGCTGCAGAGGTGGAGGCCTAGAGACAGCCATGCTGAGGGGGACAGGCTTCTCCAGGAAACCTGCCAATGCTGGGGACACTGCCTGGGGCCACATCGGGGACATGGTGCTCAGGAAGGGTGGCCGCCAGGCCCAGGGCTCAAGGAGGGAAATCCCTCCAGCGTTTAGACCTTCTGTAAGGAAACCAAATCACACAGCAGCCTGAGGTCTGAAAGTCGCCCTCAATGGCTCCAGCTGGCCGGTACTGGTCCCTCTGCTACAGTGTGGACGGGGTAGAAGTCAGGGGCCAGGCTTTTCCAGTGCGTTTCCACGGCTTCGTTAAGGCCTTAAACTCCAGAGCTGGGAAAAGAGAAAAGTAACAAACAGAAGAAATCGTTGCGGTGACTTCAAAGCAGAGAGCCAGCTTTCGCAGACAGCTCTCCGCCTGCCTGGGGGCCTCCCCTGTCCCCAGCTGACCACACCTTCCCCGAGCAGCAGGTGAAGGCGTAATAAACGCTGAGTGTCCCCGGGCGCTGCCACTTGGCAGCGGGGGTGACCAGACCACTGAGCCCCGGAGGGTCTCCAGCTTCTGGGGCTTGGGTCCATGGTGTGTTCCCCTGCCCCCGAGCCTCCCAACAGCCTGTGCAGGCAGACAGTCTAGTGAGAGCCTGGATGTGCAGACCAAGACGTCCAGGACCCGAATGCCAGTCTTCCCCAATCCCCCCAAACGTTGCCAGGGTGGGTGAGGCTTGACGGTGTAATTTTTTGTTTTTTGGGCCATGCTGCGTGGCGTGTGGGATCTTAGCGCCCCGACCAGGTATCGAACCGTCACCCCCTGCAGTGGAAGCACGGAGTCTTAACCGCTGGACCGCCAGGGAAGTCCTTTGACAGTATAATTGATATGAATCCCTGTGTTACTGGGCTGAGAGGACACAGACCAGATTGCCAGAAACACCTCTCGTTCCTCCCCGAAACTTAAAAAAAAATCCAAAAAACCAAAAATGCTGGCTTTTCCCTCACACAAAGCAAATTTCTCTTACACCTAAACCCAACTTCTTTTAGACTTGGGGTGATGAAGATCTGGCACCCCACAGACTCTCCCTCAACTCAGAACCTGTCACAGGTAACAGGGCACCTTGGCTGCCGAGGGACAGTGCCGGGGAGGGGGTCGCCGAAATGAAAGACTTTAGAAAGACACTCCGTACAGGCAGCAGCAGAGACTAATTCTCTTGGTATGACCCAGGGCCTGAGGTTGTCTACACCCAGCTTAATAACTGCTTTAAAAAAAAAAATCTCTGGGGCTTCCCTGGTGGCGCAGTGGTTGAGAGTCCGCCTGCCGATGCAGGGGACGCGGGTTCGTGCCCCGGTCCGGGAAGATCCCACGTGCCGCGGAGCGGCTGGGCCCGTGAGCCATGGCCGCTGAGCCTGCGCGTCCGGAGCCTGTGCTCCGCAGCAGGAGAGGCCACAACAGTGAGAGGCCCGCGTACCGCAATAAAAAAAAAAAAAAAAAAAAATCTCTGGTTTGGTGTCACATGTAGCTAAGCTCTGGCCACCCCTTTGTCCACTACCCCTTCTGTGAAGGCCTCAGCCGTGGGGACAGGCTGGCACTTGTGGGAAGAAGCCTGTCCCCTTGTTATCGTCCTCAGCTGTAGCCTCTGGAACGTACCGTGGCAGCACGGGGGAGAAATGATACCTGAACAGTTTTTACATGAGCTCTTTAGAAAAACATTTTACAAACAGGTATATTGGAGCAGTGGGTGTCGTTAATGTTACATCGGGGCAAGCCTGAGCACGAGAGGCACCCCTCTGGGCTTCGGGTCTGTAGCTGGATGCTCAGCTGCCCACAGAGGCTTGCTTGGGGCGGGCGGGAGAGGCGGAGGGAAACAGCGCGGGGTGGGCGGTGATGCTAGAGCACGGCCTGCGTTTGCTCCGTGAGCGGAGTCCGGGCAGGGCACCGCCTGAGGGCTGCCAAGCGAGGGGCCGAGAGCAGGACGGGGCAGCGGGTGTTCTGCAGGCCGTTTCCTGGCCCCTCCCAGCTCCCTCACTAAGGGCACTGAGCCTCTTCCCCGGCTCAGAAGTGGAGACTCCAGTGCCACCCTTCCAAGGCAGGCACGAGGACCCCGTGTCCCGGGCACAGAGTCACGATGGCAGCCCGAGACTCACCCACCAGGAGCCCCTAGACCAGGGGGAAGGCGGCCATACAGACCAGGATGGACGAGAGGCTTTCTGAACACTTGACCTTGAGGCTGAGCTTGACCACTGAGTGGGGCTTTATCAAGGGCGGAAGGACATGCCAGGTGGAGGGGCCAACAGAAGGGTCTGGCCTGTGGGGTGTGAGCGGGAGTGTCTGGGAGCCGCGGGACTCTCGCCGTGGCTGGATGCCAGGTGATCCTGGTGACTCCGCGGGGGGCAAGGCCGGCCTGCAGGCAGCTGGCCACACAAGACAGACACACTGTGTCTTCAAAGCAGTGGGGCCAGGGGAGACTTTGAAACACACAGACTGATGCACCGTGAATCTGCTTCCTTGACTGAGCTTTTAATACTTAGCCAATATGTGCAAAGCCCAGAAAATCAATACCCTTCCTGGAGGCTAAGACCTCCTGGGTCGGAGGAGGGTGTTTGCTGTTTTGTTTTGTTTTTGCCGTAGTCATCACAGAAAATTCCAAACATGCAGAAGGGTACGTGTGTCTGTCACCCAGCTCCAACAGCTGCGAACTTGGATGTGAGTTTCCAGGCACAAGCACCGCACTTAGACGTGCATTTTAGGAAGCTAACCCGCGGCACCTGGGGGTCCCCACAGGAGGGACTGGGCTGGAGATGGGAGAGGGGGCCAGGCTTGCAGCCTTGCCAGGTGAGTGATGTAAGGACCCAGACCAAGGCAAAGGGTGAGAGAGACCGGAGAGTCAGGAGAGATTCTGAAGCAGAACCGATAGGATTTGGTGGCCAACTGAGCGTGAGAGAGAAGGGGGAGGTTTAAGGTGACCCCACTACCTGTGGGTGATTACTGGGGAAGGAAAGGGCATGGGAAAGGGCAGAAGTCCAATCACAGTCTTTGAAACCCTGTGGGACCTCATTTTGGGACCTTGGTCACCAGGCTCCAGCCCTCCTTGGCCCTTTCCTGGTTCCTTGACTGCCCTGAGCCATTTTACCCCAGGGCCTTTGCACACACTGCTCCCACGTCGCGGGGTTACTTCGGTCCTCACAGGTCACATCCACAACCTCCTGCTTATCCTTTCAGCCTCAGCTCAGATGACACTTCCATCCTTTCTCTCCCTCTCGTGTTTTTCCTTATCCACTGACCACAACGTGCAATGAGTGCTTCTGCTGATGTGATTACCTGCATATTTGTTTTCCATTTGCCTCCACAGAATGTGAGCACCGTGCAGGCCCATCGATGAGCACACAGGGATGATGAGAGACTCTGGGTGGGGACGTCGACAGGCAGGGAGCCGGGGAGGGTCTCGGGGTGGAAGCCGGGGGTCAGAGGGGGAGGGCACACTCAGTCACAGGAAACCGGACCAGCCTGGGTCTGTGTGGTGCAAAGCCCCTGTGTGCTGTGGGAAGAATGTATGAAAGACTCAGCTGGTTCAGCAATTCATCGTGGACGCAGAGAGCTTTCTGAGAGGCTACCATAGAGGCTTAGGTTTTAAATACGTGCTTTTAACTAAAGTCAAGCCCACTGGTACAGTCTTGTGTTTGCCATTCAACACACGTGTGTGTGTGTGTGTGTGTGTGTGTGTGTGTGTGTGTGTGTGTGTGTGTGTGTGTGTGTGTGTGTGTGTGTGTGGTGTGATGAACGTACTAAGAAATTCATGGGGGGTAAAACACCTGAGAGGTGCAGCGGGTCCAAAGGGCCCATCGGGTGGAAAAGACTGTGTGCAGACATTGGCAGCGCCAGAAGGAGCCCTGTCAACTTCCCGACTGGCAGCGTGATAGGGGGTCCGATGGTATGTGAACCCGGGGAACGCCTGGGCTCGGGAAATGACACGTGCTGTCTGATCTGCTTGCGACAGTCATTTCAGAGATGCTCTGGGGAAGTTCCCTGTCTGCAGAAAACTGCCAGAGCTACCAGCTCACAGGGCACCTGGCCCGGCTCCCCTCCAGAGCCTGGGAGGCCTGCCCCCACCTGCCTCCGACCTGTGTCTCCCTGGGGGCCCTCAGCACTGGGCCTGGGAGGCCTCTTTCTGTCTGCGGCTCTGCCTCACCCCTGCTCGTAGTTCATTTGGCCTAGAATGTCTTCTGCTTCCAAAACTTCCAAATCCAAGCCTTCTCTAAGACCTGGCACATGTGCCACCTCTTCCAGGAAGCCTGCCCTCGTGGGCTCCCACTTCCTTCTGAGCACACAGGTTGCTTCTCACTCTTTGTCTGTCACAGACTGTCTCGCCTCGTCTATGGTTGTTTCTCTTGTATTTGTCTTGTGTCCCCAACACGAAACTCTTTGAAGGAAGGTAACACTTCTTGCACATCAAGTACAGACCCTCAAAAATGCGAGTGGGTTGATTCGGTGACTGATGGATAAGGTTAGTGGGTGATTGTGCTACTATACACCAGGCTTTTTAAAAAAATTTTTTATTGGAGTATAGTTGATTTACAATGTTGTGTTAGTTTCAGATGTACAGCACAGTGATTCAATTGTATATATATACATATATTAATTCTTTTTCAGATTTTTTCCCCCATACACATTATTACAGAGTACTGAATATAGCTCCCTGTGCTATACAGTTGTTATATAACCTTGTTGGTTATGTATTTTATACATAGTAGTGTGTAAATGTTAATCCCAAGCTCCTAATTTATCCCCACCCACCCATTTCCCCTTTGGTAACTGTAAGTTTACACCAAGCTTAAAAAAAAAAAAAAAAAGCCAAGCTGATTTCAGAGGTAGCTACAGCAAAAAGTTACTTAGAAAGGCACGGGGCCCATAGTAGTCAATGCAAGTCCACTGGGTTGGGGCGACGTTGGTGTGATCTGGGCCATCTCTTAGTGTTTCTTGTCTTTCAGTGTGAAACTGAGACGGTGTCCCCAGCCCTTTCTTCTTTGAGGACTTGGTGAAGAAAAACCAGGCGGCAAAGCTAAAGGCGTGTACAGTGCTCGGTCGGGAGCTGTGGTTCTCATCCAGCTTCGCTTGGTCTGACGGGAGGGACCTCCCAAGCAGGCCTCCCACCACCTCTGCATAAACACATTCTGCGTGCATGTGTCCGGGACGCCCGCCCGTGGACGCACGCCCACGCCACACTGCTGTTTCCTCCCAGGTGGGGCACTTCCGTGCTGCTTCTTGCTCTGTCACATGGGTAACCCTGCCAGCTGCTCGCTGCTGTTTGCATCCCTACTAGCTGGTGAGCTCCAGGTGGATCACCCAGACCGGGCCACCCTGTTACTGCTGGCTTCGGGCCATCAGCATCGCTCAGCTACTGTCACTCCCCAGATGTTCACGTCTGCCTGAAATCCCGGGGCAGGAGGGGACCCAAGGAGGTCCTCTGGCCCTCCCTCCTGCCTTGAGGCAAGACCAGACCACACCCAAACTGATCCAGACAGCCGAGGAGCAGGCCTGCTGCTAAAACCTATGGAGAAGCCTCCCCGACGTAATGGGTTCCGCCGCGTCGAACGAGCCCTTCCATCAGGAGACACCTGATGCTTCAGGGGGATTTTTTGGATGCTCACCTCTTGAGCATCTGCTGGTGGTTTTGAAATTCCATGTCTGCCATTCCTCCCCCGAGGGCAGAGAGAGCCAGCAACTCAGGGGGTGGATGCAGCGTTGGAGGTTTTGCTGCCCACTGGTGAGCTGTCTGACGCTCCAGGGGCACCCCAGCTCCGTAGGGCCCCATCCTTACTGTGGACGGTGGGTCTGGCCCAGAATTCAATGACGTTTCAGTAGGAAAGAGGTGAGGGCAGACCAGGAGGACCGAACCCGTCAGAACTTGCATTGATCCGTTCACTCGTTCAGCAAATTCTTGTTGTGCCCACACTTCCGTGCTCTGCAGGGTGAGGAGAGGAATTGGAACCGGAGGGCCCCCAGAGCCCTTGGGCCAGCGGAGGGCGGTGCCAGCCCGCGGCGGCAGCACTCCAGGGGCCTGCGGAGTCTGTGTGGCGGGCAGGGGTGTTTCGGACACCCTTGCAAAGCCTCAGGTGCATATGCTCTGGGCTCTCTGGAGGGATTCAACAGACTCTTGCGGAGAGCTGCTCCCTGGGCCGCTGTCCTTTCCTTTCATGTGTCGCTCACATGGTGGCATCCAGGGCCATGTCACATCCACCATGGCCTGACGCACAGCAGGCGCTCAGGAAAACCGAGTCGATGAGTCCGATACCAACCAGGGTTTCCTCTTATCAATAGAAACTGATAAGAGGCCAGACGACAAATTCAGGCAAGGCTCTGTTGGGGCCCCTGCGGCAGCAAGGAGGGCAAGAACTAGTAACAGGTTCCCTTGCTGGCTCCCTAAGGCGGGGGAAGGGAGCTGGTTCCTTATATGGGGTGAGGATGGGGGTGTGTCGGGGGAGGGGCGGCTTAGGTGCTCTGCCCACCCCTTTGGCGGTGCTGAGTGCAGGGGGCATGCGCAGGACATGCTTTTGCTCCAGGCTCCTCAGAAGTGGCAGTTGGGATTTTGGTCTTTCTGTGTCTTGTTGTCCATAATTCACCCTGACTGCACATGCACACAGCTATTTTTAGTCCCTTATAGTTTCTTTGTATGTTATCGCCTGAGGTGCAAGCAATGCAGCAAAGGGCCTCGGGTCCCAGGTCCCAGCCTAGCTCAGTTCTTAGAGCTGTCTACACCCCGGCTCCACCACTGGCCCTGAGTGAGCCCACCATGAGCCAGGTTGTGTCTTCCTCTCCCCAAATTCCTATGTTGGGTCCTAACCCCTGGTATCTTAGAAAGCGGCTGTACTTGGAGATGGGGTCTTGAAAGAGATATTTAAGGTAAAACAAGGCCACTAGGTGAGCCCTGATCCAATGTGACCGGTGTCCTTATAAGAAGAGGAGATTGGGAACAGACACGCATCACGGGATACAGACCATGTGAGGACACAGCGGGGAGACGGCCGTCTCTAAGGCAAGGAGAGAACCAGCCTCAGAAGGAACCCTGATCTCGGATGTCCAGCCTCCAGAACTGCGATACGCTACGTTTCTGTCATTGCAGCCCCCGTCGGGGGCACTGTGTTCTGGCAGCCCCAGCAAATGAGCACACCCCCGTGGGGAAGGGGGGTGGTTATTTTCCTCTTGAGGCCTGTGGTTCCACCAGACTCCATACCTGGAACACTGGGCCGGTTCCCCAACCTCCTGCATCTGCAAAATGGGACCAGTGATGGGTTTGTGGCCAGGATTCGATGAGATGTGACCCGTGGGCCTCAGCCTGACCTGACGAAGGAGCCCACGAGCCTGGGCAGAGGCTGGCTCTGGGTTCTGCACCTGGGGGGCAGGTGATGTCGATGACAGATCTGTTAAAAAGTCCTCAAAATAACAAACGTCTGAGTTTGAGGTAGAACCTGGGATGGGAAGCCCCCAGCTCCACTGGGGGGAGACTGCTCTGACTCAAGAACTCGAATGGCATGGAAGGCACCTGCGGGAGAAGCGTGAGTTACAGAGCTGCTGCCGGGCAATGGGAACCGGGAGGGTGAAACGCAGGGCTGCAGGTGACCTGCTTGAGGAAGCACAGAGGCTGGTGTTGGCCCTGGGACCCGGGGTTCTTTAGGTCAACGTCCTTGTGCACCAGCCTCCATCCGACCCGGCGGGGGCGGCGGGGATGCGAGGGGGCCAGAGCCCAGGACCAAGCCCTCTAGGCCAGGGGCGGGGCCGGCGTGAGCTCTGGAGGCTGTGGGGCTGTGGCCTGAGTTCCTGGTGCACAGAGCGACACCCAAGTGGATCATCTGCTCAGCTCTCCACGGCTGCAGGAGCTGGCTTATCCTCTGCCTGCCGATACCCCAAGGGCATCGTGGGGCAGGGGCGGGTCCCTTCCACTTCCTCTTTTACCTGGAACTTGTCTCCCAAAGTAAGGTCGTCTTTGAGCCTTTCTGACCTTTCCAACCCCTTGACCTGTGACCTCCTGGAGGGCCACTGGAGTCCTAAATGTCGTCCTGTGATTCGCTGAGTCTGTGAGGGCTCTGGGGTGGGGCGAGCAGGGGATGATCTTTCTGGAACCCTCCTCTGGGTGGGCCCAGGGACCTTCTCGGCACCCCTTAATTATATTTTCATATCTATCCACCCCCTTTCACACCACAGTTACTAAAACATCATTAATTAGGTTACACACACACATACACCGCCCCGCACCCCTGCAGCGTAGCCATGATAGAAAACACCACATTCCAGCTGACAAGAAGCCAGCAGCCCTGCCTTTCTTCTAGCTAAACAGAGAGACCCATTATGCTGGAATTTTATTTTCTCATGGTTTGGAACCATTACATCAGCACTGATGTAATAACATGGTTGACTTCAGAGGTGAATTTATTTTGGTTTGGAGTTCAGATAGTTTAGCTGTTAGCAAAACCCAAACAAAGCCACTCAAGTTTGAAATGAGCCATTTTGCCGTCCCCCTTCTCTCCTCCCCAGGTAAACACACTTCAGATGTATTTTCATCTCATGGCAAAGGAGGTGACTCGGGGCTGATGGATTTTGGAGGCAATATTCCTTTTTCTCTAAGGCGATTGACCAATGCAGTGTTGACCAGCTGGGTGCTGAGGGGGTAGGTGAGCCCCAAACCAGTAAAGATTCAGGAAGTCCACCAGCAGCTTCTCTGAAGACAGAGTGGGATCTGTCCAACCTTCCGCTACAGACCCCGTTCTCCTGAAATAAGTGTACGGGCAGTGTCTCCATCCCCGCCAGGCGCACAGGGAAGCGCCTGCTGGTGTCTGAGCCCGGGGCTGGGTCTCCAGACAACAGTTCTCAGCATCCCAGAGGGTTTCCTGGAGGCTTCTAGGTGTTTTCTTCTGGGCCCTGTTCTAGGAGGAAGTGCACAGGTGGAAAGGGCTGTGACATTGGGTGGCAAGATCCTTTCTGATGGGGCACAAGGGCACAGGGGCTGTGAGTGGACCACGGAAGCCGGGCGATGGGTACACGGGGCTGATTGTACTAACTCTCCATCCTCGCGTGTGCTCGGAAATTTCTGTAACCAAGTTACGATCAAATCGAATCTCGGTCCCCATGATGTTCGGATAACCCCTTTCTTCCTCTAAGAAAGGGGAGGGGATGGCCAGGGTGGGTGGGGAGGTGCAGATGTCTGAAGGATGCAGGAGGCTGAAGGTGACCTGGCTCCCTGCTGGTCCCTGTGCACGGCCAGACCTGCCACCGGGGTGTTTCTACTCAGAGGAATGCTTTGGGGTCTCTGGGACAGGAGGCAGAGAGTCCTGGGCGATGCGCCTGACATCCCGAGGGCTTGCTGGGAGCCGACAGGCCTGGTACCACCTTCTGCCACACCCAGGGGACCCAGCAGCTTCGGACACCGAAGCCACAAAGTGCTGTCGGGCTGCGGACGGGAGGAGGGGGGCACGGCTTCTGAGGGGTTCCGGGGCCTCTGCTTAGGGAGTCGGAGCATCATATCCCCTTCTAGGCCCGTGGTCCTCAGCCCCGCCCTGTGTTAGAATCAGCTGTAGAGCCCCTCAATGCCCAGACAGCCTCCAAGCCTCACTGCATCAGGATCTCTGGGGGCGGGCTGTGCAGACACGCTGAGAACCCCTGGCCTGTCCTCCTGACGGGTCTGGGCTCGGCTGTGGGCTACAGCATCACTCTGCTCCACTCAGCAGGGTAGGGGCACCTGGGCAGGGTCCTCCCGTGGCAGTGTGTGGTCGTGTTCCAGTGCATTTGATGCAACTCCCAGTAACGGTGGGTTGGGTACCACCCACCCAGAAATACTATTTCTCCAACACGTCCATCCAGGACACAGCAACCCCACTAGAGGGAATGAGGGGCGGCCGCCCACCCAGGCCACTGTGGAGGATGTCACTGCTGGGGGGCAGGGACACAAGGGAAGGTTCTAGAGGCCGGTGGCTTTCCCCTCCTTGGATCTTTTTAAATAAACTTATTTATTTATTTATTTTTGGCTGCGTTGGGTCTTCGTTGCTGCGCGTGGGCTTTCTCTAGTTGCGGTGAACAGGGGCTACTCCTCATGGCGGTGCACAGGCTTCTCACTGCGGTGGCTTCTCTTGCTGTGGAACACGGGCTCTAGGTGCATGGGCTTCAGTAGCTGTGGCACGCGGGCTCAGTAGCTGTGGTGCACGGGCTTAGTTGCTCCGCGGCATGTGGGATCTTCCCAGACCAGGGCTCGAACCCATGTCCCCTGCATTGGCAGGCGGATTCTTAACCACTGCGCCACCAGGGAAGCCCACCCTCTTTGGAACTTAAACATGATGTAACAAATCCACTTGACACGGCAATGCAGAACACACATGCGCACAAATGTACAAACACAATGTCACTGAGACGAGCGTCATGAAAGATACCCACCTTTTGATGTGTGATTTCTGTTATTTTCGATCCTATTCCTTTTTATTGCATTAAAAAACGAAGGTCTTAACCTGCTACCTTTGGACTCATGACCCACTCGTGGTTAACAACTTACAGTTTGAAAAACGCTGCTCTGGGTAGTTGGCAAAACAAATTCTGGGACGGCGTACTGACTGGCCAGAACCTGGGTGTCCCCCCAAAGCAGGGGTACCTGACTCAGGGCCAGAAAGAGACGAGCAGGTTCAAAGGTCTCCCCCGCCCCGGAGCGTGGGCAGCCCCGGAAGAACCGAGGTGCTGCAGGGACTGTGTCCAGCATGGGGACCTGTGCCGAGTGGGGCCTCAGCTTCGCTGTGCTGGCTCTGAAGTGACCCCTAGGGCCACAGGGAGAGGACCGACGTCCGAGATTCCCCATCGAGGGCCTGACCCTCTGGACCCAAGCCCGCTTTGCTCCCACCCTCTCTGGGGATCTTGCAGAGCGGGGCTGGAGCTGCTTGGTATCCGGAATGACCCTGGACACCTGGGCTTGACGGTGGGCGAGCCCTCCCTGACCTCCCGTGCCCCTAACTTCGCCTCGTCTCTCTGCCGGCCTCCACAGTCATGCTGCTGGGAAGAGCATCCTGGCCTGTCCACTTGCTTATCAGCTCTTCCTCCAGGGCCTCGTCCCCACCGCTCTGCTGAAATCGCTCTCGGATCTAATCAGCTGCTAAGGCCCAGGGTGAGTTCCCTGCTCTCACTGTACTCGGCCGCTCCCGGCATCTGGCAGCTGGCCTTTGCCCCCCCTCTGTCCACCGTCCACCAGGCTGGCCTCATTTCTCTCCTCCTTCGCTGGCTCTCTCACCTCTCAAGGCCAAAGTGCCCTGGGGCCTCACCCTTGGCCGTCTCCCTTCCTCTTGTCCATCGACACCCTGTCCCTGGGGGAACTCATCTCGCCCTGCCTTTCAGTGCCATCCGTATGCTGGCAGCTCCCGAATTTGACCTCTGCCCTGAACCCCAAACTTCTTCCAGCTGCTTATTCGGCACCCCTACCGGTGCCTAACAGGCCTCTCAAAATCCATACATTCAAGGGGAACTGTTTATTGCCCGCTGCTTCTCTCCCCACCTCCCCCCTTCCCATAAGCGGCACCCATTTTCTTGGCCGCTCAGCCCCCAAACGTGGGATCCGCCCTCCGATTTCTCTCTTGCCTTCACACCCCACACCCAGTCCATCAGCAAGTCCTGTCGACACCAGCCCCCAAACAGAGGCCAGAGTCAGCCACTTCTCTCCACCTCCACTGCTGAAACGCTGGCCCGACCACCACCGCCTGGATTATTGTAACGGCACCTAACTCATCTATCTCCCTGCAGTTCATTCTGCACCCTCAGCTAGACTGACCTTCTCACTGGGTAAGTCAGATCACGGCAGCACTTGATAAAAACCCTCTAAACCCTTCCCATTGCACTTAGAACAATCCCTAGGCTCCTTGCCACACCCTTGGTGCCCACCCATATTTATTCTGTATTTCTTACTTTCTGGTCGAACCCTTGTTTAATTTGGAGCCGTGTAGCACCCAGCCAAGTGTCTGTATTTCCCACCCTCCTTTACATCTACAGGTGGCCAATGAGAGAAAAGCAGATTTGTTGAGTGGGGCTCTCGGGATTATTCTTCCAAGAGCGCTGGCTCAGCTAAGAGGATGCAGGGCTTTGCTCTTCTACTTTCCTCCTTCCCACTGCTTGGAATGAAGATGTGATGGGTGGTGCTCCAGCAGCCATCTTGTGATTATAACTTTGATGATAGAAACTTCATGAAAAGTACAAGGAGCATGAGTGCCAATGACCACGCGGCCATCATACCAGGCTTGGAATTCCTAATTCTGAGCTTTTCCTATGTGAGAAATAGCTTGTGTTAGCCACGGAGGTCAAATCTAATCCTAAGGCATAGCACTTGCAAAGCTTAATGTGATCTGGCCTCTACTTCCTTCCACCCTTCTCCTCTTGCTCCACCGTGTTCCAATCCCATTGGCTTGCTTTCTGTTCCTTGAACGTTCTAAGCTTAGTCCCACCTTGGAGCCCTTCCCCCAGAGTTCTGTGATTTCCTCCTTATCTTTGGATCACCTCCTCAGAGAAGACTTTCCTGACTTATGCAGCCCCCTGACCAGTCTGCTTCCCATCAACCGCCTTTGAAAAATCCATGACACTTTTCACTCTTGGAAATTATTTGCTTTTAAGAACATATTTATTGTGTGTTTCTTTCTTAGGTAGTAAAGTTTTATGAGGATAGAGATTTTGACTGTCTTGTTCACAGCTATAGCTCCGGGGCCTGGCCTATGATAGGCACCTTAAGAAGTATATGTTAAAAGAATCAGCGGAATGAGATGACTTTTCAGAATTTTTGGAAGAACTTTAACTTGTGTGTATCCATACCTCACAGAATTCCTTCCCACGTATTTGAAAATAGTTCGGCCAACACCCGTGGCTCATTCATGGTTGCTGGGCTTAGTGACAGCTGGAGAGACAAAAAGACAGGGTAGCCTTGTGCCCCAGAAGCCAGAGTCTAGCGGGCGACATGGATAACTGAGCCCATATGGACAGGCAAGTATTGGAGAGCTGACTACCAGGAGGGCACCGAGGATGGGGCAGTGTGTCCATTTCAACGGAGGCAGAAGCTGACTCGGAAGGGCTTGTGGAGGCAAGTTTGGAGAGCGTGTTCCTGGCAGACAAGGTTTGGGGGAAGGACGCTGCATCAATAAAGAGAGAAGGGGTGAGGTCCCCAGTGTGACCAACTATCCCGGTTTGTCTGGGACCATCCATGGAAAGTCCCACATCCTGGGAAACTCCTTTGTCCCAGGAAAGCGAGGACAAGTGGTTTTCCTAGAGATTCACAGCTATTCGGGTCACTAGAAGTGGTTCCCGGTGGCAGCAGGAGAGAGAGAGAGAGAGTGGCTGTGGCTGAGGAAGGGGGTCCTTCCTCAGAAGTTGGATAGGTGACAGGAGCAGATGAGAAGCCCTGAGGCATCACGAGGCATTTGAACTGTTTCCTTGACAGCGGAGACCCCTATAAAGACTGCGGGTTGGAGCTTGGTTGAACAAGAGTTAACTGTTGGAGGATGGCTCTTCCTCCTGGGACACGCCGGGGGCTGCAGGTCACCAGCCTGCACGTTGGGGGCGGCAGGTGTGGCTGGCGCTGCTTTGTCTCCACGGCCCCCATGCTGACCCCCAGCTCTGGATTAGTCAGGCCAGGGGTGTGCTGTCCACACAGCCCCCCTTCCCCAGGGCCGAGGCTCATGGGTGCTTCTGGGAGAGCCACCCAGCTGGTCTCTTTGGAGCCTCTGATGGCCACATTCCGCAGACCACACCTTCCTGATGTTTCCAGGGGAAGGCATTCCAGGGGAATCTGGGGAACGTTTTCTTTCTGCGATGGTGGGGAGGCAGGAAAAGCAGGGGGCCTGGGCAACCGGTGCCTCCCCGTCCAGTGGGCCCCATGGAGGGATGGTGGCCATGCCGCCAGCGCCAAGGCCCCGTGGACCATCTCAGACATCAGACCTGGCCGCGGGAAGGGTCTCCATGGCAACACCAGCCGTTCCTGACCCCTCCTTCGCCATCTCCTCCCCCTTAATCACAAATTCTTATGGATTCTGCCTTCTAAGTCTCCCGTGGAGTCAGGAGTGAGTTTGTTTAGGGCAGAAAAGGGCCTTGATACTCCTTCCCTCACTCTTAATCCTATTGGCGCAAGTACCCTGAGACTGGTCACTGTTCCTGTATTTCAGTGCCTTAGTCACACACCTACACTCCCCACCCCCCCCACGTCCTACACTGACACCTGCATACTCCAACACACAGCCCAAAGACATACAACACATATAACTCAACACACACACATGCTAACACACACCACTACAAACACTATACACACATGGACCCAACACACATACACAGAGACCCATACCCAATACACACACACACACACAGAGACCCAATACACACACACACACACAGACCCATACCCCCACAGACCCATACCCAACACACACACACACACCCACAGACCCATACCCAACGCACACACACACACACACAGAGCCAACACACACACACACACACACACACACAGACCCATACCCAACACACACACACACACACACACACACAGACCCATACCCAAAACACACAAACCCATAGACCCATACCCAACACACACACACACACACAGACCCATACCCAACACACACACACACACACACACACACCCACCCATACCCAACACACACACACACACACAGACCCATACCCAACACACAAACACACACACACAGACCCATACCCCCCCCACAGACCCATACCCAACACACACACACACCCACAGACCCATACCCAACGCACACACACACACACACACACACTGACCCAACACACACACACAGACCCATACTCAACACATGCACACAAACACACACACAGACCCAACACACACACACACACACAGACCCATACCCAACACACAAACACACACACACAGACCCATACCCAACACACACACACGCACACACACAGACCCATACCCAACACACACACACACACACACACCCAATATACACACACATGCTCACACACACACAGACCCAACATGCACACACCCCCACAGACCCATACCACACACACACACACACACACACACACACACACACACACACACACACACACAGAGCATCCAGCCCTCTGAACTCAGTTCCGGTGCTGACCCTCCTGGGACCACCACTGTCCCCTGCCCTCCAGTCCCTGGGCTGGGCTTCAGTTTGGGCCTCCATTTCTGTCTCTCAGTGTAAGATGCCCCGAGGGCTGCCCCCAGGCCTCCCATGCAGTCTGCTCGCCGCTGAGTCTGGAGTTAGCCATCCCTTGGCTCCCAATTTTGGAGGCTGCCCCCCTGAAACCCCTGCCCTGGCCTTGCAGCTCTGTGCCCACTGGCCCAGATCAGGAGGGACACAGTGCCATTTGTACCCTCGAGTCCCCTTTCCCCGGGACAGGTTGCTTACCTGGTGACCACCCGTCCCTGGCCCAGGTTGCCCCCCAGCGCCCTATCCTGGCCTCCTTCCGGGACACTCTGCTGCACTCAGCCTTCTTGGCCACCGCTGCCCCTGCAGCCCATCTGGCTGCGTGCCACCACCCTGTCCTGTCTTTTCTGCCACCTCCCTCACTGCTCCTGTCTGCTTGTCCCTCCTGTGCCCTATCTGGGCGATCACCCCGTCTCAGCTGTATGCCTCCTCGCTCGCAGGGCTGCTGTGGGCGGGTGCGGTCCCCTAAGGTCACCAGGACCCCACTCGGGTCCTTCTGCTCCGAATTCAGAAGGCGCAAGCGTCTGCTGCCTAGAAGGCCCCGGACAGACGCCCCTCTCCACCCCGACCGGCCCTGCCCTACTTCCCCCAGGGCTGCTCCAACCCTGGTGCCAGGGTGGAGGGTCTCCCACTCACCAGCGCCCGATACACTCCTGGCTCTGCGCTTGCTGCCACCGGGGGGCCTGGCCCTGCCGGCTCACTGAGCTGAAGGCAGGACAGTGCCACAGCGCTGTTGTCACCTGGCACACTGCTCTGTCCTCACTAGGTCCTCTGTGCAAAGGCATTCTGTACAGTGGATAAAAGAGCACTTTGGGAAGAAAAGACGGACGCATCGGGAAGTGTTGGAGATGATGCTGAGGGGCCCTGAACCCAGAACACGCCCTTGTGGCTGGAAAGGGTGAGTTACCCCCACTACGTGCAAGATGGGCGTGTGTGTATTTCTGTATTGAATTGATACAGGATTCAATATCAATTGGGGAGCTGAGCTTAGGTAAATAACAGTTTGACCACATTACTTATAGATACAAACAATGTCATAAAGGGATCCTATGCAGATGCACATTCTTAGCTTCTTCTGACTAGTGATAGTGAATGTCAGTGGACGAGCGTCTTAGCACCTCTGTCCCCGATGAAAGCCAAGGCATTGGCACTGGCAGCTCCTTTTTTAGTTTTAATTAAGTTCCTTCCTCTGTGCTGTTATTTCTGAGTCAGTAGGAAGTTGCGGGGGTTCGAGAAGCGTTAGACCCTCTAAGGGAGGTGAAGCTCAAATGAAAGGTTAATGTTGTGTGTGTCTTCACCCTAAAGATGCTGAATCTTTTTCTTTCTTTCTCTCTTTCTCTCCCTCCCTCCCTTCCTCTCTTTCTTCCTTTCTTTTTCTCTCCCTTTCTCTTTTTTTTTGGAAAAGTACAACGGGGCAAATCCTCAAATCCCTGGCTTGAGAAGAGCTTGCATGAAAAAACTCTGGGCTGACGGGCTCCGCGGGCAGGGGGAGCCCTGAGGATGCTACCTGTTCGCCGGGGTCCTGCCCACAGTTCTATTGGCGGCGCTAAAGCAGACCGCCTCTGGGTCTCTCTCGCCAACTCAGAGAACGAGCACACAGTAGGTATTTGTCCTTCAATAGGCCAGAACTAAAGCACTTTACCCCTTTCACAGTGGGGTCTCCTAATTAGATATAAATACATTTAGCCATCAAGCAAAAATCGGATCCTTCCCTTTTCATTCCTTTTGTTCTCCAGGATTTCAACCCATAAGCTAATGCATGGGGAAGGGAAGGGGCTAAAAGAGGTGAATGCCCTCGGGCCCAAGGAGGGGTGTAAGAAACGCCTCTTGTCTCAGGCTAGCTTCTGACTCACTGGGGCCCCGGGGCCTGGGCAGCGGGGCTGCAGCGCTGACTCGCTGGCGGTGAAAGGGCTGAACATGGCGAGGACTTGATATCAGCACAGCTTCAGGAGCCAGTCGGTAGGCCTGGGCTGCGGGGAGCTGAAGCTGGTAACGGCGCTGGGTTTTTTTTTCTCCTCTACAGCCACGGGGGTTCCCCCGTGGAGTTCCCATCAATGGCTAGATGGAGACTGTTTTACTGGCTATGAGCATTCAGTTAGAGTCTTCTGTAAGGAAAGGGAGTGCTTGTGTGGAGCGTAGCATTACGACGGCCGCTTTCCGGGCTGCTTTACTATGGGAGCCTGCCAGGCATGGGTCCACAGGGAGACGGATGCACGGGTGCACTGAGGGGCGGCGTGATGTGTGGGAACAGAGGTCCTTAGCTTCGTACACATAAATGGACGAACATGTTCGTTGGTCTTGTTTAAAAAGCAGAAAGGATGCCTTGCCTGTACCTGCATATACGAGGATAATTTCCCTATTTTCCTTTTTTCTGTCTTGTCCCTGTCTCACGTTAGACCCTGAGAAACGCTGTCCTGGCTCAGCCGTGCATCCTTCTTGGCTGGCGGCTCACTGGAGCCGCCTCAAGGTGCAGACACAAAGGTTGGCTCTGAAGTTCGAGAACGGCTGCGGACCAAGGAATGCCATTGAAGGGGAGTTTGATGCTGGGACCCAGGTGTTCCCAAAGTGGACACAGTTGGGTTTGGAGACCCGAAGCAAAGAAACCTGGGAAATTCTCCCTTGCCCTGTGTTAGCTGCAGCTCTTTGCGTTCTGGGCATCTAGGAGCTGTAGACAGGACCCCTCAGGGCAGAACTGGGGCGGGGGGAGAGCCTCGACTTTTCCTGCTCGGCCCCCACCTGCCACTACCTGCCCAGGCCTCCTGTCCTATGGGACAGGCGCCAATACCCACCCTTCCTGTGGTCCTCACTGCCTCCCTGATGGGGGGACTCCCAGCCCGCCCTCCCAGTGCCGCCACGATGTCCCTCAAACACTCTTTCAGGGGCCACATGCCCTCCCGGCCTTGACACCCCTTTCTGGGCGGACAAGGCCCTCCTTGGCCTTGCTCCTGTGGACTCGCCCTTGCTTTTCACCTGGACCATATGTTCTCATCCCTCGGGCTCCCCTGCCGGCTGACCTTCCCTCTCTCCCGTCCACCTGGGGGAAGCCTTCCCCGCTTCAAGGCTCAGTTCACATCCTGCGTCCTCTGAGACGCCCGGCAGAGGGAGGTTCTCCTCGTCCTGGCCCCCGCTGCCCTGCAGGTGCCAGCTAGCTGGCGAGCCGTCCTGTGCGTGGACCGGTGTCCCCAGTACACCGTGGGGAGGGTGACCATCGTCGGGACTCTGATTCTGTGCTGCTGGATCCCCAGCAGGTAGTTCGGCGTGGTCATCGAGGGAATGGGCAGCAATTCTGGGCCAGGACTAGTTTGTGATGAGCAGTTTGAAGTGGGACACTCATCAAATGGTGTATTTAGCACCTCTATTTTTCTAGAAAATATACCAACTTGGGCAGCCATCCCTACGGGGCCTGCTGTTGAAATACTTCCTGAACATTCGAAACACGTGCTAACAGACAGTAAGTTTCAGGGGGCCGGGAGCGAGGGCGTCGGGTCAAGGGGAACGACTAGGTGAGAAGCCCTGAAGCTGGTTCTGTGCTGGAGCTCGCTTAGGAACAGCACGGTGCCATGCGAGGGGGTGATGTGCCGTGTTACATGCTCGTGCCGGGTGGGAAGCAGGGGAGGGGCACACAGGAGGCGGGCTGCCCTGTGGGACCACCGCAACTCGGGGGTCTGCGTCTGGACCCCAGGCCCAATGACCAGGTTACACACGGGCGCCTCAGCATCACCGGTACGTGGATGCGCTGATTTCGGCTCACACGTGGCACCAAGCTGGGTGCCGGGCACGGCTGCTCCGTAGCATGGGTAGCCTCAGCTCTGGAGCTGCTGAGTTTCAGAGATGACCAGCATCCTTGGAGACCACGGCAGGGGACTTGAGGATGTGGTGGGCTGCCGGGGTGCTCAGAAGGCGGGCACCGTCCAGCTGCCCTTTGGGACCACAAAGGCATGAGGCGGCCTTGGGGCTTCCCGAGAGGGCTCTGTGCCGGTGCCTGGGCGTTCACAAAGGTAAGCTGGTGGTCGCCGGGCCCTTGCAGCTCCCCGGCTCGGCCTGCTTAACACCTGGCTCCAGGCTGTCCCGCCCCTGTGCCTGGGGCTGCTGGTGGGCAGGCCGTCTCGTCTGGTCTGGCACGAAAGCTCTTCTGTTCAGACGGCGAGGGCCTCTACAGAGTTACGATGTACAATGGTGAGGTCTGGCAACTGTGGCTTCTCGACCAGTGGTGGAAAAGTGAACACAGGTCCCTGAGCCCAACTCAGACAGAGGCCTTTCTCCATCCCAGGCCCCGAGTGCCCACTGCCGTGAGGGACTTTGCCCAACGCTCTGCAGGGGCTGTGCGGCCAAGAACTGCACGCTGAGGCTCACTTTTATGGTCTGCTTTGCCACTTTTGCCCATCTTCACCAGCTCCAAACTGGCACTGAGCTATGGGTTATGCAAAACCAAACCAAAGCAAACCAAAAACGACTGAGAGCAAGTGCTCTGAGCTCCCCGCACGAGGTCCTCTCCATACTCTGTGTGCCTGTACCCATGGCGTCGCCATGTTTCTTCCCGCCTTCCCCAGCGGGCCCCAGTTCCTTGATGGCATCAGGGAGCCAGCCTTCTGTGTGTGGGCGGCCTGGTCCTGCAGCCCGGGTGGAGGGTGTTGGCTGCAGTGTTGCTGTGCATTATTGTGTTCAAAACTGACAGGCGGGGGGCTTCCCTGGTTGTGCAGGGGGCAACTAAGCCCGTGCGCCACAACTACTGAGCTTGCGCTCTAGAGCCCGCGAGCCACAACTACTGAGCACGTGCACCTAGAGCCCGTGCCCCGCAACAAGAGAAGCCACCACAATGAGAAGCCCGCGCACCGCAACGAAGAGTAGCCCCCACTTGCAGCAACGGAGACCCAACGCAGCCAAAAACAAAACAAAACAAAACAAAAAACAACGCAAAAAACTGACAGGCGCAGTCACATCCCTGGCTCAGATTGAGGGCTGAGGTCACCCTCACTCTAAGGGAGAACGGAGTCCAGTGCTAAATGAAGCTTTGAAGCAACAGGAAAAGGTCCTTGCCCCTCAGTGGGGGATGGGGGGCTTCCCCCCTCCAAAGCACAAGGTGATCTGGAAGAACTCAATTTACACCCTTGGCTCCCGCGGGCTGGGGGATCAGCAGAGGGCGGGATAATCCCAGCTTCTCGAGCAGATGGTCTCTGACTACCGCTTGACCCAGTTCCCTCCCAGCAGATGACTGGCAGCGGGGCTGAGAGCTCCTCCGTCAGGGGAGCAAAATGTGGACCCTCCTCGCAACCTCCTCCTACCAGCAAGGACACGGTGCCTTTTGCGTCTTCCCAGCGCCAGGGTGATGGGCGGGATGCTGCACCTTCCCAAAGGTGTGGCGCCCTCCCCTCTTCCCCCAGGTCTGTCCAGACCCGGTGGAACTCACAATAAGAAGGATTGTAACTCAGCAGGCAAGGAACGCTACTGCGAGCTTGTGCTGGGGATCAGGGGTGTGAAATCCTTCACTGGCCTAATGAATTCTCCCAATCAGTCGACCAACCAAACTTTCGTTCAGTACAAGCTCCCCTGACTGTCTGCCGGGTCTGGCATCAGACAGAGGCCTGGTCCTTGTCCAGCAGAGCCTGAGGCCCCACACGGGAGACAGACAGGTGAAGAGGTAACAGCCAGGCCCTGGGCTGAGGGGCCTAACCCGGCAAATGGCTATTCAGGGCACCAGAAGGCCATGGCGGGCTTCACCGAGGAGAAGAGATTGGGCTGGGTCTTGAAGACTGAGCGTGAGTTTGCCAAGTAGGTTGGGGGCTGTGATGATGGAAAGAGCCAGAAGACCACAGCATGTATGCCCGGTGGAAGATGCAAGGAAAATCATAAAGGTGGGTCGGGCCTGGTTCAGAAGGTGGTGGCCCAGGCTGTCCAGGAGGCAGAGGCATCTCCTTTCTGCCCAAGGGTCCCAGGCTTTGGGACAGGGCAAGAGGTGGAAACCCGAGGGCACGGGGTGCTGTGAGGTTGGGAGTGGCAGAGGACTGGGATCTGGAGAAGGCCCTAAGGAGTCAAAGGGCTGCCCTTTCGGGGCCCCTGCTGGGCCCCTGCTTCCGACTTTGGGTTGGTAAAGCCAGACCAGCCCCCTTTTTGCACCTCGGGAGCAGCCCTGCGTACCTCCGGGTCGGTTCCTCGGATCGGGAGGGAGGGGGCGCTCGGCCTCCAGACTTGCGGGCCTCGGCGAGGCTGCGGTCCGGGCTGAGCGCCACAGCGGCCGGCTGGCCAGAGAAGCTTGCGATGAGGGACCGCAGGGGTGGGGGCGAGCCCTGAGCTGCAGGCCGAGGTTCACCTCGGGCGTCCTGGGCTCCCCAATATGCTAAGAAATTTAAAATACCTCTGTGCAGTCCCGTTGTTATGGAGCGCGGCCACGGTGGGTGGGGGCCTGGACCACTGAGGGGAGAGGGCAGGGCCGTGTTCCTGCTGCGCCCCGGGAGCACCGTCCTGCAGTTCCATACCCAGGTAGGGGCGCGAGGAGGGAACAGAAAGAACGGATTGCATTTGGGGTTCTGGACGGGGCTGGGAGTCTGGTGCCCACTGACAGCATCTCTTGTCTGGCGGCCTGAGAACGGTGGCCTTGGAATCATAATTTATTGAGTGCTGGGAGGAGCTTGACCCGGTCGCCTCCTCTGGGGCTCGCCACCAGCCCTTGTGATGTTAGGCGTTACTGTGCCCCAAGTACGGATGAGGCGGTAGGGCCTGGAATGTGAAGACTCTACGCACGGTCACTCCTGCAAAGCTGGCCGTGGCTGAGCCTCGACTGGGACCCGGGTCTGTCTGAAGCCAAGGTCTGCCAGTTGCGGGGTGGTGGCGGCAGTGGTGCTGGAGACCTCGCCAGCCTGCCAAGACCGGTGTTCGGAGGCCTGTCGGCGACGAGGCCGGTGCCCCCAGCAATCGAGGAGTTCCTCGGGGCGTGCCGCCGGCATAGGCAGCGGCCGGCCAGGCCCTTCCAGCCCACGGGGCCCACGCCTCGCCCAGTGTGCCGGCGGCCCGGGGCGCTCGGCTCGGGCACTGCAGCCCGGGAGCGACATCCGCTGGCAGAGTCAGCCCGCGGCGCCCGAGGCCGACTCGCCCCGCCTCGCCGCGGCCCCTGAGGGAGCACCCCAGGCAGGGCCGGGGCCGCTGCGGCGGCGAGAGGTGCCTCTCCCGGGCGCGGAGGGCGGCGGCCGGGCCGGGGGCAGGGCCTGCGCGGCCGCGGGTAGGAGGAGAGCGCCGGGACCCTGGGCTGGGAGCCCGTCGGTGCCGCCAACCGCCCAGCTGGGCGGGGGTCTGGGGCGCCCACGTGGTGAGAAAGTTTCGGGACCGCAGAAGTGGCCCGGCCTCGCGGGGGGTAGGGGGGAGGGGAGAGGGCCCGCTCGCCCCTCCTTCTCGCGAAGGCAGAGGAAGGGAGCGGAGGGAAGCGGGGGTGGGCGGGGGGAGCGGGCAGCACCGACCTGAACAGATTCCGCCTCCCCTCCCCCAACCCCCCCCCCCCCCGCCCCCGGGAAGCGGAGCGGGGAGGCGCGGACAGTCTCCTCCCGCACGGCCAGGGCGAAACTCCCCCCCCCTCTTTTTTTTTTTCTGCCAACGTCTATCTCAACGCGCGCGCACATACGGAGATTGTGCGGCTTTTTTTCCCCCTTGGGAGAAAAAACGAGGAGAGTAAAAGAAGAGAGCAAAGCGAAGAACTCCTCCTTGTTGGGTCCGCACTCTGTCGCGGCCGATCGGGCGCGGGGACGCGGCCGCCACCCGCCTGCTCTCTCCCGGCCCTGCGGCGTGTGAGCCAGCGAGGACGCCCGCGCCGGGGACGCAGCGAGACTTTTAGGCGCTCGAGCCCGCATCGCCGCCGCCGCGCAGCTAAAAGAGACCGGGGCGAAGTGGGCCCCGCCGCCGCCTCGCCTACCTCGCCCGGCGCCCCGCGCCCCGCCGGCCCGCGCAGGCGGGCGGAGGGAGGCAGGCGGCGAGGAGGCGGGCGGAGCAGAGGCCCCGGCGGAGCGCGCAGCGGCCGGCCCGCCCGCCCGCCCGCCGGTGGATGCGGCGCCCGGGGAGCCTGGAGACAACTTTGCCGTGTGACGCGCAGGGAGGACTGCAGGGCCCGCGGCCCGGGGCTCCAAGCCGCCTCTGAGCGGGCCCGTGCTCCCCGGCGCTCCCGGCGCCGCGCTCGCTCCGCTCCGCCGCCCACTCGCCGGCCCGCGGCGAGGACGACCCGCCCGTCGCCGCCGCCGGCGGCCCTTCCTCGGCGCGAGGTTGAGGCGCTCAGGTGCGAGCGCGGGGCCCCGCCGCAGCGCCCGCCGCAGCGCCGCGCCAAGCCGCGGCAGGCTCCGCTCCGGGGGCCCAGGCGCCTTCGTTTCCGTCTCGGCCAAGTTGCGTCGACCGGCCCTTTCGCCACCTTACCCGCCCGGCGACCGAGCCGCCGCTGCCGCCGCTTTCGCTTCACCCGAGCGGGGGCTGCGGGGCCCCGACGCGGAGAGGATGGGAAGAAGGCTGCGGATGCCGAGGCGCCCCGAGACGCCCGTGCGCCAGTGACCCTCCGGCCCCCGCCTAGCCCCGCGCGTCTCTCCGGCACCCGCGGGGCCCCTTCCCCGCCGCGCGGGAACCCCCGCGGCCCGGCCGGCCCCCTCCCCCTGTGAGCCGGCGGCGGCCCTCCCGGCGGGCGGGCGGAGGCCCGGGCGGGCGCGGGCGGGGGCGGGGCGGGGCGGCGCGCCGGGAGCCCGGAGCCCGGCCCTGCGCTCGGCTCGGCTCGCCTCGCGGCGGGCGCCCTCGTCGCCAGCGGCGCACCATGGACGGGCTGCCCGGTCGGGCGCTGGGGGCTGCCTGCCTTCTGCTGCTGGCGGCCGGCTGGCTGGGGCCCGAGGCCTGGGGCTCGCCCACGCCCCCGCCGTCGCCCGCCGCGCCGCCGCCGCCCCTGCCGCCCGGAGCTCCCGGCGGCTCGCAGGACACCTGCACGTCGTGCGGCGGCTTCCGGCGGCCCGAAGAGCTGGGCCGGGTGGACGGCGACTTCCTGGAGGCGGTGAAGCGGCACATCTTGAACCGCCTGCAGATGCGGGGCCGGCCCAACATCACACACGCCGTGCCCAAGGCCGCCATGGTCACGGCCCTGCGGAAGCTGCACGCGGGCAAGGTGCGCGAGGACGGCCGGGTGGAGATCCCGCACCTCGACGGCCACGCCAGCCCGGGCGCCGACGGCCAGGAGCGCGTCTCCGAGATCATCAGCTTCGCGGAGACAGGTGGGTCGGCCCCGCGAGCGGCCCTCGCTCCCCCCTCCACCCCCTTCCCGCCGGCTCTGGCCGCCGCAGCCGCAGCCGCAGCCAGCGCGCCCTGGGGGGAACCCGGACTCCCGGCCCGGCCCAGCCCGCTCGCCTCGGGCCCTGTGCGCTCCGTCCCGGTCGTCGTCCTCTTCCCGTGGGCAGCAACCCCTTCCCGCTGCCCTACCCCCGCCGCGGAGCGCTCTGCTCTCCACCCCGCTCTCCGAAACGGGCCCCAGCGCCTCCGGGTGCGCGCCCCCCTCCCGGCCAATGCGTGCGGCCCTGGCTCCGCGGGCATTCGCTCGGTGATGGCTTAATGTTTTTGTTTCCCACGATCGGAGTGTAGGCTGAGCAGTGTGGATGGAGATGTGTGTGCTTGTTGATATCCGTGGGCCGGAGGAGTGTGTGTGTGTGTGTGTGTGCGTGTGTGTGTGAGTGTGCCTGCGTGAGAGGCCCCTGGGGCCGCTTCCATCGCCGGGTGGTGTGGGCTTGCCAGGATTGCTGAAGCCTCGCTGGGAAGAGCTAGGCAACCTCTCTTCCGATTGTGTGGGCACTGGAATCGGGCGGAAGGCAGGCTTCTCAACAGGTCCCATCATTTACGCAGAGAAAGACAGTGGCTCGGCTCCGGGGCAGCCCCGTGCCTTTCGGCTCGCCTGGCAGCGGCAGCAGCTCCTTGGCCTTAGAGCCAGTAGAGTTAGTAGTTAACAAAGGGTCGGAGTCCTTTCTGGAATTTTCCCCCGGCCCTGGATTGTAAATTTCTACCACTGTCTAAATGTAAAAATCAAGCAAGGAAAAATACCTTTCCAACTTTAAAAGAAGGAGTAAAATGTGCTCGTGCTGAAATGCTGCAACTGCTCTCGGCTTCGCTGTCCTTTTCAGGACTTGAATGAGCCCGGTGGCTTTTGTGCCTGGAGCTCAGCCCCATTTGTGCCCAGGGGACTTCGGAGAAGGTTGCAGGGGGAAGCCCTGGGCAGGGTGGGGTGGGCAGGGAGCCTTGGGGGGGTTGGTGGCAATTGTGTCCCCAGGCTGCAGATGCCCTCCCCACCCCCCAAGGCAGCGGGCAGACTGTGCTGGTGCCTCCTGGGGATGAAAAGGGATGAAAAGTTTTGCATGGCCGGGTGTGTAGCAAAGCAGAGACAATCAGGGCTGGTTTGTGCTTAGAAAGAAACACGTTGCCGTTTTAGCTGTCCGACAGTCAGGGGAAGCTGGACATGCAATTAGAGAGCTTGGATTAAACGGTGCTTTGGGGCCCCGAGTAGAAATGTGATTCTGGAAGGTCGAGGAGGCCTTTTGGTCCCGGTGGCACAGAATGACAGCGGGGGCTGTTATATTTCTGGTCCGTTTCACGGAGCCAGCTCTTTGACTTATAAATAACAGATTCAGGTCACAGGCAGCTCGTCCAAGACCAGCTTTTAAGGCTGCACTTTCCCCCATTTCAAAGTCAGATGTCTGTTATTAAAGGAGCCAGGCGGGGCCTGAGGAGGGGGCTGGGAGGGGGGCAGTGGTAGGAGGTTTGATAAAACCAGCGGAGGCCACACAGTTGCCTTATTTGTTCTTCCTGCAAAAAAAAAAAAAAAAAAATGTAGAGATTGTCAGAGAGAAGGGTCACTGAAATGTAGGATGAGAGAGGAGTCCTCTTGGTTGGCATGGCCTCACTTCTGCTTGAGCTAAATTATCGAGAAAACTAACAAGCCAGTTCTCCTTATCCATGGAGATTTCGAACGTGCCATTCACGGGGAGCCAGGGTCTCGTGAAAGGGGTGGGCCTCAAGTTTCAGAGCCCAGTGTCCTGTCCCTTGGAGCTACTCGGAAACGAGGGCTGCACTTTGCAGCCTGCAACGCACACGTTCCCGTGTCAGAAATCCAAGCAGAGCTGGCTTGTTTGCAGTGGAGGTTCCACTGGGGGTTGGATCAGATCACGCTTAGGTAAACACTGCAAAGAGGCAGTAGGTGG
This sequence comes from Delphinus delphis, assembly GCF_949987515.2. Lineage (NCBI taxonomy): Eukaryota > Metazoa > Chordata > Mammalia > Artiodactyla > Delphinidae > Delphinus > Delphinus delphis. Next base: position 114,583,188 of record NC_082689.1, on the reverse strand, counting down.
CTCAGCTGGATTTTGCAATGCCCTAAGTTAACCAAAAAAAAAAAAAAAAAAAAAAGAACCCAAACTCTGCTAGAACAACCCACCCCCAAATCCTCAGCGAGATCCTGGTTTTGTTTTTCGGATTTCACAGATACCCGTAACAACTTGTTAAGATCTTGGCCTCCTAACAAGTTCCTCTGTTGAGCTTTGAGTTCTGACAGCCTGTCTCCTGGGAACCCTGGCCTGGGAGAGGTGAGGCCGGGTTTTCTAGGCCCTGACCCTCCGACTCCAACCTGGTCCGGGTTTCTCGATGGGAAATGATTTTCCCCGCCTCTGCCAGGTTACCATCAGAGGCCCAGGCCCCAGGAGAGGAATTTGTGGGCAGGACCGGCCAGCTGCGTGGCCAGTGCGAAGCCCAGCATCACGCGGCAGAGTCCCTGTTTCCCGGCGCCTCACGTTCTCCTTGATCTAACTTGGCCTGCTCTCCCGCTTCTCCGCAGATGGCCTGGCCTCCTCCCGGGTCCGCCTGTACTTCTTCATCTCCAACGAGGGCAACCAGAACCTGTTCGTGGTGCAGGCCAGCCTATGGCTCTACCTGAAGCTGCTGCCCTACGTGCTGGAGAAGGGCGGCCGGCGGAAGGTGCGGGTCAAGGTGTACTTCCGGGAGCAGGGCCCCGGCGAGCGCTGGGCCGCGGTGGAGAAGCGCGTGGACCTCAAGCGCAGCGGCTGGCACACCTTCCCGCTCACCGAGCCCATCCAGGCCCTGTTCGCGCGGGGCGAGCGGCGGCTCAGCCTGGACGTGCAGTGCGACGGCTGCCGGGAGCTGGCCGTGGCGCCCGTGTTCGTGCACCCGGGCGAGGAGTCGCACCGGCCCTTCGTGGTCGTGCAGGCGCGGTTGGGCGACAGCCGGCACCGCATCCGCAAGCGGGGCCTGGAGTGCGACGGCCGGACCAACCTGTGCTGCCGGCAGCAGTTCTTCATCGACTTCCGCCTCATCGGCTGGAACGACTGGATCATTGCGCCCACCGGCTACTACGGGAACTACTGCGAGGGCAGCTGCCCGGCCTACCTGGCGGGGGTGCCCGGCTCGGCCTCGTCCTTCCACACGGCCGTGGTGAACCAGTACCGCATGCGGGGGCTGAACCCGGGCACCGTGAACTCCTGCTGCATCCCCACCAAGCTGAGCACCATGTCCATGCTCTACTTCGACGACGAGTACAACATCGTCAAGCGCGACGTGCCGAACATGATCGTGGAGGAGTGCGGCTGCGCCTGAGGGCGGGGCTCAGACGGTCCCGCGGCGGGGGGCACGCCGTGCGCGGCAGGGGGGCCGTGGTGGTGCCGCTGGGCTGCCCGGGAGGTGCCCGGGGGAGGCCTGAGATATTTTCCTACTTCTTCATCCAGCCATCAGTCAAAAGCGGAGGGAGAGCCCTCCACGGATATGGCAGACTCGACAGTGCGCACGTGGACGCGCACAGCCGGTGGCACCCTGCCACCCACACAGCAGCCTCCGCGATAGCAGCGAACGGATGCGGTGACAAAGGGCAGCTCAGCCCCAAACGCCTGTCACCCGGAGAGTGGGGTGAGCAGCCACCATCCCCACCAGCTGGCCTGGCCACTCTGAATCGCGCCTTCCGAGCACACAGAAGAGCACAAAGACGGAGACACAGAGAGAGAGAGGGAGGGAGCCCCGCAGAGGAGCAGCAGAGGCGGAGGTGGGGAGCGGGCCGCGGGCGATGGCCGCGTGTCCCCCGTCGCCTGTTCAGGGCCCGCCGTGCCGCGGCATCTCTCGGCTCCAACGCGTGGGCTTCGTTCCCCCGCCTGGGATCCTTCCTGCTGCGGCACCAGGGCAGCCCCCATCCTTTTCCGCCCTTGGAGAGGGAAGGAGGCCCAGAAAGGACATCACCTGCCGGAGACGGTGGGGCTGTGGCAGTGACCGTTTGACTGTTGCTTGGGTCCCTGCCTCGACTTCTGTGTGTGTGTGTGTGTATGTGTGTATGTGTGTGTGTTTTGGGGGTGGGGAGGGAGGGAGAGGAGAAGGGTCTTAATTTGATGCTTTAACTGATCACTAGCAGTTGAATGGTCATTCGTTCCGGTTGTACAATTGAAAAGGGACTTTCCTACCAGGTGTGACCTTTTAAGTTAAACTCTGAATTGTTCCAAGTGGAAAGAAAAAAGTTGCAATCTGCCCTTCCCTGGGGAGATTCCTCTAGGACTGGTTGGGGAGGAGTGGAAATGACTCTTAGGCAGGTGGGGGTGAGCTCTTAGGAGGAGGGAGCGGTGGGGTGAAGGCGTTCTGGAAATGCTGGGGGGGCGCCCCCTCAGCAGAGGCTGAGGGAGCACAGCAGTTTAACTGGTCTTGGGGAAACGGGGAGGCTTTCAGCTGCTTTGCAGAAGTGGCCCACGTGGGCCCCCGGCCACCAGCACCGGCCACAGATGTGGCCCCCGCCTGCTCGCCCGCCCGCCCGCCCGCCCCTCCTAGCACTTGCACACCCGCCCGAACGCACATGATACAGCCCTTGCTTATCCGCGTGTGTCCTGAAGTGGCCCTCGGTGGAGCAGTGAGCTCGCTCGCCCCCAGAGGTCCAAGTGCCACGTGAGCTATGCAATGTAAAGGGTTGACCCACACTAGATGAGACTGGACTCGTACGACTCTTTTTATATTTTTTATACTTGAAATGAAATCCTTTGCTTCTTTTTTAAGCGAATGATTGCTTTTAATGTTTGCACTGATTTAGTTGCATGATTAGTCAGAAACTGCCATTTGAAAAAGAAGTTATTTTTATAGCAGCAAAAAAAATACAGTTAAATGTATTATACATAATTTTGGAACCAAAGAGGCCAACAGATCAGTTTTAATTTTTATTAGATGGTGAGGCCATCTTATGTGAGGTGGACGCTCTGAACAATCCCTTGAGTGGCCTGCCAGTGTTTCAGGGTATAAATGGATTTTGTTTATTCAGTTTGATGTGTCTTTTCTATCCTTACACACCCAGAAGGTAGAGTAAAAAAGACGATGGTAGGATGCAGGTGTGTATCCTTAAATCCCCATCTTTGTGTTTATTTAATAAAGCTCCCCTTAGGTTCTGTTTCATAATAATTTAAAACCAAACAATTTTCCCGTAGACTTGCTGTTAAAGTATTTTACATTTGTGTACAGTTCAAGGAAATAAAAGATGGAGTGCCACGGGCTTCCTGCCTTGTGTGGTGTCTGGGGTGGTGGGCTCTGGGCTCGAGGGGGCAGCTGCGGGGGGAGGGCGAGTCCCGGTGTACGGCTTTGATGCCAGTTGCCTCCCTGGGCAGCTCCCGGCATTCTCTGAGTCCTTGCCACGAGCTCGGATGTCAGGCAGAGAGTCTAGGAAAAGTGGCAGGAGATCCAAATGCAGGACAATTAGCAAATTCATGAATTACACATTTGTTTACTCTTCTAGTCCCGAGACTAATGTTGCACGAAGGCCGCGTCTAGTACCGTTGGAAAGTGCCGGTTAAGCCCCTTCCCTGGGAGCACATGTGAAACCTGGGAGGTTGAAGCCCACCTGACCCCATCCCCATCCCCATTTACTAACAGAGGCGACTGCGACCCGGAAGAGGTTACCGTCTTGGGATGGAAGCCAGAAATAAGGCCCTGGGGATGCCAGGTGTCCTCTCCTGTGGGGATTTTAACTGGCCGTAGGTGGTGGTGGTGGTAGTAGTGACACCGGCCCAACTGCGGTTGCAGGGATGCCCGGAGGTACCCAGCGGATGCTGTTGGCAGGCCGCCCTTGTATCATCATGCCTTTGTGGGAAATGGCGTTTCCCGGAGTTTGGAATCTGAGGCTCAGAGAGGTTCAGGGCTTGCCTGAGGTCACGGAGACCGGACAGGCACCCTGGGCATTTGAGTCCTCTTGCCAGACAGGTGCTGGTCCACCTGTTCCCCTGGCAGGACCGCAGGGCTGAGGCCTTGCTTCATCAGAGGCCCTACAGGGACAGAGGGGCTACAGCGTGTGGTTTGGGGGTCACACGTGGTCTTCCCAGAAATCTCAGGTTGAACAAGTGGGACCTTAGGGGTTATCTAACCGCATTAAGCCAACAACTGGGAAACTGAGGGAGCTCTGGGCAGCCGGAGGGCCACCTCGATTCACATGGCCAGCGAGTGGCAGGACGGCAGCCTCTGGCCTCTGTCTTTTTCTAGTCTTTGCCCGGCCAAGAGAGCTGCTGCCTGCCAGGCTTTCGTCTGAGGGGTGCATTTGTTCATCTGTGATGTCTCGAGATGGTGTAAAAGTTAACGGGGGCAAAGAAGGAAATTTCGCAGAGACAGGCCTGGCCTGGACGTGTTAGGGTATAAAAGCCACCGTCCAGCTGTCCCCGGCCCAGGGAGTTTGGCCGCAGTCACCAGGGTGCCTCTGCTCTTTCGACATTGAGCGTCTCCAGGCGCCCTCCTGGGTCACAGGGTGGCCCACGGGTCCTGCGGGGGGGGGCCCCAGGAATGGCCTGGGATTCCGAGGTTGGAGGCCAGCGGCCGGCAGACGCGGTCCCCGAGTAGCGCCCTGCTGCCCTGTGCCGGTCTGTGCCCTGAGGGGTCAGCCCCGCAGCTGCCCCCCGCCGGGGGGGGGCGATGGCGGGGGCCACTTGCTGTCCCCCTGAGGACAGGCTGCATCCCTGTCCCGGGGCTGGGCCTCCTCCCCCACAGGACCGTGCGGCTTCCTCCCTGTGCTTCTGTGGTCCTTGCCTCTCTGTTCTTTCCTCCCGGTGGCTTTTCCCCACATGCTCTCCCTCCCCCTCTTCCCAGGGGTCCTGGCCTAGGGTCCCACCTCTCCCCAGAGGCGCCCCTGGAGCCTCCGCTGCAGCCCAGAGAGTGAGCCTCCTGTGCTGCCCACCTCCCCCCCAGCCCAGGCCTTCCTGCTCTCCTCCCCTCTGTCCCTCTCTTCCTTCTTCAGGCCACGAGGCCATTAGCCTCTCACAGGGCCGGTGCGTCAGGCCGGGCCAGCCAGAGCCGGAGCAGCCCGCCCCACCCGCCTCAGCTACTTCCACGCTCCGGCTTCGCCCTTGGCTGACCTTCAGCGACCCAGTGGAGTCTGAGGCTGGGGGCGGGGCGGGGGGCGAGAGGACCCCCCACTCTTCCCTCCCGTCGCTTCTCCCCATTTCCCAGACAGGCACACGGAGGGTCCAGGAAGCAGGGCCTCCAGGGGTGTCCTGCATCTGCTTCCTCCTCCAGCCCCCTTGGGCGTGATGCCGTGGCCGCCCGGCGGGGCTGAGGGTCCCTGCTGCAGTTGCAGGCGAGGGCGGCTGCACCGGGCCGGACCCCTGGCCCACCTGGAGCTTGCGCTGGCCCCGCACCATGCCCTCGGCAAAGCCCTGTGGGAACTCTTGCTGGGGACCCCCAAGGGGCCTGGCAGGCTCCCCTCCTGGGCCTCCTGAGAGGGCGGGAGGGGGCGGGGAGGCCACAGGCTGTCGCCAAGCCACGGAGACGGCTGCAGGCTGGGGAAAGTGTGCCTTTGCAGGCAAAGAAGCCGAAACAAAACACCCTGCCAGTGGCCAGAGGCCCCGGTCGCTGGGCTTTCAGTGGGATGTTTGGAGCAAGCGGCAGATTACCTGCGGGCTTTGCCGGAGGGCCGGGCCTGCGGTCTGCGAGGCCTGGGGTGAGCCGTGCTTGGGCGCCGGGCCGGGCGAGTGGGGGTGGGGATGGGCTGCGGGTGAGGCTGCGTGACGTGCGGCTCTGCGCCTGGAGGTGCGTCTGCCTGTCTGCTGAGCCGTGGAGGGCGTGAGGCTGTCTGTGTCCGTGGCCGTGCGCGGTGGGCTGCGTGTGAGTTTGCCCGGGTCTGAGGTGGTGTGGCTGAGTGAGTGTGAGACCCTGTGGGGTGTGAGACTGTGATTGCGGGGTGTGGTTGCTCGGTTGTCTGTGTGTATTTCTTGCCATTTTCATTTACTTCCTTGTCAAAAAATGATGCCCTTGGCCAGTTATACACGGTGATGGGGTTCGTTGTATTTTTAAATCTGGGCTAGATCACCCTCTTGCCAGACAGGTGCTGGGAGCAGGCGTGGGTGCAGGCACCATTTCTGTGGCCCGCGTGTTCACCCTCAGTGTGTCTTCACAGCCCTGCTGCCCTGCCCTGGCCGTTCAGTGCCGGGTTGGGGGGCGTCACTGCGGTGTCCCTGCAGCCCCAAAGCCGGAGCACTTTGGAAGTAGAATGGGGACTTCCCTGGTGGTGCAGTGGTTAAGAATCCGCCTGCCAATGCAGGGGACACGGGTTCGAGCCCTCGTTGGGGAAGATCCCACGTGCTGTGGAGCAACTGAACTCTTGTGCCACAACTACTGAGCCTGCGTGCCGCAACTACTGAGCCCGCGTGCCGCGACTACTGAAGCCTGTGCGCCTAGAGCCCGTGCTCCGCAACAAGAGAAGCCACTGCAATGAGAAGCCCGTGCACTGCAACGAAGAGTAGCCCCCGCTCGCTGCAACTAGAGAAAGCCCGCGTGTAGCAACGAAGGCCCAATGCAGCCAAAAAATAAATAAATAAATTTATATTAAAAAAGAAGTAGAATGGCACTATCTGGTCAGTCCTTTAGTCACTCAGCAAACATTTCCTGGGTGCTTGCTCTTATTCATGCATCATCTCAGTTTAGTCCTCACGACAGCCCAGGGCTGGATGGAGAATAGGTATCATTATCCCCATCTCATGGATGAGAAAGTTAAGTTTGAGAAAGCCATGCACTGAGGTTGGAACAGCTCATAAGTGGCAGAGCTGAGATTTGCTTCCAAGAGTTGTTTCCACAATCACTCATAGCCACTGAGTTGCCCAGGAGGAGGGGGGCGGGGGGGCCGTGGCTGTTCTGGGGCCTCCCTGGAGGAGAGGAGAGGCTGGGGCTGAGGGTCTTCTTGGCTTTCAGTTGGGAGGGGGCCACCCGCTCACTCGTGCCAGGCCTGCTGCCTGGGATACCCGGAGAGCCGTGGCATCTGAAATTTGAACTGTTCCTCTCTGGCTGTGGGGACAGCCCCATGCCCTCCCTGGCCAGGTGTGAGGGGTTTGGCTGCTGGGCCCCTTGGGGGTGGAAGAGGCGGCCTGGAGTGTGGGCTCAGAGCCACCTGCCCCCACCATCCCCCCGCCGGGTTTTGTGATCCTGGCCTAACCTCTCAGTTGCCTCATCTGTAAAATGGGGACCACGACAGTGCCCACCACGGGGCCCAAAGTGTAGGCGGTGCCGTGTGCATTAAGGTGCCTGGAACAGGCCAGGCTCCCATGGGTGTGGGTTCGTTGTTGCTGTTTTCTGTGTGTCAGGAGTGGTGCTGGATGCCCTTCCCGAGCCCCTCCCTTCCGCCCAGAAGCCCTCCCGGAGCACACTCTTTCCTTCTCATCCAACGAACGTTCACAGAGGCTGCGCTGACAGTGATGTCTGCTAACATTCACTGAGAACTTACTGCCAGCAAATGCACTGCTTCCTTACAGCCTCCCTGCTGGGCAGCTGACGTGTGCCCATTTTACTGATGTGGAAGCTGAGGTTCGGGGAAGCGGAGTGTCTTGCTCCAGGCCTCACAGCTATTCAGGGGAGAGGCTGTGTCTGTGCCTTCCAAATGTGCTTCCTCTCCCTTCAGTGTTCTCTAGAGAACCTCAGGGCCCTGAGCCCCAGGGCACTGGGGGCTGCGGAGGGGCTGCTCTTGGCTCTGTCCTGGAGAGGCCCTGGAAGTGGGATGCGCGGCAGCGCAAGGTACTTTGCAGCCCTTGTCCGGAATGAGGGATGCGGGGGCCTGGGTCTGCACAGCCGTTACCGCAGGGCCTTTGGGGGGAGCACAAATCAGGTCCCCGGGCCCCCAGCTGGCTGCGCTCAGGCTGGGTTCTTCCTGGCCCCTGTAGGCGTGCGTGCGTGTGTGTGTGTGAGTGTGAGAATCTGGATGAAGTCTCCACCCCTGAGGGAGCTCTGGGCCTTGTGGAGAGAGCGCTGGGCCTCCCTGCACCTGCATCCTGGCTTCTCAGCCTCTGGGGAAGGCTCTCACCGGCTTGAGGCTGTCCGGCTCTGGGACGGAGCTTTAGGGCGAGTTCACTCCTAATGGAGCTACGTTACTGACACTGTCCACACTGGCAGATGAGGCTCCCAGGGGCCGCCTCTCACCCCCCGGGCCCCAGCACTACTCTGGCGGGTGAGCGGCTCTGAGGCAGCTTCCTAACTTTGCTGCCGTGGGATGGGCTCCGAGGACCACCTGGGCCCCTTCGAGGCCTCCTCCTTCCCACAGGGGGTTGAGCAGCCCCCTCAGCACAAACAGCACAGGGGGCCTTGGCCCGGCGGCCCTGCAGAGGCAGCCTGCAGGTGCAGCTTTACCCCTGGGGTCTTAGGTAAGTCCTGCTTTGGGGGCCGGCAGGGCTGGTGCTGCCTGGGCCCTGCCAGGTGGCCAGAGGCTGGTCCTTTCACCTGTTTGGTGGTGCAGCTGCAGGCCAGCACTGCAGTTGGGGGAATCACAGATCTTCTTCCAAAAGATGCCCATGACCTTCTCCAGCTCCTCCCAGGTAGTATATGGAAAACTTGGCCAAGTCTTTCGCTCCCGTATAAAACCCATCCATGGCCCTGCAGCTTCGGGAAGAAGTCTGCCAGCTGATGGGCTCACCAGGACCCCAGGCCTGGCTGCCCCCTTCCCCCGGAGCCCCCAGGTCTCTCCATGCCCCCAGTGCTGGGGCTGCGCTTCCCATCCAGAGCCCACCGCCTCGCCTCAGCGCCTCCAGATGCCCTTCCTCGGCTGGAACACGCGTTCTCCTCCTCTTTGCTTGGCTGCCTGTGCTTCACCGTCAGCGCTCTGGAGGAGCCCTGGCTCCCAGGCCGCCGATCGGGCGCACACCTGCCTCCGTACGAGGCTGCCAACCTGGACTCTAGGGCAGCCAACGTCTGCGCCGTTCACCCCAACAGCGTCCTGAGCCTGGGGCTGGGAGACGCTCCACACACAGTTGTGACATGAGTGAAGGGACAGAGGTCTCGGGGTGACGCCCCCCTCACCCACTTCCCTGATGGAACAACTGAGGCAGGAGGGGCCACAGGACCAGGGAGAGGCTCGGCCCTGGCGAGGACCGGACGCTGGCTCTCCTAACCACAGCTTGTTACATTGCGCCCTTTAGCGGGTTCAGGCAAAAGCATCTTCCAAAGCCTGTCGTTTGCCCTGAGTAGTTCAGGCTTCATTCAGGGTGAAGCTGAGCCTCGTTGGGGAGCTGCGGCTGCTGCTGTGGGCAATGGCACTGCCAGCCCGACGGGGAGCAGCCCGGTGCCCGGGCTCCCAAAAAGTGTCACGCTGGCGCCCCAGTTCCTCCCTGGGATGCGTGGCCCCCGGAGCGGGCAGACCCTCCTGCCCTGGTCGTCCACTCTGTGAGAGTGCAGTTTGCCACCCGAGGGTGAATCACAGAAGCTCAGCTTCAATGAATCAGTCACCGAGACGGGAATCGGTTGGTGGGGGCCGCCCCCCTGGGGATGACTGGCACGTTAATGAGTGTCAGTCATCTCAGCAGCAATCACTGTTGCTCCTACCGCCGGGAAGGAGTGCAAACTACGCAGTCCTGAGTCGGCTCTGCGGGCCCGTCCGCCACCCAGCACTGTCTGCTCCCTCCCTGGAGGGTCTGAGTGGGGCCTGGGGAGGGTCCTCTGTGCTATTTCAGTGCAGAAAAGTGCCAGGGACGAAGACCTGCGCCCTGGCCCCAGGAGCGGACTGGAAACTCCATGAGGACAAGGGCCCGCGCCCGCCCCCGCCAGCTGCTTGGGCCACGCTGTCTCCCCAGCGCTGGGAACGGTATCTGGCATGCAGCAGGTGCTCAATAAAGGCTTGCTGACGGGTGGCCTTATCTGGGCCCTGCCACTCCGTTGTGCGATCTCAGGCAAGCGTTTTGCTGTCTCTAGCCTGTATTTTTCTCATTTGAAATGGGATTGGACTAGATGGTCGTTCATTCATCCATTTCTCTGACTTCATTTCGTAAATGCCCGCATAGGAGCCAGCATCCCAGCTCTAGCGTCTCTTTGAGGACTGCCACCTGCAGCCCCCATGGGTCCCTGCTGTGACCAGCGGCTGTCCTGTCAAAGAGGCAGGGCCGCTGGAGGGGCGGGCATCCTGAGCTGGCTTGCTGTCAACCTCTGCACCCCTTACAGAATGATTCTAGGTCCTCTGGTGCCTCTAGCTGTGGCGGGGGACAGAATGGTGGCTTTGCACAGTGCCCCACCTCTCCTGAGCTCCAGGCTGGGCTGGGCCCCCAACCCCTGTGTGTCCAGAGTGGGCAGGGGAGATGGCTGGTCGGCGTTGGCAAGGCCGGTGGTCTCTCCCCCGGGGGCGAACTCTGGGTGAAAGTCAAGAAAGGAACTCCTGTTCTGTCTTCTGGGAGTCATGGGAAGGCAGGCCCTTGGGGCTTTAGTGTTCTGGGGGGTGCGGGTGGGGAGCCGTGGCTGAAAGCTGGTTAGATCATAGGACCGTGGAGAAGACCACCCAGCCTCTTGCTCTGCAGAGGGGAACCAAGGGGCAGAGATGGACTGACTTCCTGGAGGCCCCATGGCGAATGGAGCTCAGCTTTGTAACCCAGACACTCGCCCAGCGGTTGCTCTGTGCACAGGGCGATGGGGTCCGTCCTAAGCGGAGTCTGAACCACTGAGATGTGACCCTCAGCCGGCACTATGATATATATGAGCGTGCGCACAGCACCAAGGGCAGGAGGTCGGGCCGTGGGCTCACAGAGAGCCCTGCGTTCTGGAGGACGCGGTCCCCTCCAGTCTGGGTGGTCCCAGAGCACCTCGCTACAGGGTCCGCCCTGAGCCCGGGGCTCTCTGCTCCTGTGGCTTCCCGAGAGGGCACACAGGCCAGGGCAGGTGGAGAGTGAAGAGCTTGGCAGGCAGACTCCGGCTTTCCAGACTCCAGCTCTACCCTGCCCCAGCTGGGTGCCCTTGGGGTGGTTACTTAACCTCTCTGTGTCTCCGTTTCCTCATCATACAATGGGGCTAGAACAGTATTTACCTCACAGGCTTGTGTGGATTAAATGAGATAATAAACATCACAGGGAATTGCCTGAAGGTCCAGGGGTTACGACTCCCCACTTCCACTGCAGGGGGCACGGGTTCCATCCCTGGTGGGGAACCAAGATCCCACAAACCAGGCAGCACAGCCAAAAAAACAGAAATAATCACAACACCTACCGCTGATGGAGTGTTATTTAACGATGTTCCAGAACTCTCCTAGCCCTTGACATATTTTCAACCAACAACACAACTCTTGAGTTATTATCATTTCAATTCCACAGACGAAGAAACTCAAGTGCAGAGGGCAGAAGTGACTTGCCCAAGGTCACATGGGGTGACACGGAGGAGCTGGCATGAACTTTCAGGACCAGGACACTGTGGCCTGGCCTGTGGGGTCTGCTCCTTGGTGGCCTGGTAACCCCAGCCGCCGGGGAACAGAGTGAATCTCCCGCCTGAGGAATTGGAAGTCGAGGCTGGAACTCAGGGTCACTGGGGTGAACATAATCTTCCTTCCAGGCTGAAGCTGAAACTGGGCTCCGGAGGTGAATTAGAAAAGAGTGAAGGGATCCTCACGGCATCATTTGCCCAGAGTTCACACACTCGTATTGCTCATTCTTTATTTACAAATGTAAGCCTTCAGCAGAGGCCCAAGAATTCGCACTGCTGTCAACGGGAGATGCATAGCCAGGCATGCGTTGGTGACTAATGCCAACGGACACCAGGCCACTACCTGCTTTGCTCACTGGTGAAGCTGTTTCACCGTGGAACCGGGACACAGGGGCCGGAGGGGGTGCCTGGCCCTAACCCTAGCCCTAACCCTAACCCTAACCCTAACCCTAACCCTAGCCCTAACCCTAGCCCTAGCCCTAACCCTAGCCCTAATCCTAACCCTAACCCTAGCCCTAACCCTAGCCCTAACCCTAGCCCTAACCCTAGCCCTAACCCTCGGGGTGCCAGGCTGAAGGGAACTGGTGGAGCATACTGCCCTTGTCCACAGAGCAGGACCCCGTGTCCTCTCAGTGTCACTGCCATCCATTCCAGAGCAGAGTTTGGTAAACCACAGCCGGGGGCCAAATCTGCCAGCTCAGAACGGTTTTTTCATTTTTACGTGGTTGCAAACAAATCAGCGGAAGAATAATACTGCATGTCATGACGATTCTATGAAATTCAAATTCAATGCCTAATAAATAAAGGTTATGTATTAGTTGTGGCAGAGACCCGTATGGCCTGCAAACCCTAGGATGCTGAACCTGACCTTTTATAGAAAAGGTTTGCCGACCGTCCTTGGCTGGGCAGATGTCCCAGGAGGCCATCGTACCCCCCAACTCCACCCTCCCTCTGGAGCCCCTCCTGGAGGCCACCCCGCCCCCAGGACCCTCCTAGTGCTAATGGGGGCAGAGGTGGACACGTGACCCCAGCCAATCACAGTCGGCTGAATGTTGACACCCATTATGAGGGATGTCTCTCCTGGACATCTAGAGCATAAGGCCCTGGGAGGCCAAGGGTGCACTGTGGTCCCTCAGAGCCCAAGTAACGCCCAGTGCAGGGTAGGACTAAATAAATGATGGGAGCAGGGCGGCATCACCTCACACCCATTAGGATGGCTACTGTCAAAACCCCCAGAGGATAACAAGTGTCGGCGAGAGTGTGGAGACACTGGAACCCTTGTGCGCCATTGCTGGGAATGTACAATGGTGTAGCCACTGTGGAAAACAGTGTGGAAGGTCCCCCAAAACTAAAAATAGGTCCAGCAACTCTACATCCGGGTGTACACCCAACAGAAGAGGGCAGGGTCTCAGAGAGATAACTACACCCGCGTTCACAGCAGCGTTATTCACAGCAGCTAAAAGGTGGAAGCACCCCGAGGGCCATCACCAGAGGAGTGGAGAAACATTACGGTGTTTACAGACGAGGGAGTATGTTTCAGCTCTAAAGAGGAAGGGTAGTCTGACACCTGCTACAACGTGGATGAACCTTGACGACATTATGCGACGTGAAAAAGCCAGTCACGGAAGACATACTGGGTGATCCTACCTACATGAGGCGCTTGGAGGGGTCACAGTCACAGAGGCAGAAAGCAGAAGGGCGGGTGCCAGGGGCTGGGGAAATGGGACGATGGGGAGTTTAGTGGGGACAGAGCTTCATTTTTGCAAGATGAGAACGTTCTGGAGACGGATGGTGGAGGTGGTCGCACGATTACATGAGCGCACTTCTGGCCACCAAGCTGCACATCTGAGAATAGGAGAGATGATGCACTTTCTGTTTCACATATTTTACCACGATTAGAAATGTTAAAAACCCAACAACTTGGCAACAGAAGCGTCTTCCCCCAGGGACAGGCCTGCTTCCGGCCTTCCTGGCAACAGACGTCACTGTTTTCTAGCCCCACTGACCTCGCCCCCGTCAAGGGGCCAGACGCTCAAGGCTGACTCTGTCTTGGCTTTCCCCACCTGTGACGTCTTTCCCTGAGTGAGCAGGTGTGTGGACCTGCCCCTTCAGGTTCCAGGCCTCACCTGGAGCAGACTCAAGGAGCAGATGTCACAACCAGCCCTAGAAGCCCTAGAAATGGGGCCAGGAGTGGCCTCTGAGGGAGGGAGTGGTCCAAAGAGCGTCCCCCACCCCCAGAGAAGGCTGGTGTCCCTTGGTGGATGCCAGGCCTGCCCAAGCGTGGGCCACCCAGTTGGCTACAACCCACAGGACTCAGAGACTCACCTGGGCCCTGTCTAGGAAGGCCACCACCTTCCCCGTATAGGCCAGGAGGGGCACGAGGACCCGCAGGCTTGGGGTGTGTTCCCTTTGCCAGGCACGGGACGGGCGTTTCCGCATCTCACTTGATTCTACAAGAACCCAGTGAGAGGTAGGGTCCATGAGTTCTTGCCCTTCCCTGGGTTGCTCCAGGCTCCGGACCAAGGGGCTTCAGGGGATCCAGAAGGCCTGGAGCCTGGGGCCTCGCCAAGCAGGGCTTTGAGACCTAGGGGTCCACAAGCACCAGGGCCTGCCAGAAAGGCTTGGCATCCACCCCTAAATGCTTTTCTGAAACTGCCCTGCTTGGACCCTTACATGTAGACCCTTAGCAACTGATGCGCAGAACCCAAAGGGCGGTGCCCAGGCACAGTGGCTGCTGATGGAGGGCTTTCTGGGTGCTAGACACGGTCATAGGTGCGTGTTTGAAACATCTCCCATCACCCACTCGCAGTCCTTTGGGACCCAAGAGGCTCCCATGGGAGCCCACAGGACGGCCACTAACCCTGCTCAGAGGCTGGGTGGTGGGGTTATCAGGGAGGTCTTTCTGGAGGAGGTGGTCCTTGAGCCAGGTCTTGTAGGATCAATGGGAGTTGGCCAGGAAAGCAGGGCAGAGGGAAAGGTATTCTTGGAAGGGGTACAGCAGGAGAAAAGGTCCCAGAGAAAGTGGCCTTCGCCTTCAGGGCGCTCCACTCCCCAGCGTCCCCTCACCACAAGCCAGGCCTGCAGAAGGCCAAACTGCCTGGGGGAGGTGTCCATGACACCCCTGCCTCTCCCACCCATGTCCCACCCGCTTCTGTCCACACTCCCTCCTCCGGGCCTTGCCTCGGGTGGTGTCCCCAAAACTGATCTCTCAGGCCCTGTGGAAGAATAAACTGATGTAAGTGGGCCTCTTCCAAGGGATAATTACGTTTTCTTTTTTTAAAAAAAGAAGATCATTTACTGGGGTTTCATTATCATTATTGTAAGGCATTCTCACTGAGAGAATTCGGAAAACACAGAAGTAAAAGGAAGTATATTTAAAAATCACCTTTGTTATGCAGCAGAAACTAACACACCATTGTAAAGCAATTATACTCCAATAAAGACATTTAAAAAAAAAATCACCTAATCCCAGCAATCAGAGGGTGCCCGCAGGCCACATGTTGATGTATTTGACTTTGTATGTAGGTCTAAGTGGGCCTTTCCTGCGAATATCATCGTATAAACTTTCCCCCATGCATCCGAATATTGTGTCAAAAGAGCATTTTGATGGCCGTCTCTTAATTTAGTGCCCTTTCTTCCATTGTTGGATATTTAGGTTATTTCCAAATTTTCTCCTTTGTGAATGATGCTGCGATGAATACCTTGGAGTGACCGCATTGTCGGGGGGCGAGCTCACGGGCTGCCACGACTGGGGCTGTGATGGTGAGCAGGCCGTTGGGGCACCTGGGAGCAGAGCTTCCTCAGCTCTAATGTGAGACGGGGCTCCTGGGGCTTTGTTCAAGCAGATTCTGCTAAGCAGGTCGGGGTGGGGCCAGAGATTTTCCGTTTCTAACAAGCTCCCAGGTGAAGCTGATGCTGGGAGGAGTAGCAAGGTCTCTTTGAATCCCCCCCCCCCCCCAACCCCGAGGCCACCGCCAGCCAGGGATGGGCTCTGGGGAAGGACCTTCAGCCGGGTGGGACTTTCTCCTCTGTCCTGGGAACTTTGGGAAGCACAGGCCCTTTGGGGGGGTTGCCCGAGACTCCCGGACATGTTTGCAGCCACCCTGCACCCCTGAAACGGCTCTCCCAGAGCTGCCGGGGTCCCTGGCTCTCAGCCCTCCGTCGGGGTCCCCGAGGCCTCCATGTGGCCAGGGTCACTCTGGTGCCATGTCTGCAATGAGCTGATGTTGACTGTCCTGGTTGTTCCTCTCCAGCCCCTGGAGGGGCCCACAGACGTCCCTCATTTCCCCGTTAGTGAAGTGGGCTGAGACTGGGTCCCATTTCACGGATTCGACAGGATGACCCACGTGTGGTGGGCAGTTCTCCACAGCACTCAGCCTTGGTGCTTTCAGTGCTGTGGGCAGCGGCGGCCAAGGACGGGGCTCAGGCAGAGCCGCTCGCTCTGACTCTCCCTGTGTTGTTACTTCACCTCCCGAGCGTCCCCAGGCTCACCTGTGATCCCTTCCTTCACCGCTCAGTGACACTCGAGCATCCACAGGTGCCCGTGCTGGGGTAGGGGCCGGGGCCACGGGGGCCACCAAAGCAGCCAGGTCCCTGTCCTCCCAGGGCCCATGTTCAGCGAGGGTGTCAGACAGACATAATAACACACAGCCTCACAGGCTGCAGCTTCAGATGAGCTGGTCGGGGAAGCTGTGCTTCGGAGAGGCCCGTTCAGCTGCGTGTGAAGGAAGAAGCTCGTAATCACAGGAGAGGCTGCGTCAGAACGGGGTGGGCACAGCATTCTAGACGGAGGAAACTGCACGTGCAAAGGCCCTGAGGCGGTGAAAGCTTTGGCATTTTGGAGAAACTGAAAGATGCCCAGTGGGGTCAAGGTGAGGTGAGCGGGGAGAGGACACCACCACTAGAGGTCAGGGGGCAGGGCCCGGGGTGGTGGGAAGTACGCGGAAGAGGCCTGCAGGACCAGGCAGGACCCTGCAGGCAGGACAGGCAGGGCGTGGCAATGGGCAAGGACGGCCTTAGGATCACGAAGCTTGGGGTCTGGTGTGGAGAGGGAGGCACGGTGGCCTGGCCATACTGGCTGTAGAGCAGGGCCTCTGGGCAGGCCTGGGGCGGCGCTGCAGGGCTGGGGGTGGGAGGTGACTGCGGCCCTCCTGGTACCCTGTGAGACCTGCCCTTTAGTCCTGAATTCTTCCCGGGCCCAGGCCACCCTGGTGCCAGGCTGCGGAACAAGCTGAGGGCGAGGGCCTACCGTCCTGGGGGCTGGGAGGTGGGGGAGGGTCTCCATCCCCATCTCACTCCCCGGCTGACGGAGGACAGAGCCTTCTATCGGCCAGAAGTGCGGGCACCTGTGGGGCCGGTTCCCGCGAGCCAAGGTTGCACGGCCTTGGCTGGGGCGCTGCACGGCGGGCGGCCACTTGCTGGCAGCCTTTGGAGGAGATCAGTGGCTGGTGGAAGGTTGTGCCGGGCTTTTGAGATTCCTTCCCGGGTGCTGTCCCACAGGCTTCGGGACAGTTTCTAACCTCGCAAGATGAGGAGAGCAGTGGGCTTTTCTTTGCCTAGGCTGTGGTCAAGGGGCCAAAGTCTGCCCGCCAGCAGCCTGGGATGCAACGGGAATGCAACGTGGGGCTGGGGGTGGCGGCCGCGGGCAGTACAGCTGGGAAGTGCAGAAAGTGTGTGTGTGTGTGTGTGTGTGCATGTGCGTGTGCATGTGCGTATATGTGTGCATGTGATGTGTGCGTGTGTATATGTGTGCATGTGTGTACTTGTGTGTGTATACATGTGTTTATGTGTGTGCGTGTGTGTGCAAGTGGGTATGTGTATATGTGTGCATGTGCGTGTACATGCGTAGGTGTGTGTTCATGTGTGTATGTGTGCACGTGTGTATATGTGTGTGCATGTGTATGTGTGCGTGTGTGTGTGCGTGTACATGTGTAGGTGTGTGTTCGTGTGTGTGTGCGCGTGTGTATATGCGCATGTGTATGCATGTGTGTATATGTGTGCGTGTGTGTGCATGTATGCGTTTGTGCGTGTGTATATATGTGTATGCACGTGTATATGTGTGCATGTGCGTACTTGTGTGTGCATAGTGTGCACATGTGTGTGCGTGTGCGTGTGTATATGTGTGCAAGTGGCTATGTGTGCATGTGCGTGTACATGTGTAGGTGTGTGTTCGTGTGTGTGCACGTGTGTGTATACATATGCGTGTACATGTGTAGGTGTGTGTTCGTGTGTGCACGTGTGTGTATACGTATGCGTGTACATGTGTAGGTGTGTGTTCGTGTGTGTGCATGTGTGTATGTGTGCGTGTGTATATGCGCATGTGTATGCATGTGTGTATATGTGTGCATGCGTGTGCATGTATGCGTTTGTGTGTGTGTATATATGTGTATGCACGTGTATATGTGTGCTCGTGTGTGCATAGTGTGCACATGTGTGTGCGTGTGTATATGTGTGCAAGTGGCTATGTGTGCATGTGCGCGTACATGTGTAGGTGTGTGTTTGTGTGTGCACGTGTGTGTATACGTATGCGTGTACATGTGTAGGCGTGTGTTCGTGTGTGTGCATGTGTGCGTGTGTATATGCGCATGTGTATGCATGTGTGTATATGTGTGCGTGTATGCGTTTGTGCGTGTGTATATATGTGTATGCGTGTGCATGTGTGTGCATGTATGTATATGTGTGCGTGTGTGTGTATGGGGGGGTGATCTGGATGCAAAGTGGCTCTGATGGGCAGTTCCAGCCGAGTTCCCTGAACGTGCCAGGGCCCTGAGGGGTGTGCGTTCTCCAAGCCACTCTCCGGAAGGCCCATTCTGGTTTGAGCTGCCTGATTTCCTTTGCAAAGAGCATTCCCTGCAACTCAGCTGCAAGGCTAGGACCCAGGTAGGTGTTGTGCCACGGAGACCCATCCCCCGAGCCAGCCCCAAATGCTGAGAAGGCTTTGCCAAGGCCCCGCACCTGGATCACATCACAGCGGTCTCAGGAGGTGTGCAGCAGTCAGAGGAGGCCCAGAGACCCTGTGTGAGTCCCCCAAGGTCACACAGCTACAGGAAGACCAGCAGAAGTAAACCCCGCTGGCAAATTCAAGGACACAATCAACCGGGGGTCCCTAGAAGCTGTCCTCCCTCCCTCTCTCCTTCCTTCCTTGTCACTCAAGAAACAAATTACTTGAGTATCACTACAAGGCCGGCTGTGCCCTCAGAAATTCCTAACCCGTGAGAGTCTCCTCCTGGGGTTGTCGAGCCCTCCACCTTCAGAAGGGATTGTGGGTAAACTTGCGAGGAGCTATTTCTAAGGGGCAGAAAAAGAAAGTAGATCACAGAGCCCTGGGGAAGGGCTGTGCTTTGCACAGAAAATAACCAACCCCGTCAGCAGGTGGGCAGGCGGGGGGCTCCCACCACAGCTGGGATGGGGGCCAGTCCTAGGGGCGTTTCTGGGCCCCCAGGTACAGAAGCCGGGCTTGTCCTGGGAACCCAGTTCCTGAATGTGTGAGCTCAGACAGGCCCTACAGAGGGCCCGGGGGTCTGCCTGCAGCCGGCGGGCCACACACACTAACCACAATGTTCTGTCTGTCTGTCTGTGGAGCTGAGTGTCTGCCTTACTCATCGGGCCCTGAGTCACCTCGTTTCAAAATGCTGCCCCGTTCCTGGAACAGAGACGGACATCAGCGGGTGGGCCTGAGTCATTTCTGCCACTGGGACCGCCTGCACCTTGAACCTGGTGAAGCACCGACGGCCCGAATGGGAAAGGAAAAGCCTGGGTGATCCAGAGGCTGTTTCAGCCTCTGAAGAAACCAGGTGTGAGCGATGCTGCTGTAGGGGGAGGGGTGGGGGAAGGGGGCTTGGTGGGGGACATCCAGGGTGGGCAGCTGGAGGAGGAACTCTGCCGGGCAGTGGCTGGATGAGATGTAAAGGAGGAAGGAGGGTAGAGGTGGGGGCGGGCGGGGGGATGGCAGGGAAGGGGTGAGTCAAGTGGGTTGCCTTGCATTTGGGGACCCAGCTTAGCGTGTACAGCGGTGGGGTCCTGAAGCCGCTGCCCGAGGGAATCCCAGCTCCACCATTTCCCACAGCTGTGTGTTTGGGCAAGAGACGTGCCCTCTTTGAACCTCAGTTTCCGCACCTGTGAAATGGGGATGATAATAGTAACGTCGGCCTCATCGGGTTATGGTGAGGATTAAATAAGAAAATGCAGGTAATGTGCTGGCACGTAATAGATACCCAGTAAGACTTATAACTCTCGTCCTCACGACCGTGGACGTCATGGACATCATAACCAGGAGAGAAGGGCGTGGGTCTGAGAAGCTCTCAGGAGAGAAACTCCAGGATAGAGGGGGTGGGGGGTGTTGCTCCCACCCTGGGGCACACACACGGGAGCAGAGTGGGGGGAGCTGGTACCTGGGATGAGTGTGGGGTGAAGGGGCAGGGGGGCTGAGGAAGGGATTCTGTGGAAGGTGAACATTGAAGGCTCAGATGAGGGGGTGCCACTGAAGAGGCTTCATGCCCACCACCGCCAGCCCCAGTGCCAGACCCTCGGGAGTCCGGAGCTGCTTTTTCTTCTAAATTATAAGAGCGTCATGGAGGTGAAATTCACACACCATACAGGTCACCTACTTAAAGTGTTGAGTACCTGTGGTTTCAGAGGTCCACCCTCTGGGTCAACGGTCATTTGATGGTTTTATTTTAATTTTTTTTCTCTGTCAACTTATAACCTGGGTTTTCCTCATTTCAATTCCTGCGATTGATGCCAAGAAAATTTGCCACTTTTTTTTCTTTTAAAGTGTACAGTTCAATGGTTTTTAGTAAACTCTTGGAGTTGTGCAACCATGACCACCATCAATTTTAGAACATTTTCATCACCTAAAAACACCCCACTCCACACCCATGAGCAGTTATTCCCCTTTTTCCACTACCCTCACTCCCAGCCCTAGGCAACACTAGCCTCCTTTCTGTCTCTGGAGTTAACCTCTTAAGGACGTTTCACATAAACGAACGCACGCGATATGCGGCATTTTGCAGCTGGCTTCTTTCACTGACCATCGTGCTTTCAAGTTCCATCTATGTTGTAGCCTGTGTCAGTCCTTCATTCCCTCCTTATGGCTGAATAACTTTCCATGGTGTGGATAAACCACATTTTCTCCATCCATGAATTGGTTGATAGACATCTGGGTTGTTTCCACTTTTTGGCTATTGTGAAGAATGATGCTGTGAGCATTTGTGTAGAAGTTTTTATGTGGACATATGTTTTCAGTTTTCTTGACTGTATCCCAAGGAGTAACGTTGCTGGGTCATATGGCAGCTCCACGTTTAAACTTTGAGGCACTGCCAAACTTTCGAAAATGGCTACACTGTTTACACGCCTACCAGCAAATCAGTGTTCGATTTCTCTATGACTTTGTCAATTGTTGTTGTCTCTCTTTTTGATCATAGTTATCCAAATGGGTGTGAGGTGGTATCTCATTGTGGTTTTGATTTACATTTCCCTAATGGTTAGTGATGTTGAGCATCTTTTCAAGTGCTTACTGACCATTTGTATATCTTCTCTGGAAAAGTGTCAGTTCAGATCCTTTGCCCATTTTTAACTGGATTATTTGTCTTTTTATTATAGAGTAAGAGTCCTTTATACATTCTGGATGTAAGTTCCTTATAAGACATGTGTTTTGCAAATATTTTCTCCCATTCTGTTTTTTCCCCCACTTTCTTGATGGTGTTCTTGGAAGATGAAAGTTTTAAATTTGGATGAAGGCCAACGTATCTGTGTATTCTTTTGTTGCTTGTGCTTTTGGTATCTGATCTAAGAGTCCATTGCCTAATCCAAGGTCATGAAGATCTATACCTGTGTTTTCCATATCAGAATTTTATAGCTTTAGCTATAACATTTAGGTCTTTAGGTTGATTTTTGTATATGGTGTGAGGCAGGGGTCCAAGTTCATTCTTTTGCACGTAGATAGTCGTCCCAACACCAATTGTTACAAGACTCTTCTTCCCCCCATTGAGTTGTCCTAGCACACTTTTTGAAAGTCAGTTGACAGAAATGTAAGCATTTATTTCTGGACTGCCAACTCTCTCTCTTTCTCTGCTCTGTATGTTTATTCCTGCACCAGAAACAAACTGTCTTGTTTATTGTTGCTTTGTAGTAAGTTCTGAAATCAGGAAATGTGAGTCCTCTAACTTTGTTTTGATTTTTCTGGGTCCCTTGAACATCCATATGAATTTTAGGATCAGCCTGTCATTTTCTGCAAAGAAGCCAGCTGGAATTTTGATGGGGATTGCATTGAATCTGTAGCTTAATCTAGGGAGTATTGTCATCTTAATGATACTAAGTCTTCTAATCCATGAACATGGGATGTCTTTCTATTTGTTTAGATTGTCTTTTATTTTTAATACATTTTTATAGTTTTCAGAGCATACGTTTTATATTTATTTTGTTAAATTTATTCGTAAGTATTTCATTTTTTGATACTTTATTGTAAATGGAACTGTTTTCTTTTTTTAAATTTTTATTTTAAAAAAATTTAAAATTGGAACTCAATTTTATTTTTGGATCGTTCATTGCAAGCGTATAGAAACAGAATTAATTTTTGTATGTTGATCTTGTATTCTGCGCCCTTGCTGAATTTATTTATTAGTTTAATCATTTATTAGTTCTAAGAGTTTTAAAATGGCTCCCTTAGGATTTTCTGTATAAAAGAGCATGTCATCTTCATATAGAGATAGATTTATTTCTTCCCTTCCAAGCCGGTTGCCTTTTATTTCATTCTTTTGCCTCAGTGCCTTGGCTAGACCCTTCAGTACATCTGCTTTTGCATAGAAAGGGGGTCTACCTGGGCCCACACGCCATCTGTCCTCAGAGTCCAGGGCTGCACCCCCCAGCCCCTTGGACCCCTGCAGAGCTCCAGCTCTTTACCCCTCCTCTTTCCCTGACCTCTGACCTAAAACTTCCCCTCCCCTCATCCCATTCCTTTGCCTTTCCTTGCTGACCTGTGCTGATGTCTTCTCGGCCCCCTTGACTCCTCTGTCTCCCCGATCCTGTGTCCTCCCAACACTCAGAGTGCCCCCCATTGGTTCTACCCAGTTCCTGCACACTTCCACCTGACTGTGCCCTGGAGGACAGCTGCTTCCTCTTTGCTTCCCCTGTCCCTGGGCCAAGCTGCTGTCATGAGGACACATGGTCTTGTTGGACGTCGTGAACAGAGTCCCGAGGCCAGGCCGGGAGGCCGTTTGAATAGAGGTCAGCAGGGTCAAGGCCACCAGAGGTGGGCTCCATGTGGATCTGGGGCCCACCAGGACTCCTCTTTCAGGGGCCCTGATGCACGGCATAGGGGATCAGCAGGGCAAGAAAGAGACCATTGTCAGCCGATCCCAGTGGCCACTTACAGGGAGAGGCAGGAGTCAAGTCCCACCCCAGCAAATTACCTCCTCCCAGGATGGGGAAGCCTGTCCCAGAAGGCTGCAGAAACGCTGTCAGGAAGCTCTGGGAAGTGGAAGTAGGCAAGTGTTCCCAGCTGGAATGAGGGAAATAATGCCACAAACTGCATGGGGATAAATTTCACGTGGAGCATTGGCAAATTCCAGCACTCAGGTGAGGCCAGGGGTTTCCAAGCAGTCAGGAGACTGTGCAGTGACCAAGGCGAGCCAGCCAGGGGTCACCATGCACAAACCGGCTGGCCTGACTCTCGTTTATTCTTTTTGCGACTTAGCTCTGGAGACTGCCATGGGCTATGGTGTGGTTACTCCAGGTAGCTCTGACCAGGGCATGTGATAAATTGTCCCGAAACACCTTCATGAAATTGGTGGAGAAATGTGGACTGCAGAGAATTCGATTTAAAGACATGGCTTCCTTTTTTTTTTTTAAATTCAGAGAATGTACTGGCTCAACATCGACCAGGAAGGAACTCTCCGGGGCCACAGGGCCTGCTGCTTGGCGTCACCTGCCGTGATGTAAATATCCTGAGGGCCTCCACAGTCTCCCAAGCCGGGGTCATCTGGGGTTCAGGGAAGTCAGTAAGCTTCTTGCCGGCAGGACTTGTCAGAGCCTTCATTGTATTGTGTCCCCTGGGCGTTTTCAAGAGGGGCTGACACGCTGTCTTTCCCCACTCAGCTGGACTAGGGGATTGTGTTTTCCTTGTGGAATCGCCATGGCCCAGCGATGCTCACGTCTCACCTTGGGAAATGCTGACCTCGTGGCAGGTGTCCTGGGCTCAACTCTTACCTTCCAGCCTGGGAGAAGCCACGCGGGGGCGAGGATAAGCTCTGTGGTCGGTCGGGAGAAGATCTAACGGCTTGGAAAAGAGCAAGGAGTCAAAAAACTTTCCAACCAGGTATCAACTTGGGGAGAGACCAAAATCAGATTACTGGGGGAAAAGAGGAAGGGGCAGAAGGATGCCACTTATGCGAGTGTGTAGCATACACACACACACACACACACACACACACACACACACACACACAGTTCTGTATGTTTCCTGTGGACACATATCATGTATAAAAAGAATAAAAGTAACCAACAAAGACCTACTATAGAGCACAGGGAACTATACTCAATATCTTGTAATAACCTATAATGGAAAAGAATCTGAAAAAGAATAGATATACGTACAACTTTGCTGTACACCTGAAACTAACACAACATTGTAAATTATCTATATTTCAATAAAAATTTAAAAAATGAAAATAAAAGAAAGGCTAAAAAAAAAAGAATATAAGAAGTCTGTATGGCTCCGCCTCCAATGCCTGGGGTTCTGTCTGGGGAGGGGAGCAGAAGGGCTTCAGACGGCCTTGCTTTCTGAGGGGATTTTAGTCTTATCTATGCCTAGTATTTTAATACAAGGAATGTATTCACGAATTTACTTGCAAAAAATATAATTATAATGCAAAAAAGAAAAAAAGAAGAAAAAAGGGAAAAGGAAAGCTTTCCAGGGTCTGGCAGGCAGAACCACTACAATGGCACAAAAGCTCCCACATTTAGGTCTAGAGCATGCATATTTTTCCTGGGATCTGGTCCCTGCTAAGCCTGTGCTTGGCTAAACCCTTGGCCTGGATGCTCCCAAGGCAGCAGGGGAGTTCTTCATGGAAACAGAAACTTTCCCTTTGATGTCGGGGAAAACCCAGCCGCCCAGAGGGAGGGGGAGGGGATGGCCAAGCCTGGGGGCGTGGGTGGGGTTGGGAGGGAGAGCACCTAGTAAGATATGGCTTTAAAGAGGAGACAATGCCTGGGCCAGGTCCTCAAAGATGAGCAGGAGTTATCCAGGTGAAGGAACGGCATTCTGAGTAGAGAGAACAGCAGAGGCAAAGGCTCAGGGGTGTTAATAATAATAATAAAATAATAATAATAATAGCAAGTGCATACAGTGCTTACCAAGTGCCAGTCTCTGCTCCAAACTCTTTTTTTTTTTTTTACATCTTTATTGGGGTATAATTACTTTACAATGGTGTGTTAGTTTCTGCTTTATAACAAAGTGAATCAGCTATACATATACATATGTTCCCATATCTCTTCCCTCTTGCGTCTCCCTCCCTCCCACCCTCCCCATCCCACCCCTCCAGGCGGTCACAAAGCACGGAGCTGATCTCCCTGTGCTATGCAGCTGTTTCCCACTAGCTATCTACCTTACGTTTTGTAGTGTATATATGTCCATGTCTCTCTCTCGCTTTGTCACAGCTCACCCTTCCCCCTCCCCATATCCTCAAGTCCATTCTCCAGTAGGTCTGTGTCTTTATTCCTGTCTTACCCCTAGGTTCTTCATGACATTTTTTTCCCCTTAAATTCCATATATATGTGTTAGCATACGGTATTTGTCTTTCTCTTTCTGACTTACCGCTCCAAACTCTTTAAATAAACTTCAGAACAATATAATGTGGTAGGTCCTTTGTTGTCCTAATTTACAGATGAGAAAACTGAAGCACAGAGAGGTTAAGCAACTTGCCAAAGGTCACACAGCAGGCACTGACATCTGAGCTCTTAACCACCATGCAGGACTTGCGTGAGAGGGTATGAGAGAGGTGCAGTTAAAACAGTGACAAGGGGTCCCAGATGGGACCAGAGGAGGAGACAGCCCCTGTATATAAAAATGTTCCTGGGGCCTGGAAGGGGAGGTGACCCTTCTCTGTGGGGGCTGTGTTGTCTCAGAATGTGTGCCCTATCTAGGGTTCGCCCAGCACAGAGTAGCCAGCAGGGGAGGGGGCCAGGAATGAGGGAGGTGTCAGAGGGGCTGGGGGCAGAGACGCCTCAGAGGGGCAGCAGCAGACAGACACTTGAAGTGGCAGAAAGCACGGTCACCAGATGATACCTGCGGGGTCTGGGGGCCACGCCAGGCCACGAAGCAGAGGAAGGCCAGGCTTGCCCAGTCAGAACCCTGGGGAATGGGGGAGCGGCCTCTCGTCACACAGTATGACAGCCTGGTGACTTCGGTGTCCTGCTGCACTGGCATCACTGCCAGGGCCAAGAGGTCAGAGCAGAAAGCTCCATGGTCCCTCAGACCCCCCGGGTCTCTGCCTGCAGAGGGCAGAGTGCGCAGTTGCATAGGCCCTGGGAGCACCCAGACCTGGGCGGTCCCAGCCTCCTGGGCTTGTTTCCTCATCTGAGAAATGGACCTACCAGATCCCTTTCCATGGCCGTGGTGTAGCCAGCAGGACTGTGACAGTGGCTGTACAACACTTAGGAGAAGGGGAGAGCCTGGACCCCGGTGAAGCACAGATGGGCTGGCTTCCAGGCCCTCCACAGGACAGGGAGTGGGGCGACGCCTGCTTAGAAATGACACACGGCTCCTCCACCGAGATCAGAAGACAGCCAGCCCGTGGCACACCTGTCATCCCGTCCCACTGAGCCGCCACAGCCACCCTGCAAAGGAGGCCTTCTTGCCCGAGGCTCCGAGGTGGGTCGTGACCTGCCTGTGGTCATCGGGCTTGGCGACTGGAGCTGGGAGACCCCAGACCTCCACAGGGGACGTTCCCTGGCCTCCCAGTGAGGGATGGGAACGTCTTGTCTAGGACACTTCCTGGCGACAGCACCCCACCTCCATGGGACACTTCTGAGGCTGAGGATGGGCTTGGGGCCAATGCCCTTGTGCCTTGGACGGTGTCTTTCTCTTTGGCTGGGAGCCGGTTCCCCCACTTAAGACACCCACAGCCCGGTTGGGGCAAGCCTAGAATTTGGATGGAGCAAGTGGCTGGACCACTGCTCCTAAAGGGGATGTCCCTGGATGGCTCCCTCCCTGACTTGGCCCCCCCAGGGGAAATGACCCCCAAGTCCCTGGGCCCCTCGGGGAGCGGGCGAGGTCGGGCTGCCCGGAGCCCGAGGACGCGGCCGTGCTGCCCGCCCGAGCTCCCGCCACCTCGGCAGATCACCCCTTATCGTTGTTGTGTCTTGCTGCCAGCTGGGGCTTGTCCGTCTCCAGCCGCCTCTGGGGGCTGGCCAGGGCCGGCTCCAGTCCCCTTTGCCCCAGCTCTTCCCCGAGTTCCTCTGCCCCCTCGCCATCCTGCCTGAGGCTGGGGCCTGGAGAACTCGCTCCTGCATCTTCCCGAATGGCAGAGCCCTGGGCGCTGCCGAAGAGCCAGACGCCACCTGGACCCACACCCCAGACCCACTTGCCTGCCGCCTGGCTGAGGGGCCGGGGCAAGCAGGGTGTCCCCTGTGCCTTCTCATCTGAAGCGTGGGCACTGGAGTTCTTCCCGGCAGCGTTGGCTCCTTGGGGGTGAGAAGGCTGCCGGTCCCCCAAGGCCTTGCTGTTTCCCTCGTGGCGGTGTCCTCGAGGGATGTCCTCGGTGCTGGTTCCTACCTCTGCACGCCAGGGCCCAGAGAGCCCCAGACCCTTCCTGCAGCCCACAGGGATGCTCAGACCCACAACCCGGGTACCTAGTGTGGTACTTTCCCTTTCTGTGGCCCACCCTGGGTGGCGCAGCTCAGCTGCTGCCCTGCTGCGTGGTCTCTCCCCCACCCTCCAGGCTGCCCCGGCCTCGGTTAGCTTCAGTGGATTTTGAGAAATGAGTCAGTTAGACTGGGTGGCTTTTGGAGCCTTTTCTGTGAGCTCCCCACCCGGCAATGACCACGATCCCTCCTCCTGACAGGCCCACCTCACGACTACACCTCCCTCCATATTCCCCCAGCCTGCACTGCAGGGTTAAGACCCCAGGAGGAGGGTCTGAGATGCAGGCTCCCGCCAGGGGAGATAGGAAAGGTAGGACCGTCTTCAAGCCGGGTGTTTAAAGCGGGAGGCCTCTGGCTGGTGGGGTGATGCAGCAGCGGCCAAACCCTGGGCGTCGGGGCCAGACAGCCCGGGTTTGGATCCAGGCTCCACCTCTGGCTGGCTTACACCCTCCCATTGGGAGCCGAGGCAGGTGTCTGATGGGTAGAACCACAGAGGAGAGACTTTCCTGAGGGGTGAGGGGTTTCTGGTGCCCCTCCCCCCAGGGTACCACAAAGGCGACTCAGCCCAGAAGGCCAGGCCGCGATCTGGGTCTCAGGCGGTCTTGGTGGCCCCAGCCAGCCTGATCCTGGAGACCTTGGCATTCCTCCATCGTCTGGCCTCTAATCTCCTCTCCCAGCCCGGCAGGCCGCTCTCCTTGCCGCCCCCCCGCCCCCGCCGCCCCCCATCGCTTGGTGGGAGAGCCGTCCCTGTTTCCCCTGTCTCTAGGGCACCCTCCTCCCTTCAGCCGCTTCACTGAATTAAAACATAAACTAACACAAAGAAATGGTCTCTTGGAGAGACTCGTCCCACAGGTAGAGGCCCCACTCAGCACAGAATGAGGATAAAATGTGGGTTCCAGGCTCACCACGCGGGTCTGGGGCTGCCTCTGGCATTCTGGGATTGACCGTGACCGCCAGCAAGCCCTCGCTGGGTGCCTGGCGCCTGCTGGGGGCTTGTAGTGCATGTAGACGGGTTCCTGTGGCCACAGGGCCACCTGAACGGGGTGGGGGGTAGAGGGCGGTTGTTATTGGTTTCCCTTTACAGGTAAGGAAATCGAGACAACCCTTTAAGTACCTTGTCTCGGACCACAGGCAGGTAGAGCCAGGACTGGAACCCAAGTCCCCCTGGCCCCAGAGCCCAAGCTCTGAACTGTGAAGTCGACGCATCCCTGAGCCTCAGTTCCTTCATCTGTAAGATGGGTGCATGGTTTGCTGATGTCCCAGTTTTAAAAGGTGTGGCATGGCGCCTGGGACGTGTGTTTCTTTCTCTTCCTGGTGTCTCTACTATGTGTCACCTGCATAGGACCCCACAAAGTCTGGCTCCACCCCTGGTTGGGCCAGAGGTGCCAGGGAGCGGGTAGGCCCCGCAGGACGCTCCACCCCCCTACCCCCCCACAGGAGGGTCTGGCAGCCCCACCCACACCGTCAGCAGCGGGCCCGAGGGTGAGGAGTGGGTTGCTGTCCTGTGGACACGCCTATCTCCTGCCGAAGTGGTCCACGACCAGCTGCCAGAGCCCTCTGTGCCCACATCCCTGCCCAGTCCCGGCTCCCGGGGGTGGAGAACCCCTTGCAGGAGCCCAGAACTTGGTTTTGCAAGGGGGAGGGGGCACGGGGTCCCTCAGTCTCTCTTCTCAAACCCACTTCACACACCTCCTTTTCTGCCGCAAGTGAGGAAGGGTCCCTCCTCCCCTCTCCCTTCCATGCTCTCCACGTGGCATCTGGGGCTCTCCCGGGTGGCCTCACCTCACTTTTACTCTCGTGTGGCTTAGAGGGTCCAGTCTCATCCCACTTACAGGCAGGATAACGGAGACCTCACAGCCAGAGTCCAGAGACCAGATAAGAGCCTGTTCTTTTGTTCCCTTTGGGGCTCCAGTGTCTGGGACACCCAGGGGTTATCCTGCCGGGGAGACATGGAGGGCCCTGTGCAGTGCTGGGCGGCTTCCTTCAGCCCGTTTTCCTCGTGGCCGCACCCTGCAGTGAAGACATCCAAGCCACAACGGCCTGAGTTTGTCTCTGAGCCTGTTGTGTCCAGCTGGGGGCTCTCGGCCACTCACCCAAGCTCTCTGAGCCTTAGTTTTCTTGTCTGTAAAATGGGCTCAGAACTACTTACATGCAGGATGCTGAGGATTAAGCAAGTCAGTCTTAGTAAAATGCCTGACTCATGGTAGGCAGGCAACACACGATCACTTTCATTACGCTGTGGAGACTCGGTCAGGCAGGGCGCCCCAGCGTGGGTGGTGCTTGGGGCAGGGGATGTCAGGCCAGCGATATGTCTGCTGAGTGCACAGCCCAGGGCCTCTGTGGGAGAAACAGAAAATGCTTCCCTGCGTTCGAGCAGCTGGCACTCTCAGAGGGGCCAGGAGCAAACCCCGCAGACCCCGGTGTGTGTCTGAGCAATGGTGCGACGGTTCTAGCAGTGAGGACCAGGGGGTGGGGGACGGGGGATAGGGGATGGATGGCCGGGACCAGGGTTTGCAGGAATGGCTTCTGGGGTCAAGCGGGGACCAGCTTCGGGGCCTGGCAGGTTGGGTGGGTGTGGGTAACTGGAAGGGCAGGAGAGGGGCTCGACTCGGGCCAAGGCCCGGGGGTGAGCACAGTGTGGTGGGAACAGTTGGGATGTGGGCCTGGCATGGGCCGAGGCTCCACGTGGGGAAGAAGGTGGAAGTGAAGCTGGGCGTGAAGCTGGCCTTCAATTCTCATCCAAGAGGAGAGGGAGGGAAGGGCAGAGGAGAACAGCGGCCTCTAAGCATGGTCTCACACCCCTGAGTAGGAGAGATCTTTACTGCCACTCACGTCTGAGTTAGCCAAGGCTCAGAGAGGTTAAGTGACTTGCCCCAGGTCACACAGCTGCCTTCTGTTGTAGACTCCAGATTGAATCTGGAAAGCACCAGATTCAAATGTGAGCAGACTTTCCAGCTGGGGCGGGGCATGGAGAAAGCAGCCTGAGGGGGGCAGAGATGAGGGGGGTAGGTGGGCTGCAGAGGGCTGGGGGTTCAGAGGGTTTGCGTGGGCTAGCGGGCAGGAACAGATGGAGGGTGTGTGAGTCTGGGAGAGGACTGGCCTCTGCACCCCCAAAAGGGTAGGAGACTCTGACCTCTTGGCTTTCGGCACCGCCAGCTCCAGCTCTGTGGCCTGGGACTCTGCTGTTCCCCTCCCCGCTCTCCTGCTCCCCCCTTGAAGCTGAGAGAGGCCGGGCTGGTCCTCGGGGCCCCAGGCTTCCTTCTGATGCAGACCCAGAGAACAAGGCCCAGAGCTGTGCGCTGGCTGCCCGGCCTCCCGTTTCTCAGCCTTTCTGGTGAGTGTATGTGTGTGTGTGGGGGGGGGGGGGGGCGGGGGGCGGGCACAGGCTGCACGCAGACACATCCTCTTCAAGGGGCCCCAGAAGCTGTGCACGTGTCAGGCAGCCCCCCAAGTTCCCAACAAGCCTGCCCCAGGGGTGGCTTCTGCCCTAGGAAGACCCGTGGTTTGTGGAACTTCACCCAGGAGCTGGTTTGTAAAGAGAGGGGGCTGGGCCGGTGGCTGCCCTGCTCGATCCAGAGATGGCACTGATCCCCCAAAGCAGGTGGGCACAGAATGGGGGGGTATGTACATCAGGAGGGAGGCCAGCGCTTCAGAGCAGAGGCCAGGCCCAGGCTCCCGGTGGGCGGGGAATTCGGGAGCCCGCCGCTGACTTGGCACCAGTGGTCCCGGGGCAGCAAGGAGCTGGTGAGGGCGGGCAGCCTCGTCTCCATCAGTGGAGCTGTTCTCCGCAGGGATGTGTCCAGCCCTGAGCCGGAGTCTCTCTGAGAAGCCACCAGGGCTTCGTGCGGACACTTAGACATCAGGCTGGGAGAGAAGCAGGCGCCCCTCGACGTCCGCGGAACGCACCTGCCTTGCGGCGTGTTCGTATTTGCTGCAGGCACTCACGAGAGGAGGCAGCCGTTCATTCATCCCAGAGCCCTTTACTGAGCAGTGACTACGCCAGCGCGTGCCCAGCACTGGCGTTTCAGAAATAACAAGGCAGAAGGAAAGAAACGCGCTTCTTCGTCTTCCTGCTCTGCACGCAGCACGGGCTTTCACTGCTCCCAACGCCAGCCCTGGGGCCCGCTCGTCCCCTGCGCCTTGGCTCTGACTTACCAGCCCAGGGGCCTCACCTTTTGGCAGCTTCCTTGCGAGGCTGCGCTAAAGACTAAGTGACTAGCTCCACACCTTGTTCCCAGCCCGGCGCCAGGCACAGAGAAGGCCATTCGGGGAAGAGGAACAGATAAAGAAACGGGCTCAGAGAGGTCAAGCTACTTGCCCGGCAACACTGATGGGAAAGTGGCAGAGCTTGGGTTTGAACCCGGCCAAGGAGGTGCTGAGGCCCCAGGAAACCGGAGCCCTCGAACCTGCCTCTCCATCTGCTGCCCTGGTCTGTTTGGCCAAGCATGCTGGCGTGACTTTTTGGGGGGGCTGCCATCCCTAGGTGGACCCGTCTGAGGACCCTGCAGGGACCCCAGGGTGCACTGACCCGAGCTGGGTGTGGGTCCCTCCTGTCTGGGTGCCAAGTCCTCCACACAAGGGGAGCAATTCCTTCTGCCACCCTGTTGCACCCTGGTTGCTCCCGTGGCTGGCAGCTGGGTTTAACGGTGATGTTTGTTTTGAACTTGACTGTGTTTGTTGCAGGAAAACGCTTCAAGGAGAAGGGCAGGTGAGGCAGCGAGCAGGGAGGGGCAGCCCGCCCAGCCCCACCTGTTTGCTCAGCACCCCCTACAGGGCTCTGTCTGCCTGGTGAGCCCCCCGCCCAGCCACGTGCGCATCCTCAGCTGCGGCCACAGGAACAGGTGTCAGGGGCACCTGGTAGGTGGGCGGAGCCAGGAGTCAGGGAAGACGACCGGGTATCAGCCAGTTTCACTCTTGACTTGCTGGGCAATCTGAGGGGCAGATCCTTCGCCTCGCGTCCTCAGCCCGAAGAGTCAAGTGCTTGTCACAGAGGGCAAACTGTCCCTTTTTGCCTGGGACCGTCCCAGGTTTAGTCCTGAAAGTCCTGCCCCCCGAGAAACCCCTCAGTCCTGGGCAAACTGGGACAGCCCTACAAACCTCCTGTGTGTTATCCCCTAGGGCCTCAGGGCCCCATAAGGCGGATGAAATCATGGGTCATCGTCCCATTTCACAGGTGTGGAAAACAAGGCGGGCAGCACTTCAGTTTTAGAGGGCAAGACGTTCTAATGCTGTTGTTCTAGGACAACGTGCTTGAAAAGCACAGACACACCAAGCACAGACACCCAAGACAACGTGCTTGAAAAGCAAAGACACGGGGCCAGGCCAGGAGCTGTGCTGGTCCCGCCCTGGGGCTGCCTGAGGTGGAAGCAGAGACCTGGAGTGAGAGCTGGCCTCGCGCAGGCTGTAGGCTGTGGGCTCGGGAGAGTGCCTGGGGCCTGGCTGGGTCAGCAAGTCCCTGAGAACGAGAGAGCGCTCCCACTGTGGTTCTTGGTGTGGGACTGGGGCGGCGGGAAGTGCCCCCGAGCTGAGATCCCGAAGATGAACAGGGAACCGCCGGAAGCGCTACGGGGCTGGCACTACGCTGCTCCCTTTTTGGCTGTGTGTCCTCGAGTAAGTCGCTTAGCCTCTCTGAGCCTTGGGTGCTGCCTCTGGAGATGGCACACATCTCCCGATTGACGGGAGGCTTCAGTGGGTACCAGAGAAGCAGCTGGCCGAGGTAGGCACTTCCTTAGAGGAACAGCTACACTGAACTGGCGACTTGTGTGCCTGGCTCTGCCTCGGGAAGAAGGATGGGAGAGACCTGGCTGGGATGCCCCCAACCCAAGGTTCTGCCCAAGGGCGACTTCCACCCCAGAAGAGGCACCTGCCATCACTCCAGCCAACAACTGGGGACCGGAGACAGTTACAGTCCAGAGAGATAAGGCTAGTAGATGCTCAACAATTCACGCACAATTGTGAATTTTTAAAATTTCAAGCTCTACTCAGTGCACTGTGGTCCTCAACGTGTGGACCAGAAAGTTCCCCACCCGGGAACTTTCACAAATGCAGATCTCTGTGTGGCAGGGCTGTGAGGAGGCAGGGGAGCAGCCCTCCAGGTGATGCCGATGCTTGCGTGAGCTTGAGAACCACCGGGCTATGAGGTCTCAGACTTCCAAAGCTCCATTCAATGCCTATTACCAGTAATAGTAAGAGTAGCCGGGGAGCCGATGTGTACTGAGGATTTTCTGTGTGCCGCCCCGTCCCGAGCACCCTACACGCATTGTCTCATAACAGCCCGTGAGACTGTCATGGTCATTACCCCCATTTCACAAGTGACCACGCTGGAACTTTGCAGTTTGCACCCAGCCGCTGGGCTCTGGGTTCACGGGTTGCACCTCCAGGCCACCCTGAGCCTCAGCGGGCTGTGATGACGTGGCCAGAGTCACCCTGAGCTAGCCAGGGTCTGGAGGTCACCATTCACCTAGCATCGTGACCAAGGGCAAGTGACTTTCAGCGGCCTCAGAACGGGAACTAGAGCAGCCCCCACATGGGATCGTTGTGAGGACTCTGGGGGGTGATGGAGGAAACAGCTGACACTCAGGAGATGTACGTGTGGCTGGGGCTCCCCTTGCTTGCAGCTTGCAGAGAGAGGTAACTGGTCCGTGACTCGGTTTACCCATTAGCACCAAGGGAAGGAAGCCCTCTAGGCCCGGATCTGTCCTCCCCACAAGATGCGTGAAACGGGTGCTTCTGACCTGGCGAGGGAGTGGGGTGTGGTCGAGCACACAGGCCCTGAGGCCGAGAGACCGGCCTTGAACCTGACTTTGCTAGTCCCACTGTGCAGCCCTTGGCAGGTTACTAGACCTCTCTGGGCTCAGTGTCTGCATCAGTGCAAAAGGGCTGAGCCCCGGTGTCCCAGCAAGGCCTGTGGGCCAGCAGGTGTGTGGACCAGTTGGCCTTCAGGCCTCACCTGTGTTACTCGTTCCCACCCCAACCCTACACGCCCCATCCAGCCGCCAAGAATCTTCCAGGCATGAAACTTAATCTCGATCTCTGCCTTCCCTTCTGAAAAATGAGCCTGTTCATTGTGTCTTGAATGTAGGCGAGCCTAGTGCCATGCCAGCCTGGATCGTGTGCTCGGCCTGGGGACTCCGGGGGCACAAGAGGGCGGTCCCCTGGGACTCTCCCCGGCTGTCTCTGGAAAGGGCGCTGTGTTCCTGGGGACCTTCCCAGGTCCTTCCCCGTCCCTGACCGAAGATGACGAGATAGCCCCTGGAGACGACTCTCCCCTGAAGACACAACAGAGGGCCCAGGAGGGCTGCGGTGAGGGCCGAGGAAGTCGTGCTGACCTCACCACGTCTGTTGACTGGTAAGGCGGCTGAGGCTCGGCCTGAATTCTCTCTCCCTGCCCCGAGCTCCCCCCCGAGCAGCTGGGGCCAGAGGGAGCGCGGCCTTGGCACGGGGTGGTGGGAGGGACCCTCTCTGTGAAGGTGGATCGGAGCCTCTGCTTCCCTTGGGGCCTCGGGGTGGGGCGGGGCGGGGGACTCTCCACTGACCTGGACACAAGTCCAGGCTGTCACCTCCCAGCTGTGGACTTCGGGCTGACTGCATCACCTCTCTGCCCGGGGCTCCTGCACGTGCAGAGTGGGGCTGGGCCGTGAGAACTGCGGACCGGCAGGATGCCCTGCGGGGACGGACACTCCGCCCCGGTGGGGATGCAGGGCCTCGTCCTCAGGCTCCGTCCCCGCCCTGGGCGACCGGCCACCCCGCAACCAGCCACCCCAGGGCCCTGTTTTGAGGTGGCCGGCCCGTGTAGGCCCTTGTAGGCCTCCTTGATGTCCGTGGCCTGCTGTCTGTCCACTTCGGGGGCCTGTGGCCTGGTCCCTGGGGCTGCCATGCCTCCCGATGGGGACTCCGGCCCTGTGGGTCTCCTCGCCACCCCACTCCTGGGGAAGGCCTGGGGCCAGGAGGGCTCAGGCCGGGAGAGGAGGTCGCAAAGTCAAGGCCTCGCCCCCCACAGGCCTCCACCAAATCATCCACAGGGGCTTGCGAGCCCCAGGGTGTGGCCACAGAGGGAGTGTCCAGCTGGACTCCAGCAGACCTATCTTCTCACCTGGGGACAAGCCTGGCCGTGGCCGGGGCTCAGCAATCCTGACCTGGTACCCTGGGCTTTGGGCCCACGTGGAGAATGAGTGAGCCTTCTGCAGGGGACGGTGCTTAGAACCTGGCATGTGGGCAGCAAGTACAGGGACGCCAGAGGCTCCCGAAGGAGGCCTGACCCACCGTCCCCAGGGCCATCAGGTCCCCGCTCCCAGACCACCAATCGCTTTGACAAGGTCCACAGGGCAAGGAACCACCTTGAGATTCATGAAGCATTTCCGGCCCTAGGAAGGGGCTTCCAGAACCTCTGCTGCTAGAAAAATGTCACTGGGAACACAGATGCTTGATCTGGGAGGAGCGGCTTGGCTGGGCTGGGGGCGGTGGGGGAGGAGGCTGGAGGCCTGGTGGAGGGAATGCAAATCGGCGTCATGAATTATGCATCAGCCCAAGCTTCTCACACATTTGGGGCTGGATGAAATCATGTTTGCCTGGAGAAGGGGGAGGGGAAGATAGGACGAAGATGAGCAGGGCCTGGCCCGGGATAGTTGGAAAGAGTGTCTTGCTAGGTTTCAGGAAGGGCCCTGGGAAGGTACCAGAGCAAGAGCTGGGGGCATCTTCCTGAGGCCCGCCTTTTTGCTGTGTGACCTCAGGCCAGTCTCTTACCCTTTCTGATCAGTCCATTTCCTCAAGGACATAATCTGGTTGACAACCTCTGCCCTGTTTCACCGTGATTGAGGGCCAATTCATTTGTACAATTGAGAGTGATCTACCTGGGGAGAATTGTTACTATTTTAGAAAAGTGGAAATGATGATCTCTAGCTTATTATTATTTACTTATGGTTATTTACTGTACGGCTGCAGAGCTAAAGGCTTTGCACTTATTTTTCATGTGATCCTCGCAACCGTCTTTGTATCCGGGGGCTATTATTCTCCCCATTTTACAAAGGAGAGGCGTGGGGCTCAGAGAAGTTAAGTCACTGCCTAAGGTCACACAGCTGGGTAAGGGGCAGAGCCAGCATTGGATTCAGTCCTTCTGGCTGCAGGGTTGCTGTGCCATGGGTCAGGGCAGGAGGTGGCTCTCCTGGACTGAGGCAGGTCAGTCTGGCTTCCAAGGAGAAGCGACCTCTCTTTTCCTGAGTGGTGAGAATCCGGGGGCTTGCTGGGGGCCTTGTTGGGATTGTTCTGGGTTGTTCCCAGAATACCTATCAAGATGCTAGGCCTAGAAAAACCACTCAGTTAGGACTCCCTGAAATGTGTCACGATTTCCACTAAACAGAAAAAAAAGAAAAACAAAAAACCAGTGTTCAGGAAAAAACAAAACAAACAAAAAAACCAGTGTTCATTGAGCAACTACTGTATTCTGGGCCGTGGCCCAGGTGCTCCACAAGGGCTAAGATACCCTTACACTCTGGAGGAGGGTAGCTCCTCTCTCAGGTGCAAAAGTCGTATCTTCCCTCTTCATTCCTTCTAAATCAGGCCAACACTGTGGAGACACTTAGCAGAAGCGATAACTCTAGCTGCTCTGTTATTTCAAGTCAAGGACCTGGAAGTAATGAAGGTAAACTTGTTGGGGGTTAGGGGAAGTATTGTTTCGTCCCCAGATTGCAGCTGGATGAAACTTTGTAACCAAGATAGTGATGGTCAGAGTAGAGGAAAAGGCTGGATGATTTTTTAAGTGACTTTATTCGTAGGAAAACATACTGTGTTTCTGGTTTGTTTAAAAATATTTTTTGTGATCTCAGCGGTCACTTACTGCACCCAAACCATATCACCCAATAGTGTTCCATCCACCCTCCCACCCATCCATCCACCCTCCCACCCATCCATCCACCCTACCACCCATCCATCCACCCTACCACCCACCCATCCATCCACCCATTCACTTATTCATCCATCTATCCACTCATCTATCCATCCATCCATCTGCCTACCCACCCACCTACCCACCGTCTCATCTATCCATCCATCCATCCAACCACCTTCTCATCCATCCATCCATCCATCCATCCATCCATCCATCCACCTTCTCATCCATCCATCCATCCATCCATCCATCCATCCATCCATCCACCCATCCCTCCCTCCCTCCCTCCATCCATCCATCCACCTTCTCATCCATCCCTCCATCCACCTTCTCATCCATCCCTCCATCCATCCACCCATCCCTCCATCCATCCATCCATCCACCTTCTCATCCATCCATCCATCCATCCATCCATCCATCCATCCATCCATCCACCTTCTCATCCATCCATCCATCCATCCACCCATCCATCCAAATAACTGGGTGGGAGGGATGGGGCTGGAGAGCTGTCTGCCGCCTTTATGAGCTGCCCATCAAGCCACCAGCAGTAGCATGCAGGGGAAACTGCTTTTCAGTAGTTACTAAATTGCTACTAGTTAGCTTGGGATTTTGAAGTAGTTCAGTTTTTTTTTTACCATGAGGATTCCATCCATCCATCCGTGCATCCGTCTGGGGTGCGTGCCCCATCTATCTTCCCAAGTGTCCATAGGAATTTGTGACATCAAAATTAGAGCAAGACATGCCTCAGGTCCTGGAGGACCAGTGCTCTGAAGTGATGCCCTGGTGACTGGAAAGACAAAACCTGTGTGTCCTTGGAAGTGCCCGTCCTGCCTTTGCAGGGCCCCAGTGTCCTCAAAGGGTGGGGCGGGGCTCTGCATCCCGGGCGGGGCCCGTGTGCCTGAAAACCCGATGGCCTGCCCGCTGCAGCTGTCTTATCGCCACTGTTTGGCATTACTAGTTACCTCCTCCGTGGGAGGGCGTTTCCCGCCTTGACAGCTTCTACTCCTTTCCCGCCTGCCTCCTGCCCTCCCACTGCCGCCAAGGCCACTGCCAAGGTCACTGATGCCCTCCTAATTGCCAGCTCTGACAGGCACCTGGGGGCTCTTACAGCGGTTGCCCTCTGCGTGGCCTCTGATGGGCTGACCCCGTCCACCTCCCGGGGGCTGGAGCTGGCTCCCCTCTGGGCTCCTGACCTGCTGGGCTCCCCATCGCAGCGCCTCTGCAGAGTTCCTGGGACTCTGGCTGCAGGCTCTCCTGGGGATGTGCTCTCCCACAGCTTCACCCCCCACAAAGCTCGGGGGACAGAGTCTGTGCTCTGAGCTCCCAGCCCCTCCCCACCCTGCAGCTGGTGCCCAGATCCGGAGCTGGACCCCGGTGGGTGTCACTAGTTCCATTTTACACCTGAGTAAACTGAGGTTCTGAGAATTGAAATACTTGCCCAAAGCCACTTAGGAAGAAAGTCGTCCAGTGGAGATGCAGACCGAGGCCTGCGGACCCGGGGACCCACCCATGTCCCGAGACTGCGTCGTTCAGGGAGAAAGGACAGGGGACCCCATGTAAACACACACAAAAGCTGCAAAGTCCTGGCGCTCAGCTGTCTGGCTGGTGTCTAGTATTTAATGTCTCCATTTCACAGTTGAGAAGACAGAGGCTGGGTGAGTTAAAGGACTTGCCCAAGGCGACATGACAGTCAGGATTCAGAGCAGAAGACCTCAGAGTCTGCAGTCTGGGGCCAGGGGCCTGACTGGACATCCCGACTCTTGGCACTTAGCAGCTGTGTGACTGTGGGTGAATTACTGGCCCTTCAGTCTCTTCATGGGGGTGGGGCTGGTGTTATTTATCCTCGAATGGGGATCACATTTGCATGTCCTCCTGGCTCACAGTGAGGCTTAAATGAGCTTAATCTCTTGGAAGACCCCGACCCGCGGTGATGCTCAGTGCCAGCTGTTACCATTCCGGACTTGCCATGCCAACCTCTTCCCGCCACCCTGAAGGAGTTACGCTTTTTAAATTGTCCTGTTCTTGCCTCTTGCTGTTCTCTGTACCTGGAATGTTCTTCCTTCCTTATTTTTCTGGCAAATTCATGCTCCTCTTTGGAAACTCTGCACAAACATCTCCCCCAGGCAGAAAAGCAGTCCTTCAGTTATAGCTCCCATCAGACCCCATCAGGGTGGTACCTGCAGCCGCAGGGCACAGAAACCCCACTCGGTGGCCTTATGCAGCGGGGAGTTCTGGCCTCTCCCAACTGCAGCTCTGGAAACGGGAGGCTCTGGGGGAGACTCAGGGTGTGGTCTCCACAGTTCCCTCAGCTCTGTCTCCTCACGGGCCCCTCCGGGCAGGGAGCAAGAGTCCCCACCAGCTCTGGGATCCCTTCTCTGCAGGACAGCAGCTGGAAAGGGACGAGAGGTCACTTCTCAACCTGGATGCTCTCTGGGAGAGAGAGGACCCAAGTGGTCCAGAACCCCCCCGAAACCTCTGTTCCAGCCTCCTCGGCCTGCATCTGGACAGATCGCCAGCAAAGAGTGGGGTGCCATCACTCCTGGGGCATCAGTCACCGCCCCCCTCGCCCAGGTCCTGCTGGCGAGAGGAAGGAGCACAGGCGTGGCTGGTGGGTGGTGGAACGTGGGCACAGAGTCTGGGCGCTGGAGGGAGGACGGGACCAATGGCAAGCGAGGAATGGGCGCGGAGTCTGTTATGGAATTGCTTTCTAATTTCTAGTGGACGTGGCTTCCTCCCTCATTGAACCTTTTGCCCAAGGACGGTGGGCAAGGCTGGGTCTTTTCCTCTCTGCCCACCCGCCCCGCACAGGTGCTTGTTCACGCAAGCTCCCTCTGAGTAAGGGCTTGTAGGATAGATCACCAGAGTTCCTCTAGCCCGTGGCTGCCAAGCCCTCATTCACTCATTCATTCGTTCGTTCATTCACGCGCTCATAGCTAAGAGCCCTTTCTTCAAATGAAATACTTTGCAGGAGCCGAGTGGGAGGAACGGACTTCATGGCACAGCTTCGAGGCCCCTGCTTGGCACCTCTGGGGATCCTGACGCAGAGCATTCATTCCACACAGGTGGGGCTCGTGCCCCAGAATTCTTGGTGGCCCTTGCTGGTTCACATCCCTTCTGCCTGATGTCAGCCAAGAGCCCTGTGCCCCAGAGGTGGCCACAGGAGGCTGGCAGGGGGAGTGGGCTGGGCGTGTGGTCAGTAGCCACGGGATGAAAACTGGAGTGAGCTTTGCTTCTCCTTGGGCTGGGGGACAGACGGCCTCGGGGGGCTGCCACTTGGCCCTGACTCTGGTCGGTGTGCCCAGATGCTGGCTGGCACTGAGGCTGTGGCACCCAGGCCATTCCGTGCCCCGGTCTGGATCCAGCCTGTCGTCTGAGGTGATGGCTACACGGGGGTTGGGGCAAATCACTCCTAGGTGGGACGTCATCGTGGGGCCTGCATGTCTGGGCCAGGCCTGTGGGCACTCGTCCGCATCTAATGTTTTATCACCTCCTTCTGACGTCAGCATTTCCTGATGTTCATTGTTCTCTTTAGGGCCCTTGGAGGGCCCATAAGGAGCCAGTGAAGCTTGTGAGAGGGATGGGGATGCAACTGAACCTGACCCAGATACGGGGGGCGGGGGGCAGAGAGGAGTTGCCCTCCCCGCCACCCCCGTGGCGAGGCAAGGCCCTGCCACCAGGATTTCCTGCAGGAGCC
Source organism: Delphinus delphis (assembly GCF_949987515.2). Lineage (NCBI taxonomy): Eukaryota > Metazoa > Chordata > Mammalia > Artiodactyla > Delphinidae > Delphinus > Delphinus delphis. The sequence continues at coordinate 114,542,442 of NC_082689.1, read as the reverse complement.
GGCCAGGGATGAGGCAGCCCTGCTTGGGGCTGGGGTCTCTGCCCAAGCTTCTCAGCTGGAGACAGGTGGGTGCTGTGAGGAGACCTGCTATGCGGGGGATTTGAGGGCAGGCCCTGAGTCCGTAGGCTCTCTCGGTGGGGAGAGAGAAGTCTCGGTGGACTGAGACGTCTTTCCTACCCTTTGGGTACACAGAAGTTTATCTTCTTTAATAAATGCACATACACATTTAATACAAACCTTTGTGTGTGTGATATGACTTCACAAATGAAATAACAGAAAAAAAATGATCTGCTGCTCTCTAGATATTCTTCAGGACTTCAGTTACAATGCCAAGAAGGGGAGTGGCATAACCTCCTTTGAGAATATCACCCCCTCTCTTCCCCTCTACCCCTCTTCCCTTTGCAGATGCTGCTGGCTTCATACCCAATATGCATTCTCCATGTCTTCTTTTCCAACAGAAACCTGATTTATTCCACGTGGTCAAGTTCTCAACTCAAGACATCTCTTGTCTCCCTTTACAGCTAGTGTTATAGCTAAAGGTATGCTCTTTAATGTATTGCCTCTCCTCTTCACCCCAGTTTGCTCCACTTCTTCCCTGGAATGAAGACTTGATGGCTGGAGCTCCAACAGCCATCTTGGAACACGAGGCAATCTTTAAGGGTAGAAGCTGCATTGAGGTGGCAGAGCAGAAAGGTGGGAGAAGCCTGAGCCTCTGAGGAATTTGAGGAGCTGCCCTAACACTTTTGGATAGCCACCTCAGGACTTCTTTAGATGAGAGAAAAACATCTATCTTATTTAAGTCACTTATATGTGTTTTTTGTTTGTGATGATAGATTGATTACGAAGATGGCTGTATCATCCACTCCTTTCCAAACAATGCAATGTATCTTTGCAGCTCCCGCATGAGAGATAGAGTCGGTTTCCTCACCCTTTGAATCTGGGTGGGCCTTGTGACTTGCTTTGGTTAACACAATGTGGCAGGAGGACCATGAGACAGCTGTAAGCCCAGGTCTCAAGAGGCCTTACAAACTTCTACTCACCTTCTTGGAACTCTGCCCAGCTGGTCTGCTGGAGGATGAGAGACACAAGGCTCGGTGCCCATCACTGCCAACCCCCAGGTGACCTATCTCGGATGCATTACAACCCGGCCGAGACAAGCCTAAGTCTGCAGAGACCAGAGACCCTCCCAGCGAAGCCCAACCCACGTTACTGACCTGCATACTCTTAGGCTAAATAAGTAGGGTTGTCTTTTTAAGCCTCTAGGTTTGGGGGCGGTTTGTTATACATCACTAGCTAAACGATCCACTCATAAACACCACCTTTAACCATCAGAGACAGAGTGAATTGTCCAAAAGGCAGCCATATGTGCCACCTTCCTCTGACCACTAAGCCTCCAGGCTACATATTCCCCCCCATCTCTCCTTTCCCTTTTTCCCCCTTCCTCTGTTCTTTTCTGCCCTTCATGTATTCATAGCATCCCAGAATCTTAGTGCTGAGATGGACCTTCTCAGCTAGTTTGATTTTCTGTTTGCCCATGTGAGGGAAAGTCACTTGCACACGTGATCACACCCCTTTGCATGTCTTTACACCTGGGGGCCTACTGCAGGACCAGGCGCCTTGGGTAAGTGTTAGAAAGAGGTCTGCTTGCCTGAGAACCTGGCATCTGAGAGCTGGAAGGCACATGCCTTGTAAGGTCTGACAAAATCCAAGCGCCACTAGGACTGGCGAGATGAGCAGAGAAACCAGGGGTGGGCAATAGGGAGGGGTGGGGATTGTGGTGAGCTGGGCCAGCTTCTCCATGGTGAACGGCTGTTAGGCACCTGCAGCAGGTTAGTGCCCTGGAGGACTGTGAGATTTCCAACAATCTCCTGATTCTGAGATGTCGGCAACTAGTTTGATTTTTTAAACATCATTTTGTGGACCGCAGTGTATTGACCAAAGAAAAGCTACCTGAGGGTCACATTCAGCCTTTAGGTCCTCAGTGTGTGATCTCTGATCCGGGATCTGATCCACACCCACCTCCACCAGAAATACAGGAGTCCCAGCCCAGTGGCTCAGTGGCCCAAACAGCTGGCTCAGCCCTCCCCAGATGACAGATCCTGGGCTGAAAAGGACAGCAGACCCTCTAGGGGACCCACACATGGGCCTGGCACTTCTCTGGGACCTGCCTTGGTTAGAGCAGTCTTTGTGAAGAGGTGCCCCTGGCCATCCACCGCCTCCATGCTGTCCTCCCTGCTTTCCTCTTGGGATGTAACCTGGGCTTCAGAGTGTCTTATCTCTTCCTTCAGTGCCCCAAACCTCGAGCACCCAAAGTTGTGGAGTCAGATAGACCTGGGTTCCGACTCCAGCTCTGTGTCACCTCAGGATATTGTGTAACCATGTCGGAAGCGGGTAGAGTGAAATGCAGTTAGGGTGATGAGGTGGTGTGTCCTGCTCGAGCATTTGCTGAATGGATCACAGCTGCCTGGGGAGGGTGAGGCGTGGGTCAGGGGGTGCCTGCCTGGTTATCCATTCCCGTCCATGGGCATCTCCTGGGTTTGTGCATCAGAACCCTGCCCTCACCCCCACCCCCAGCCTGCAGAGGTTTCCATCTTCACTGAGTCGTTCTTGCCATGGGCACCTGTGTGTGTGTGTGTGTGTGTGTGTGTGTGTGTGTCTGTATCTCTGTGTGTTTGTCTCTGTGCGTGTGTCTCTGTGTGTGTGTCTCTGTGTGTGTCTGTGTGTGTGTGTCCGTGGGTGTCTCTATGTGTGTGCCTGTGTGTGTATCTCTGTGTGTGTGTCTGCATGTGTCTCCGTATGTGTGTCTCTGTGTGTGTGTCTGTGTGTGTTTGTGTATGTGTGTGTCTGTGTATTTCTCTGTGTGTGTGTGCCTGTGTGTGTTTGTCTGTGTCTGTGCGTGTCTCTCCGTGTGTGTGTCTGTGTGTGTATCTCTGTGTGTTTGTCTCTGTGCGTGTGTGTCTGTGTATCTGTGTGTGTGTACCTCTGTGTATGTGTCTGCATGTGTGTCTGTGTGCGTTTGTGTCTGTTTGTGTCTGTGTGTGTCTGTGTGTGTCTCTGTGTGTGTATCTGTGTGTCTGCGTGTGTCTGTGTCTGTGTGTGTGCCTCTGTGTGTGTGCCTCTGTGTGTGTCTCTGCGTCTGTGTCTCTTTCTGTGTGTCTGTGTGTGTCTCTGTGTGTGTGTCTCTGTCTCTGTGTGTGTCTGTATCTGTGTGTGTGTATCTCTGTGGGTGTGTCTATGTATGTGTCTCTGTATGCGTGTGTGTCTGTGTGTGTGTGTCTGTGTGTGTCTGTGGGTGTCTCTATGTGTGTGTCTGTGTGTGTATCTCTGTGTGTGTCTGCGTGTGTCTCCGTGTGTGTGTGTCTGCGTGTGTCTCCGTGTGTGTCTCTGTGTCTGTGTGTGTCTCTCCGTGTGTGTGTCTGTGTGTGTATCTCTGTGTGTTTGTCTCTGTGCGTGTGTGTCTGTGTATCTGTGTGTGTGTACCTCTGTGTATGTGTCTGCATGTGTGTCTGTGTGCGTTTGTGTCTGTGTGCGTTTGTGTCTGTGTGTGTCTGCGTGTGTCTCCGTGTGTGTGTGTCTGTGTGTGTGTCTCTGCGTGTGTGTCTCTGTGTGTCTCTGCGTGTGTGTCTCTCTGTGTGTCTGTGTGTGCCTCTGTGTGTGTCTCTGCGTGTGTCTGTGTGTATGTCTCTGTGTGTGTGCCTGTGTCTCTGTGTGTGTGTCTCTGTGTGTCTCTGTGTGTGTCTGCGTGTGTCTCCGTGTGTGTCTCTGTGTGTGTGTGTCTCTGTGTGTGTGTGTCTGTGTGTGTGCCTCTGTGTGTGTCTCTGTGTGTGTGGGTGTCTCTATGTGTGTGTCTGTGTGTGTGTCTGCGTGTGTTGTGTCTGCGTGTGTCTCCATGTGTGTATCTCTGTGTGTGTGTGTGTCTGTGTGTGTGTCTGTGTCTGTGTGTGTCTGTGCGTCTGTGTCTCTGTGTGTGTGTCTCTGTGTCTCTGTGTGTGTATGTGTCTGCCTCTCTGTGTTTGTGTGTCTCTGTGTGTGTGTCTGTGTGTGTCTGTGTCTCTGTGTGTGTGTCTCTGTGTGTGTGTGTCTGTGTGTGTGTCTGTGTCTCTGTGTGTGTGTCTCTATGTGTCTGTGTTTGTGTGTCTGTCTGTGTGTGTCTGTGTGTGTCTGTGTCTCTGTGTGTGTCTGTGTGTGTGTGTGTGTGTTTCTCTGTGTGTGTGTCTGTGTGTGTGTCTCTGTGTGTGTGTCTGTGTGTGTCTGTGTGTGTGTCCGTGTGTGTGTGTGTCTGTCTGTGTGTGTGTCTCTGCGTGTGTGTCTGTGTGTGTCTCTGTGTGTGTGTCTCTGTGTGTGTCTCTGTGTGTGTGTGTCTGTCTGTGTGTGTGTCTCTGCGTGTGTGTCTGTGTGTGTGTCTCTGCATGTGTGTCTGTGTGTGTGTCTCTGTGTGTGTGTCTGTGTGTGTGTGTGTCTCTGCATGTGTGTCTGTGTGTGTGTCTCTGCATGTGTGTCTGTGTGTGTGTCTGTGTGTGTGTCTCTGTGTGTGTGTCTGTGTGTGTGTGTGTCTCTGTGTGTGTGTCTGTGGATGTCTCTATGTGTGTGTCTCTGTGTGTGTGTCTGTGTGTGTCTGTGCTTGTGTGTCTCTGTGTGTGTGTCTGTGTGTGTCTGTGTGTGTGTTTCTCTGTGTGTGTGTCTGTGTGTGTCTCTCTGTGTGTGTCTGTGTCTCTGTGTGTCTGTCTCTGTGTGTCTGTCTCTGTGTGTCTGTGTGTGTGTCTGTCTGTGTGTGTGTCTCTGCGTGTGTGTTTGTGTGTGTGTCTCTGTGTGTGTGTCTGTGTGTGTCTGTGTGTGTGTCTGTGTGTCTGTGTGTCTGTCTGTGTGTGTCTGTGTGTGTCTCTCTGTGTGTGTCTGTCTCTGTGTGTGTGTCTCTGCGTGTGTGTCTGTGTGTGTGTGTGTCTGTGTGTGTCTGTGTGTGTGTCTGTGTATGTGTCTGTGTGTGTGTCTGTGTGTGTGTGTCTGTGTCTCTGTGTGTCTGTCTGTGTGTGTCTGTGTATGTGTCTCTGTGTGTGTGTCTGTGTGTGTCTGTGTGTGTGTCTGTGTGTCTCTCTGTGTTTGTGTGTCTGTGTGTGTGGGTATGGGTGTGTGTGTACACATCTGGTGACAGCACAGCTCTGTCCACCTTTGGGTCTTCCTGCTTTAAAGCGCTTCGGGACTGCCACAGCTGAACTGAAATCTAGAAGCTTTCTTCAGGGTGGCCATCAGTCCCAAGGTGGGGCTGCTCACCCTTTCTCCTCTGGGGCTCACTCGTGGACTCCTGGGGCCTCTGTCTGACCCAGGCCTGGTCTGATGGGCAGACCCAGGCCACCTGGGTTCACATGCTGGCGCTGCCACTTCCCATCCGGGACCTGAGCCCCTCCCTCCACCTTCCTGAGCCTGGGTTTTCTCATCGCAACCCAAAGGGTGGTGAGTGATGAATTCCTGCCTAACTGGAAGGGTTGTTGGGAGGATACAAGGGAAGGGAAGGTGTGTGGCAATCACTTAGCAAAGCCCCTGGCCCACCGTGGGGTCCCCTCCTGTCCTGATGGCAGCAGGGGCTGGGGAAGGCCCCGGCAGGCAGGCTGAGGGGGGATGGTCCTGAGGGGCAGGCTGCTTCCGGGGGCCTTCAGATCCTCCTGCAGAGGCAGCTGCCTGTGCAGAAGGCTGCCACTGATGCCGGGCCAAGAGCAGGGGGGCCCTGAACGGGCTCCAGACTCAGCACCCACCTGCCCGCCCGCTCGCTCACTTGCGCACACGCGCAGGGCACTTGGGAGCGGTGGTGGAGGGTGAGGCTGCGTGTGCATGCGGGTGGGAGTGTGCATGTGTGTGCAGGTAGGCACGTGTGGGCTTGAGAGTGTGGACTGAATGTTAAGCGACTTGCCTGAGTTCATCCTGCTGGTTGGCGCTGGTGCCAACACAAACTTGACTCCAAGGGGCTCATTGAAGGCAGGGCAGCCCCCTTTTCCTGGGCTTCATTCTCGCATCTCTGGGGAGGCTCTGCCCACAGTGGGGGCACCAAGGAGAACAGAGTTCACCGTCCAGTGAGGCTCTGGACCACCCTGTCTGGCTGCTGTTTCTTTCCCAGGGAGACAGTGATGGGTTGGTTGTCATGGGGGCCAGAAGCTCTGAACGTGGCTTTCAGCTCTGACACCCGCCTCAGTTTCCCCAACTGTCAAAGGGCGCCAATGGTCCAGGCTGCTGACCTGGCAGGACTGTAGTGAGGACGGATGGATCCCGCATGGGGAATTACCCGTAAAGGATGCTCCTTGGGATGTGAAGATGGAAGGGATTCTTGCCGCCTGCCTGCGCCCTGGCCGGGTCAGGGGAGGTGGGCGTGACCCTGGGGGTAGACCTCCTCTCCTGGTCCTGAAGCTGGCTGGACACTGGCCATGCAGCCACAGCGGAGGCCCGGCCATGCAGGTGATTGGTGCTAAGCCCTTACTGGGCAGGCCCCAGGCTGGAAGCTGTCCCAGGTGACCTGAGGGGAGGGCCAGGGGGCTACGGGTGGGCAAAGACTTCCCCTTGCCTCGGGAGGTTATGGCAGAGAAGGGGTGAGGGTTGGGCAATGGGGGTGCCCTAAGCCCTGCCCGACCCTGGGGGCATCACTCACACGCACAGAACCTGGACAGCACCGTCATCCATTTACTGTTTAGGCTCGCCTTGGCCCCAGGAAGGATGTGAAGAAGGCTATCCGCGCAGGGACTCACCAAACGCCGGGCGATTCAATGCAGCCTCCCTGGGAGCTCTCTGCGCCCCCCAGCTTCAGAGGGAAACCATATTTACCACCTCGTTTGGTGACTGAGTCATCGCCCGTGAATTTATTTCTGCCACCCCGGCTAGGTGGTCGCACCCTCTGGAGGCCCCAGGGGCCTCTCACCCGTGTGCACCCGCTCTGTGGCCGCCGCCCACGGGCAGCTCGTGGGGGGCTGGTCTGGTCTGTGGTTCCTTAGGGTCCGCATGGCCCGGTCCCCAGCTCAGAGCTGGGCTTAGGCCGGCACCCAGCAAGGGGCAGGGAGAGTGTGTCACATGGATGGCAGCTGCGAGGGCAGGTGCAGGGCTGCCCGGCGTGGGCACCCCACTGGCCTCGCTGAAGCTGACCGCCAGGCACAAGAGCTGTTCATAACTAAGTCAAGTTCAAGTGTGAAGGATTTTCCTTTAGCCCAGTGGGCTTGGAGCGCACAGAGCTAAACTGAATTTGACAAGAAGAGCCTGGGATGGGGGCGTGTGAGACAGCCCGAGTCCTGGGTGTGCAAACACCACAGATGGTGGGACGTTCCCAAAAGGCAAGAGGAATGCCCCCATCCCCTGCCGCCGAGCCTTTCCAACAGAAAGAGCAGGTGAGGGCGGAGGGACTCCGGTACGATATGGCCTAGCTCTGTCCCCTTCTGCCTCAGTGACTTTGGGCAAAGCACTGAACCACTCAGAGCCTCCGTCTCCCATCTGTAAAATGGGAACCACAGCATCACCTGCCCCTTAGCTGGCTGTGAAGGTGGAATGAGACGATACAGGAGGAGCGGCCGGAACAGCACCCTGTGTGCGGTAAGTGAGAATTAGCTATTTCTATCACTCACTCATTCATTCACTCCTGAACGTGTTTATCAAGTACTGACTACATGGTAGGCCTGGGAAGTAGCTGAAAACAAGGTCCTCCACCCCGCGGAGCTTGCAGACTGCAGCACGAGGTATCAAGTGCACAGCTGCTCAGAGGCTGATGTGAGTTCTGGGACATGCACATGGTTTCCAAACCGCTGGGTGTTAGTACGGACGAGAACCCTGAAAGCCAGGGCAGAAGCCCGCCTGCCGGGCCACACGCCCCCGGGTGCCAAGTAAGTCAGTGAGTCCGGGGGATGGGGGTGGGTGCAGGCTGGCCGGGCCATTTGGTTGTGAGGACAGAGGTGCAGCCAGTGCCTGCAAGAAAGGGGTGACTGTGCAGACGCGCAGTCGGCTGCTGACGGGGCGCTGTGCTCACCTCTACCCCTCTCCCCCCGTCATTCTTCCTCCTGGGCAGGGGCCACGCCTCCGTTGCGCTCTCTCTTTCCCTTTCTCTGCGAGGCTCCCACCCCCTCCCTCTGCTTACAAGGACGCCCCCATCCCCACCCCAAGGGCAACTCCTGGCCTTCCCCTCCTTCGGCCACCAGCTCAGCCCTCAGAGCGGACTGGTCCAGCCTTTCTTCCAGGGGCGCTCCGGGCCCGCCCCTCTGTGGGCTCCCTGCCCTTCCCACTGGACTGTGCTGGGCCCCCTCCAACCAAGCACGACCCCCCAACATCTCCTCACCCCCAGCCCCAGGGTAGCACCTGGAAGCATGTCCAGGAGAGGGCCAGCCATGGTCATTAAATCCTCCCCCACCCTCAGCATCCTCCCAGCCCCCTGGGGCCAGGGGACCATGAAATTCCCCTTGTCTCCCTCTCTCAGTGAGGGTGGGATGCTGTGGGCACACAGAGCCCCCGGATGAGACCCTGGCCCTGCCTTAGGGAGCTTGGGGTCTCCCAGGAGGCCGAGAGGCCCCAAATGATGACCTGCGTGCTGGGCAGAGCTGGACTCTGTGAGCTGGGAGGCCGGGCCAGTCTGGGGTCCTGGCAGCGTGGTCCACCAGGCCCCACGGGTGGGACCAGAGCCAGCCCCCTGCGGAGTCCCTGCTCTCCACACCGCTGGTCAACAGGCCCAGGAACAGGATCTGGGAGACGTTGTTTGGCCTGGTGTTTTTACAAAGGAAACAATGGGATGCCTTAGGGAGTGCCCACCACCAGCCAGCCAGGGAATGAACACTCTATGTCCCCGACTGAGCAATCTTTCGGCCCCGCCCTTAGGTGAGGTCACATCTCCCCAGAGGCCTCACTACCCCGCCGCCCATCCCCACTGCCAGCCACATCCTGGATCAGAGGTTCCTCCGGGTGACATGAAGCTGGACCGGGCCACGGGACACCCTGCTTTCCCGCCCTGGCTGACAGCACCCCTTGGAGCGGTGGGCTCCCAGCTGTGGGCTCTGCCGGGCGTGCAACTGAAAGAGTCGCTGCCAGTTCAGAGGAGCTCGTGAGAAGGCACCGCACCAATGGACGATGACACGGGCTTATCGTTCTGGGGGTCACTATTATAATGATTCTTTCGAATGCCATTGTTATTACCTGGCAGTGGAAGCTCTACGCCAAGCTGCTCTGAACGACGTGACAGCAAGCCGGTCAGGGTGACTTCATTCATTCATTGGGAACTATTTGTTGCCTACCTACCACGTGTCAGGGGCTGTGCTGGGCCCTGGGGGCCACAGACCCGAGACTGGGGACAAGCCCCCCACCTCCAGCCCTGCTTGCGGTCAGACGGCAGTGTCAGAGGCGGGCGGGCAGGTCTGCGGGGCTCTGAAGGCTGACCATCCCCGAAGAAAACAGGATGATGAACTGGACAAGAGCATAGAGGTCCCTACCTCCCTGGTGTGTCCAGGGGGAGTGTCACCCCTGGAAACTGCAGGTCAAGGAGCAGGGGATTCGGCCAGGGGTCAGCAGTGGGGTGCGGTCGTCCGAGGAGTGTGTGCCGCACGCCTGACCCTTCCAGGTCAGGCTGCGGAGGGAGGAGCCTCAGAGGAGGAAAAAGCAAGTCAAATGGCTCTGCCAGTTCAAATGCCCTTTCAGTCGGCCTCCATCACCTGCGGGGCGGGGAAGGCGGCAGGGGGCTCAATAGGCTCCAGTGGACCTGTTTTTCTTCCGCCACAAATGGACTTCCCAATTAACAGATACACACGACTGAATATAAACTAGGTTACTAAGAAGGACCTACTGTACAGCCCAGGGAACTCTACTCAACACTCAGTAATGGCCTATATGGGAAAAGAAACTAAAGGAAGAGTGGATATATGTACATGTGTAACTGACTCACTTTGCTGTACACCTGAAGCTAACACAGCACTGTACTCCAATAAAGATTTAAAAACTAAAATAAAATAAACAAAAAAGTAACAAACAAACAAACAAATGGACTTCCTGTTTTCCCAAATACAAGTAGGGCAAACATTCACTGATCTCTTCATTCATGGATAAATGAACATTCACCCTTCATTTGTGTGTTGAGCCATGGTGCCAGGCGCTGGAGACTGTCCCTGCCCTCCAGGAATTCACGGTTTGTTGTGTAGGTCGGGGGTGGGGTTAAGAGAGATGAAACTCAGATAAATCCCCACGCAGTGCGTCAGCAGCGCCAAGGGGGCAGGAGGAGACAGGGAGACGGACACGTCCCAGCGCTTGGCCTCCCCCATGGCCCCACACGCGGCCCCCTAACTCTACTGAGATGCAGGGCTTCCTCCTCCGGCCACCCCGCTGCCCGCATCTGCCCGTCCCCCTCCCACGCCGTCCAGTCTTCCCACGATGCCCTCTGCACAGAAAGCCCCCTCCTGGGGGTCCAGGGCCAGTTTCTTGGGCCTCCCTCCTGGCCTCACCCCTGCTGGGCACTGACCCCAGTTCTGGTCACACCTGACCTTTCCCCAGTACACAAAACGCCTCATGCCCTGTGCCCTTTCCTACATGATTCTCTCCATGTGGACTGTCTTTCCTCCACGTAGCGCCTGTAGGAACCGGCTCCTCTGGGCCTCGGTTTGCTCATCTGTAAAATGGGGGTGATAGGCTCTGATGAAGAGGAAACGAGGGGCTGCGTGTAGAAACCCGCGCTGTTCAGAGCTCCCGGAAGGGGCTCAAGAAACGGTGGTCTCCTCCCCGCTCTTCTCTGGGAGAGATTGGGAGCCATGGCGGGCTAAAGAGGGAGGGGCGCCGCCTGAACTGTGCGGGGAGGGTCTTGAGGGCAGAGAGGCTGCCAGTGGGCAGAGCTGCTCCAAGGCTGGGTGACGTTTCAGGAAGTTTGGGGGGTGCTGTACGAGCCACAGGTGTGAGCTCCACCCACCGGAAGGGGAGGCCAAGGGAGGGACAGACAGACATGCCCCTGAGCTTTCTAGGGGGCACTGGGGTGGGGCTGGGGCTGAGCAATGGTGCTGGTGTGGTCTGGGAAGGAGGGAGGCCAGTGGCAGATTTGGGGAGAAGAGGGAGGGTTTAGGGGTGCAGAGGTGGGACCATCGCAGTGGAGGGTGTGGCAGGCTGCGGGGAACTCGGGTCAGGCCTCGGGAGACAGGTCCGGGCTTTCCAGGAAGAGAGAAGGTCAGGCTGGGCCAGGTCGTGCCTCTGGACCGGGAGCTGATCCGGGCCTGCGTCCAAAGATGGCAGAACCTAGCGTCTTTGCTGTGGGAGGGTGTGGATGCAGTGCCAGACCAGGCAGACCCCAGCATCTGGTGTTAGAAGCATCGCCCCACGGGCTTCCCAGGACCTGGCAGAGTCAAGGCTCCTGGCGCAGGACAGGTTCAGGGGATACGTCCTTGGCTTGGGAGCTCAGGGTCCGCAGGGGACGCAGACATGTAAACACATGGCTACCATGACAATGCAGGCAGGCCCCGGAATGTGGGGTGCCCCAAAGGGGGGGGAGTCCAGGAGGTTGTCTTGGAGGAGGTGTTGCTTGCGTTAAATCTTGCCATTTTCTGGAACTTCCTCCACCATCATCTATGTGATCTCTTTCTGCAGATTAGTCTACTAAAAACCAAACCAAACCAAACCCCCAAAACCAACTTACCTTAAAAGGGAACCTTCCACTGCCATCAGCTGAAAACCCTATCCCCTGCCTTTCGCAGAAGGCAATACAAACAAAAAGCCTCTTAAATTCCATCTTGATGAGGCTCCCTGCAGGACGGCTCTGAACCTGAGGCCTGATGAATGTGAAAAATGTGCCAGCTGCCAGCCCCCAACTCCTCGATAGGCTAAGCAGAGGTCCCAGCCTCACACCCTGGGTCTGATAGAGCAGGTGGAAATCCGCTAGCCTGCGAGCGAGTGCGTGTGCGTGTGACGGTGAGTGCGCACATGTGAGCACGAGTCTCTTGGGGAGGGTGTGAGGGTGGGGCCGCAGGGACGCAGAGCAGAGAAGCCCCCTGGGTGTGTTGAGAGAATGGGGCTCTTGGAGGGATGCTCGGTGAGGATCGTGTGTGCTGTGGCTGGGGAGGGAACAGGGTGCGGGCCGGACCCCAAACTCACTGTCCCCGGAAATATTGTGCGTTGCTGGGGGCGGGGGCACCGGAGCCCCGTCCGCTGACACGCTGACCAAGGTGGCCTCAAGGGCTAAATAGAGGCTTAGGGGCCTTGGGCGGGGCTGTGTGGAAAAAACTCCCTCCCAACTGCCCCGCCCTCCAGAGGCCTCACCTGGAGTGTGTGTGTGTATTTACCGTGCACCTACAATGCGATGTGCGTGTGTGTGCGTTCACGGTGCACCTACAAATGTGATGTGCGTGTGTGTATTCACTGTGCACCTGCAAATGCGCTCTGTTAGAGTGTGTGCACCCCAGTGCCTGCCCGTGTGCACACGTGAGCCTCCACCTTGTCCTCACGCGCGTGCATGCACCTGCCCCACAGGGCCGTCTCACACCAGCTGAAACAGCCGAGCCCCCGGGGTGGGGCAGGGACTTTTTCTGCTTGGGAAGCTTTCTGAGCCCACCTGCCTCTCTGTGTCCACACTTGCAGAGGCTGTGTGACCTGCCCCAGGTCATGTGGTGCAGATGCTGTGTTCTTTCGTAGGAGGTTTATCTGAAACTTTCTGGAATTTCAGGAATTTGGGGGGGAGTCTCCTGCCTGAAGGCAGTTGGATTCAAGGTGATAGGAAAATTAACTGGGGACAGGGGCATTCCTTGTGAGTGACAGCCTCCCAGGCAGAGGTGCAGTGGCGATGGCGGGTGATGGGAGGCAGAGGTTAGGGTCTCCCAGGAGCGCGCTCCTGCCCTCGCCAGGCCCAGGAGAACCAACGGAGTCACGGCTGTTAGACCCGTGAGTATGCAACTTGGCCTCACATGGAGTTGGAGTCTGGTGACTCTGAGTTCTAAGGGACAGAAACCTCTAAGCTCCCCAGAGCTCAGTTCCCCCATCTATTAAATGAGACGTGGTGAGGATTGGCTGGAATTAGCATGAAGTGACTTAACACAGTGCCTGACGTGTAGTCAGTTACAGACGAAAACACAGTCCGGAGAGGTTAAGCAACCTGGCCAGGGTCACACCGCCCCTGAGGGAGAGCTGGACCTCAGTGTCAGCTTATCCCGCCTCGTCTCCGCCCCCATCCCACAGCATCACGTGGCTGGGGCAGGGACTGGCTCCTCTGGGTGTCCTGGACTTCCCACGGCCCCGGCTCCTGGACCACGGCAGAGAGAGCCGAGGCTCCAAAGGGCGTCGGGAGGGTCTGGCTGCATGCACCATTGCTCAGGGGCTTCCTGGGGGGAAGCTTGGGGCCAACCTTGCTCTCTGTGGTGTCAGGTCTGCCTTCTGGGGAGAAAGGGCTCTTGGCAGCTGTCAGACGCTCTGGGCAGCTGGGGTGGCTGTTAACACGCCCAGGCCAGGCTCCTCTCACCGCCGAGGCCAGCAGACCTCACTGATCACACGGTTCCAGCTTCGGGCTGGCCTCACACCTCCACTGCCCAGGTGGCCTTTCTGAGGCTGGAAGCTGCCAGCGGTCCCCACCGCCCGCAGGATGGAGTCTCCACGACGTTCTCCGAGGTCCTCTGTCCCCGTCCCCTTGGACTTTGTGGTCCCAGCAGAGAGCCAGCCGACACTGGCTGATACCCCAGGATGTCCACACCTCTGTGCTTTCACCAAGCTGCCACCATTGCCCGGGAGGCCTTCTCCCTGTCACTCTGGCAAAGACTTTCTTAGCTCTCAAGACACAGCTTCCTGCCATCTCTGCTCTGTACTTTTCTCTGAAGCTCCTTTCAGGCCCCCAGGGCCACCCAGACACTGATGGAGCGTCTGCATGGACCCCCAGGCCCTGGCAGCGGGGGCACCAGTGTCAGAGTCCATTTGTACCTGTTCTCACCTCTGGGGCCCTGAGCCAGGCCAACCTGGGGTCCCGCTTCTGTCCACTCTGGCACAAAGGTTTGCAACGATTCCCCACCCCCCGGAAAACAGAGAGCTCCATTAAACAACCCAGCCGGCACACACCCGCTGGAGCGGGGCCACCTGGGGAGGGTGCTGTCCAGGGCACGTCCTTCTTTGAACCTCGGTCCACCTGTCTCCTGGTCTGCTCTCAGGACAGATGTCCTGGGTCCGTGAAGGGGGTGCCTGGGAACTGCAGGCCCGTCCCCACCCATCACGGCCCCCGCAGCTCCATCTCCACCCACCAGGTCTCACACCTGGGCACCTGCATCCGGCTACCTACCGGGGCTCCAGGCCACGCCCACAGGGGCGCTGGTTCCTCCGCCCCTTTATCATTCCTGGGGAGGGGGCGGGGCCGCGGCTGGAGGTGGGAGAGGCCTGGGAGGAGCCTTGGGAGGCGCACCTGGGCCGGTGGGGTGCGGTGCTGTGCCGACCCGACAACCGTGGCCGTTATCTGCACGCTCGTCCTCCTCCTGGGACATTCTTCCCTGCCCTTGTCTACTGGTTCCTCTCGCTCAGCTCCCAGCTCTCCCTCGGCTCAAGTACCTTCTTCCCTGGGAACCTCCCCTCGGGCTGGGTTAGCTGCCCTCTCTTCAGGCTGGAGGCCAGGCAGCCACAGGCCACACCTGGCCCGTAGGCTGTTTGCCCAGCACCGTGTTTCAGAAACATTTGAATTAGTTGCCAGTGTTTTGAAACTGTATGTCTTCTCTGGAAAGACTGGGCGCTGGGCTAACTCGGGGCCCACATTCCCGAACACTGGGGGGGGGTCGGGGCCGAGTCCCAGCAGTGCCCTCTAGAGAGGACGGGGTCTCGCAGTCCGCGGCCAGCTGCTCACGGTTTTCTAGTGCCTGCCCGGACCCCGTCTGCATTGGAGTTGGCCATCCTGGGTTCCAGGGCCTGGGGTCTCAGCCATCCCTGAATCTGGGGTCAAGCACAAGCACAGCTCATGCGGACGCCCACTAAGTGTTGGCAGGATGTTTCTGAAGAAGGCCGGCCAAGCGGGGGAGGAATTGTTTTTAAGAGAAGGGGAGGTGGGGCTGGATCCCAAAGGAGTGGCGGAGATAGGAGCATCTGGAGAAGCGCCTTCCCAGCAGGAAGAGCCGCCTGAGCAGAGCTCCGAGGCGGGGGCTGGAGGTGGCAAGGCCTGGCTGCAGTCCGGGCGTCCACGGGGACATGGTGGCGCATGAGGTCAGAAGAACAAGAGCTTGAAGGGTGAGTGGGTATTTGTGAGGAGCTAGATAAGCCTCGGTGGAGAATTCCAGGGGGAGGGGTCATGGGGTGTGAACACAGGGACAGGAAGGTGTCCCTCACATTTGTGAACAGCCGGGAGTTCACAGTAACAGAGCTCAGGGTGTGTGTCGGGGACGGGGCTGCTGAGAGGGGTGAACACGATGCAGGTGGTGAGTCAGGCCTAGGCAGAGAGAGCTCTAACACAAGCCTAGCTGAGGGTTGCCCGTTTTTTCTCTTCATTGTTTTCTCTTTCCTAAAAGCACTGGGAGTGAAGTCGTTGGATTTTTGTGTGAGAAAGATTGCTTTAGTAAACCCACAATTGGAGTTGTCAGTTTCAACACATACTTCTCAGAAACTGATTGATCAAGTGGGCCAAAAATGATATAGATAGACACCATTGATAAACTCAGATTTCCATAGGCGTGTAAATGTTGCACAAGAATGTCAAGGTTATCCAAGCACACGTGGAGCGGTCACAAAAATCGTCCTTGTGCTGGGCCTCAGAGGAAGCCTCCATGCACTTCACACGACCCACTTCACACCCACTATGTTCTCTGACTACCACGCAATGAAATCGTAAATGAGGGACTATAGGATCAGCGCAAACATTCCGTGTGTCTGGGGACTAGACAGCATCTTGGTCAATTACACCTGGATCAAAGAGGAAATCACCAGGAGGAATTATAAAACAATTAGACCTGGATGACCTTAAAGATGCTCTATATCCAAATTTTAAGATATAGCTAAAAAAAGTACTCACAGAAAAATATATAGCATTAGATACCTTTATCAGAAACAAGAAATAATGAAACAAATGAGCTAAGCATTCAACTCCAGCAGTAAAGCAAAACAGAAGAAAGGAGGGATGAAATAACATTTAAAAATCAAAGAAATAGAGAGCGAAAAAGGATGGACTACTGAACACCAAACATTGCTTCTTTGAATAAATTAATATGACTAATCAAGGCAAATAGAACAAGCATGCAAATACAATGTAGAATAAAAAATAATAATAACTACAAAAATGATATTCTATGAATATAGTAATAAGAATAACCATATGATAGTAAATTGATAAACCTGAGCAAAATGAATAAATTCCTGGAAAACACAAAGCAATGAATAAAGTCAAGAAGAAGTAAAAAGCTTGAATGGGTCAATAGTTATTTAAAAAATTGAAATGATAATCGCTGATCTTTTTACCAAAAAAGTCTAGGGCTATTCAGTCTTGCAGGTGAGTTTTGTTAAAATTTCAAGGAATAGGTTAAGTGTTCTCTTACAAAGTCTGTTCCAGAATTAGACAAAACAGGAAAGATGCCAATCCATTCAACAAGCCTGGTTAACGTAACCTGGATTCTGAAACATGTTTGGGACAGTACAGGAAATTATAGGTTTATTTCATTTATGAGTCGTGGACATAGGGTTTATTCTGGAATGCAAGGATGATTAAGTATCAGGAAAATCTAATGATGCAATTCTTCCCAGTCATGAATGAAAGAATAAAATCATTTCATTATTTCCATAGCACTCAAGAAATGCTGACATCTATTTCTGATTAAAAGCCTCTTAGAAAACCAAGAATAGAAGGAAATTTCCTTAACTCGATAAAGGCTGTGTACCAAAACCTACAGCAAAACCATAATTAATGCAGAAATTTTAGGCTCATTTTCGTTAAGATTTAGAGCAAGGCAATTCTACTCATACTATCAGTACTGTTTTTTTTAAAAAATTATTATTAACATAGTATTACAGGCCAAAGCTATAAGACAAGGAAAGGCATGTGAAATATAAGGGTTAAGAGGGAACAGACAAGACAATCATTTGTGGAAGATATGACCAACACAGAATCAAAATAAGCAACTATTCACAGTATCATAGGAACCATGAACTATCTGGACTTACCCTAACAAAAAATGAATGAGACTTTCTTGAAGAGAATAGCCTCTCTACTAAAGGAAATTTTTTTTTTTTTTTTTTTTGGCTGTACACGGGCCTCTCACTGCTGCGGCCTCTCCCGTTGCGGAGCACAGGCTCCAGACGCGCAGGTCCAGCGGCCATGGCCCACGGGCCCAGCCGCTCCGCGGCATGCGGGGTCCTCCCGGACTGGGACATGAACCCGTGTCCCCTGCATCGGCAGGCGGACTCCCAACCACTGCACCACCAGGGAAGCCCAGGAAATTTTTTTTAATTTGAAAAATCAAGAAACGTTATATATTCACAAATGGAACGACACATAGCAAAATCTCAATAAAAACTGTTGCTAGATTTCTCAAAGAAATCAACACATTCATTATAAAGCTTATATAGAAAAATAAACGTCCATTTATGGTAAGGTCCATTTTGGAAAGAAAACAAAATTGAGTGTGTGTGGCAGATAGGCAGCTGGTCCCCACCTTGAGTGGCACTGATGGAGACCATTCAAAGAATTCTAGATCAACAGGATAAAGACAGGAAACCCAACAGAACAATGGGCAATGCTTTGAATAGGCAGTCCTCAGTAGAGGATTCCCAAGTGACTAAAGCAGATGTGAAGAGATGTTCCAGCTCACCAATAAAGAGTGAGATGCACATCAACACAAGGTGTCGTCATTCATGCCCATCAGAATGGCAGATTAGAAGCGTGAGGAACGGATGCCCGGTGTTAACAGGCGTGTGGGGAGATGAGGACTCTGCACCGCTGAGTGTAGGATGTGAACAGGTATAACCAGTCTGGAAAATATTCTTTGTTTTAATTAAATATGCACATGCTTTTTTGGCCCAGAACTCCACTCCTGGTTATGCATCCGAGAAAATTCTTCAAACAGGGCCACGAGCGATGACTCACAGAGGCATTGGTTACAATAGCTAGAAGTCGCCAGTGACCCAGGTGTGCATTCTGAGGGGGTGGGTACCATGCAAATGGACGCAGCCTTTGGAGCAATGAAAGAGTTGTATTTATAGCACAGGGAGGGGCCTTGAGTTGTATGCCGAGCACAAAAGAGCAGAAAGAGAAGAAAATTGATCACACTATACCAGAGATTCTCAAACTTTCATCTCAGATACTCTTAAAAATTACTGAAGACCCCAAAGAGCTTTTGTTTCTGTGCATCCATCTATCTGTATTTATCATATTAGAAACTAAACATTTAAAACAATTTATGAATTCGTTAAAAAACAAATCTATTACATGTCAACATATGTAACATATTTTATTTAAAAAGTTTTATTTTTCCAAAATAAAAAATACAGTGAGAAGCAGCATTGTTTAACGTTTCTGCAAATCTTTTGAACATCTGGCTGAATGAACGACAGCTGGATTCTGGATTCATTCTGTCGTGATATAACACATCCTGTAGGCTCTGGAAAACTCCATTGGACATTCAGGTGAGAACGAGATGAAAAAGGCCAAGAACATCATAGTATAATCATGAAAACAATGTCAACCTCCTGCATCCCTGGACCGTACTTTGAGAGCTGCTGCATTATACCGTTTGTGTCTATTGACAACACGTAAGTACACATAAAATTTCACTACACGTTTTACGTTTCAGGCATATTCAAGGCTGTACATAAAACGTACAGAGGTCAGAGCCTGTAGGGTGCAAGAGGGGGACAAGAGGGGCAAAGGATAAAAGGGAAAAAAAGATAAAACAAAGCAAGACAGAATCTCTATGTGTTTTACCGGGGATTACAATTAAACTCAGGTCTCCGCCCCTGAAGAACAAGAATGCTGAAAAACAAAATGAAATAAGAAGACAGTCCAGGAGCCTGACCGGCCAGGACTCAGCAAGGAAGCAGGGAGGCCAGGGTGTGTGTGTGTGTGTGTGTGTGTGTGTGTGTGCGTGCGTGCGCGTGCACGCACACACGTGCGCATGGGGGGTTAGAAGTGACGAGGTCTAATGGGGACAGAAATGCATCTGTGAATTCATCTGGACCAAATCCAGGATATCCAGGGCCGGGAGGGAGGAAATGCAGCTTCCTCCGCCTCTGTCTCCTCCTCTGTCTGACACTCTCCAAAAGCTCCAGGTGAGGACCCCGCTGCCCTCAGGGGAGCCAGCCTCCTAGTTTGAGGCTGGGCCAATGTGGAGAGGTCTGTGCTCACAGCCCACTGCTGCGGCGCTACAGACCCTACTGCAGGGCTGAGCAGAGACGATCGGGTGACCCCAAAGGCCTTTCCAGACCTCTAGGCCTTGACATCATGAGCATTCGGTGGCCGCTGAGTGGTGACCACAGCTCCCGGGCTGCACGGAGCTGGACTCCTCCCTCCCGGCCTGCACCCTGCCAGGTGTGACTCAGGCAGGTAGCAGGCATCTTGTACCACTGTGTCAGCCGTAAGCAGCACCCTCCCCAAGGTGACCTCCCCACTTGCCTCAGAGCAGAGCTACGCACTGCGCCCAGTCCCCTGGGGGACATCCAGGGCCCCCTGGCATTCAGAAGCAGGAGAAATGACTTGCGGGTCCCTGGCTGGCCAACCAGAATCCATGGCTGCCCGCTTGGGCATCTTTAAGAAGGCAGGGGTCCTGGACAGGCCTCTTGTCGACGCCCTTCCGTGGGCTACTCAGCCTCTGCCCCGTCTTCACCCAGTTCCCCCTATGGGCTCTTTGTCGGTCTGTCCAGGTGTCCCTATTCCCGGACCCAGTACTCCACCCACAGGTGTGTCCCCCAGCTGCACTGGGAGCGATTGAGAACAGGGACATTCTTCCTTCCTTCCTGTGTCCCCGGGCTGGCCACTCAGGAGGGGCCTGGCATTTGAGAAACAAATGAAAGAAGTGAAGTCCTGTGCAGGCGTGTGGCCGTAAGGGGCCGGGGCTGGGGGCTGGGGCTGGTCAGGAAGGAGGACGGCTACCTCCGGTCACGTTCCCCCTCCCACCGTGGCCGGGGGCTCTGTCTCCCCTCTCCTCTCCTCTCGTTACAGTCAGCACCCTTCCTGCCTTTCACCAGAAGTAAGAAGCATCTCAAACAGGCAGAAAAGTCGAGAACCATGTCATGCATGTAATTAACACCCATGGACCCCAGGCTTGTATTCAGCTGGGATGGTCCGGTTGTTAAGGCACTAAACTCTCCATGTGTTCAGACAGGCTGGGAAATGAGCGGCTCTCCTGAGCCCTCAGACGATCTGCGCCCTCCACCAGGGCCCTCCCCCAGACACCTCTGCCACCTGGCAATTAAAGGGTTAAAGCCAGCCCAGCCCAGGGGTGAGGGGGCACAGCCTGGTGCCAAGATCTCAGCAGTTCCTATAGACTGCGCCTGCGGGACCCACTTCTCGGCTTTGTCAGAGGTGAACATATTTTCCTATTTATTTCAGATTTTCTTTAAAGAAACAAGACAACAGGGAATCTGGAAGCTCCCTGTGGACCCCTCCCCATCCCATCTCTACCATAATGAATTTGTTGCTTTTCATTCCCTTGCATGTGGTTGTATTTTTGCTCTAGAGATAAGTATCCGTCAACAAAATATTGTACTGTTTTGCATAACCTCAAGCTTTATATAAATGCTACCAAGCTGTCCACATCCTTCTGCAACTTGCTTTTGCGCCCAGTGCTGTTTTGAGAGGGTCCACGTCGACACACGTGGCTCCAGCGCACCCTCCCCACTGCTGAAGGGTATTCATGCCATTGGACGAATAGACCATGATTTGGAAAATCTATTTTTTTCTTATAAAGATTCAGATTGTTTCCAACGGTTTGCTTTTACAAACTGTGATATCCTAAACATCCTTGTGCATATCCTTTGGTGCACACGTGCATAGATTTCCATTGGATATGGTTCCAGTTATCTGTGGCTGCAAAACAAACTACCCCCAAACGTAGCAGCTTTGTAACAGCAACCATTTCATCAGACCTCATGAGGCTGTGTGTCAGGAATTCGGGGCAGGGCTCAGCTGGGAGGGGCTTCCGGTTAACATGGCACTGACTGGGGTCACCCGATGGGATCCCTCTGCGTTGACCTGGACAGTGGTTTGGTGGGAACGGCTGGAAGACTGAGCGTCTCTCTCTGGTTTCTCCAGCGTGGAGGTCTTAGGAGGTCCTCAGACTTCTTATCTGGTGGCCCAGGTCTCCAGGAGTGAGTGTCCTGGCCAGCAAGGCAGAAGCCCTGTGGCCTCTTATGTCACCTAGCCTCACTTCCACTGAAGTCATTGACTGCAGTAGCCCCAGACCCACCCGGATTCCAGAGGACAGAGCCTAGACCCCACCTTTGGGTAGGCGTGTCAAGCAATTTTCAGCCATTCTTAGAAACCACCTCTTGTACTCAGGGGCAGAGCTACTGTGCTGGGGGCCTGGGCATCTTCAACAAACTGCACTGGGCGTTGCCAGATTGCCCTCAGAGGTGAGACACAGCAAGGTGTGGGTTCCTGGTTCTCTACATCCTCACCAACACTTACTAGTGTCAGACTTTTTCTTTTTTGAGAAATGGTATCTTACTATAGTTTTAATTGATTTATTTAATTGTAATCATAGTATAGCATGATTAGTAATGAAATTGAATGCCTTTTCATATGTTTATTGGCCATTCAGGTTTTCTTTTCTCCAAATTGCTCTTTCCTATCACTTGCACATTTTTCTCTTGGGTAGTCTGTTTTCCTCCAATGTATTTGTAAGTATTCTTTTTCTTTATTTATTTTTGGCTGCGTTGGGTCTTTGTTGCTGCGCGTGGGCTTTCTCTAGTTGTGGTGAGCGGGGGCTGCTCTTTGTTGCGGTGCGCGGGCTTCTCACTACAGTGGCTCCTGTTGTTGTGGAGCACGGGCTCTAGGTGCACAGGCTTCAGTAGTTGTGGCACGTGGGCTCAGTAGTTGTGGCTCGCGTGCTCAGTTGCTCTGTGGCACGTGGGATCTTCCCGGACCAGGGCTCAAACCTGTGTCCCCTGCATTGGCAGGCGGATTCTTAACCACTGCGCCACCAGGGAAGCCCTGTAAGCATTCTTGAGAGTACTTAGATACCAATCCTTTGGCCGACATGGGCATTACACATCTCTCTTAGTTTGTGGCTTATCTGCTCACTTTTAAAACTGTCGTTTTTTTGACAGACAAATTTTTCATTGCAATGAAGTTAAATTGGTCATTCTTTTTTTACGGCCTGTGCTTTGTGTGTCCCAACAAGCTCAGCATCCCCTGGGATGTGCCTGATCTCCTGGCCTGGGTGGACTCTGAATGTTCCTCCACTGAGCGCAGTCTGACCCTCACATCTTCCCTCCTGTGTCCCCGGCATGTGGGATGCCTCTCCTCCTGCTACCGACCAGGGTTCTTGACCTCCTTAATCAATAGAAATTGACTAGAGGCCAGACAAGAAATTCAGGCAAGGCTTTATTGGGGCCCTGCTGCAGCAGGGGGGAGCGAGAACGAACAATGGTTTCCCTTGCTAGCTCGCTCCCTGAGGGGGTGGGGGCGAGCTTGTTTCTTATATGGGGTGAAGCTAGGGGTGTGTCCTGGGGACAGGCCAGGGGTGGGTGGCTTAGGTGCTCTGCCCGCCCCTTTGTTGGTGCGTGCAGGGGGCATGCGCAGTACCCTGCTTTTCCCCCTGGCTCCTCAGAAGTGGCAGTTGGGTTTTTGGTCTTTTTGTATCTTGTTGTCCAGAATTTGCTCTGACTGCACATGCACACGTTTATTTTTAGTCCCTTATAGTTTCTTTGTATCTGTTGCTCCAGGAGACGTTTGTCCAGGTGTAGGCACTGCAGCAAAGGGTCCCGGGTCCCAGGTCCCAGGTCCCAGGCTGTCTCACTCCAAGCTGGCCATGCAAAGCCTACCTGCCCCCGGAAAGCCTCCCCAAGCCCTGTCCCTTTCAGCACAGTCTCAGCGGCTTCCTCTCTCCCTCCTTCCTTCCAGGACTCCCAGGCCCCCTGGTGCCTCTTTTAGTTTCTTAGTTTTAGTTTCTCTTTATTCCCTGCAGCTCTGTGCAGATCTGGATTTGCAAGCCTGGATTTTTAGGCCTGGCGTTTCCTGCTGAGCATTGGGCCTGCACCCAGGAAAGGTGGTTCCTGAATTTGCCTGCAGAGGCCCGGGGTTCTATGTCCCCCAACCATCATCAACAGAAACATCAGACTTTCAACAATGTTCACAAGACACAATATTAAAACAACGAAAAAAGAATTTTTTACAACACAGTTAAAATAACTGCATAATTTATTACTAATCACCCTGAGACACACAAACAAGAAAGGAATACAATTTAAAGCAAGACTTCAAGAAATAAAAACATCAAATCACATGCAGTCTCCTTTGACACTGAACTCCACGATGATTAAATGAAACTTGGCGTTTCTTCTGGAGGGAAACCATGCTCCTTTGAGCTTCTAGGGCCAATGCACGGGCACGTCTTCACAACTTCCCACTGTGGAGGCAGCTCTGGACATTTCCAACCCCCGCCCCCCGGAGCAGCTGGCTCCCTGTACAGAGATACAGCTACGTGCTCTTATGGGATCACTCACTCTCGGCCCTGTTCCTTGGGCACTTAGCCGTACCTGGATCCACCCTCTTTCCTGATCACAGCGCCAATCCCCCAGCATCTCCAAGGGAAGATGGTGGCAGCAGCAGAAGGAGGGGGTGTGCTGACCCCTCCTCAGAGGCTGGGGCTCAGTGAGTGAGCCTCCACTGGGCAGGGATGTAGGGGCAGGAAGTGGAGGGTCTTGCCAGAGGTCAGGGAGAAGTAGACTTTGGTGCTGCTGGGCAGGAAGGGCACGGGGAGAAGAGCGAGAGTGAAGGGGGCCCAGATGGCCCTGCAGGAGGACTTCAAGAGGGTGGCCAGGCTGCCAGTGCAGAAAGAGGCTGCCCTCCCACGTCAAGGCTCTGATCCTTTTGTGCCCGCGCTGCCTCACCTGTAAAACAGAAGAAGGAAAATGTGACCTCCTTCCTAAGGTTTTATGAAAATCAAGCTCGTTTTACTAGTAAGAGTGATTAGAATAACGACCAGCAATTTAGGTGAAGTTTGGGTTTCCTTTTTCCCATTAAAAACAAGTACTGATTACTCGGATGGATGGGGCTGGCTATGTTCCTTATTTGATAGGTGGGGAAACTGGGCCCCAGGGACTAGGGGGTGCCCTTCAGGGAGAGCTGGAAGCCGCTTTCAGGGCTGGCCTGGAGGATTTTCCCACGAGGCAGGGTGGGAAAGCATTCTGGCCCCAAGTGGATGCCAAGCAGGGGTAAGCTTCCATGTGGCTCCTGCTGTGATAACGCAGTGTGGCACCCCGTCTCTGGCAGCAGAAAAGCTGAGAGCAGGGGGAGGGGCCGCAACCCGGTTGGTTCCCAGCAGGGCCGGCTATATCCGTTCCCTGCTGTCAACCAGGAGGAGGGGACCCGCTGCTTGGGAGGGAGTCGTGTGGCCAGCCTAGAGATGGCAGCCTTCCTTGGAGCTGGGGAGGGGATATGCCCACACCCTCCCGGCTCGGGGGGGGGGCCCTCGACACCCCCTTCTCAGCACTGCCCTCTCCCTGGGCGGGTGGGGGCAACTGATGCAGTTACTGCCACAGGCTGCTCAGATGGCAGAGAGGCCCTTCCCACGGGATTTGAGGCTTAAAAGTGGGTTGGATAAGGGTAGTGTTTCCCCTGAAGGAATGAACTGGGAATTGTGGGATTTTAGGAGCAGCAGGAGGCCTAAAGGGCAGGGGGTGGGGTGGAGTGAGGATGGTTTTCCCGGCACCTATCATCATCATTCAAACTCCCGACCCCTGCCCTCCTGGCAGACACCGGCAACAAATGAGCGATTAGCCTCAGGCATCAGCCCATTTTCTGCAGCCACCCATACCTACCCATTTGTTATTTTCTTCATTCTGCATCCATCTATCCATCTGCCCATCCATCCATCCATCCACCCATCCATCCATCCATCCACCCCATCCATCCATCCATCCATCCATCCATCGATCCACCCATCCATCCATCCATCCATCCACCCACCCACATACCCATCCATCCACCCATCCATCCATCCATCCATCCACCCACCCACATATCCATCCATCTGCTCCATCCATCCATCCACCCCATCCACCCATCCATCCATTCACCCATCCATCCATCCATTCATCCATCCACACCATCCATCCATCCACCCATCCATCCATCCATCCATCCATCCATCCAACTATCCATTCATCCATCTATCCACCCATCCATCCATCCATCCATCCACCCATCCATCCATCCATCCACCCATCCATCCATCCATCCACCCATCCATCCATCCATCCATCCATCCATCCATCCAACCATCCATTCATTCATCCATCCATCCATCCATCCATCCAACTATCCATTCATCCATCCATCCACCCATCCATCCATCCATCCATCCATCCATCCATCCATCCATCCATCCATTCATCCATCCACCCCATCCATCCATCCATCCATCCACCCATCCACCCATCCACCCATCTATCTATTCAATTCATGCTCCTCAAGGGGTCCAGCCTTCAGGAGCCAGCAGTCTGCGTTTGCAGTCCCTGGGCCCAGCACTTACAGATTGGTTGCCCTTGGGCAGATCACTTCACCTTTGTGTCCTCAGTTTCTGCAAGTGTACAGTGGAGATGACAATAGTACCTACTTCACAGAACCTTCTGTGAGGCTCAAGTGAAATAACATACCCAGCACACATACACACACTTTTACGTGTCAGCAGTTTTTTTTTTTAACTCTTCTTAACTTCACTCATTTATTCAGTTTCTCTATTCACTCATTCATTTATTCACAATCACTGTCTTATTCCCAGGAAATGAACCTGAATTTCTTCTTAGTTTTTCTTTCATCACTTCCCATCTCTGGCCTTTGGCTGGAGGATTGGTGCTCTTCTTAGAAAGTAGATCCTGAAAGCTGATCCTGGAAGCCAGGGTTTGTTTGTTTGTTTGTGTTTTATTTATTTTACTGAAGTCTAGTTGATTTACAACGCTGTGTTAATTCCTGCTGTACAGCAAAGTCAGTTATACATATATACGCATTCTTTTGCATCTTCTTTTCCATTAAGGTTTATCACAGGGTATTGAATATATCAATAGTTCCCTGTGCTCTACAGTAGGACCTTGTGTTTATCCATTCTGTATACTGGAAGTCAGGTTTTAAGAGAGACCAGAAGAGGGGAGGACCCTCTCAGCAAACTCCCAGGACCCTGCCCACCGGTTTTACTTGCTGACCAACTTAAGGCTCCTCTTGGGTTCCCGGCTCCCATGTACCCACCTTTGTCCCGTCCCTTCCAATGCACAGAGATCAGAAGGCAAGAAGGACCAGAGAGGGATTTCCAGCCTCTTTTCTGTGCCAGGCTTTTCCTAGACCTTCTCTGATTTAATCATCCTTATAGCCTTTAGAGGTATAGGGCTAGTTCCATGTTGTCATAAGAAAACTGAGGTTCAGAGAGGTGAAGTGACTTGCCCCACGTTGAGCAGCAAGTCAAGAGAAGAGTTGGAATTCACACCCGGGTTTAGTAGGGTGCAAAGCTCAGAGCCCTCCCCCAGCTCCGAAAGCCCTCGGTTCTCTGGCTGGAGGAGAGGTGCTCAGAGTAGAGTGTCTTGGCCATGGCTCGCCTACTCCCCGCCTGCCGACCCTTGCTGCTGAGTGTGCATAGCTCCTTGACCCGCCCTTGCCTGAAGCCCTAGGAGCTGGTGGGGCTGCAGGAGCTGATCTGCAACCGTTTCAGCTGGGGTGTGTGTGGCGGGAGGGTGAGTGACTCCGGACTGTCCTGGGAGAGCAAGGACACTTGGTTCTCACCACGGGGGCGAGGGCAGTCAGCTGGCCCGAGACACCAGCTCAGGGTCTGGAGAGGTGGTTCCCCCACTTTCCCTGCTTGCCCTCAGTCCCCTGCGGGCCCAGCTTGTGAGGACCTGCCCCCAACCTGCCGACTGTAGCAAAAACAGATGCAGAGTCTGCCCTCGTCCTTGCCAGGCTGGACCCTGGCCTCAGGCCCGGGTGGATCCAGGCCTCTGGGAGTTTGGGGGGTCACATGCCTCTCATCACCCTCCAGCCTGGGGCGGCATCCCTGTGTCAACTCAACTCAACTCGATTCCATCCATTCCACACGTGTCTCTGGAGCCCCATTCACACGCCAGCCCTGTGCCAGATACGGGGGACACCTGCCCTCAGCGGATCGACCTCATCCCTGTGTCCACAGGAGACCCCAGCTTATCTCCATTGGGTCGTCGAGAACAGAGCTGCCCAAGGGGCCCCGTCTGGAGAGGCGCAGGGAGCACCGAGCCAAGGGTGCAGGACGAGGCTGGGTTTGCCTCATTCCTTCCACAGCGCATCTTGGCACCCACAAGTGCAATGTGCCGTGCTGGGGGCTGCGGTAGGGCTAGGGCTCCAGGCGAGGAAGACGATGCCAGCGACGCAGACGGCTCCACAGCAACGACTAGCCCCCCTCCCGCCCCTGCCTCGGCGCACAAGTCTCCCACAGGGTCCTTCTCGGTTTCACTACGAGCATCTTAGATGGGTGGCTGGTCTGACCGCCAACGGCCACAGCTTGGCATCTCCCATCCAGACCTCTTTTCTGGGCTCCACGCAATGCCCACGAGGCATCTCCACTTTGAGGCCCCACCGCTCTCTCCCTCCTGCCCGTACTTCAAGCGCTGCTCCTCCAGCTAGGTGAAGGCCACACAGCCATCCTGCCTTTCGGTCCAGGAACTTTGCAGCACCCTTGCGGCTCCGACCGCCTCACCCCCATGGGTCCTCCCCTGCCAGCCTCTCCCTATGGTTGGTGATGCGGGTCCTGAGCAGCCCTGGGCGTCCGGCCCCCTCACTTTGACGGCTGCAGCCTCTCTCAGCCCAGTTCGTTGCCAGCATCTGCTCTCTCCCTGTTGGCCAGGGCTGGCTTTGGAAAATTAAAATCTAATCAATCATGCCCCTGCCTGTCTAGGTCCCGTCAGTGGGCCCCCTTTGCTCTCCGCTTCCAAGGCCCCCAACTCGGTCACGCAGGCATCTCCAGCCACGCTCTGGTCACACGGGTCCTCTTTCAATTCCGTCTCCCCGCCCAGGTACGTCTGTACAAACTGTGTCTTTCATCTCTTGTATTCTGATGCTTTGACATCTGGGGCCTGGCCGGCCCTGGAGGGACTGCCCCTCTCAGGTTAATTCCTAAGGATGGTAAACCAAGTGAGTGTGCTTTTCAGATACAAGCCAACCAGTCCAGTCCCCGCCCCAGCACCTCCTCTGTTGGTTCTCACGCTCCAGGCCACTATCCCCCTGCCCTGATCACCCCAGGGCCAGGTACCGGGCAACAAGGGACAGTCCCTGTGCCCCTGAGCCCACGAAAATCATTCAAACTAGCCAAT
Organism: Delphinus delphis; assembly: GCF_949987515.2. Lineage (NCBI taxonomy): Eukaryota > Metazoa > Chordata > Mammalia > Artiodactyla > Delphinidae > Delphinus > Delphinus delphis. The sequence goes on along the minus strand of NC_082689.1, from coordinate 114,514,041 downwards.
CCTAAGCCTGCGGAGCCTGCCTGGCCCATTCCATCCCATGGAAACCACAATCCAGGTTCTTGTTCACATTCTCTCCTGTTCCCTCGGCCTTCGGGACCAAACCCAGTGCCCCTGGGACATGATGTGCCCCTTGCCTTGGGATCCGCGAGTATAACCTGTTATTTTCAATGTGTTGGCCTTCCCATACCAAAATCACAATAAAACCTATGCCCCAGCCTCCTGTCCCTCTGCACCTGGCCCACTCCCCCACTTCCTGCAGCCTTGCTTAGGCGGCCTACTTCTGGCGGCTTTCCCGCCACAGTCCTCCGGGGCTTCCTATGCAGGACCCGTCACACCGTACTGTCATTGGTGGTTTCAAAGCTCTGTCTTCCCAGAGAGGATCTAATCTCCCACGGAGCAGCAGCGCCTGTTTCCTTGCTCACCGATTGCATTCCTGGCGCATAGTAAATGCTCAATAAATATCAGCTGTGGAGTGAGCAAACACGCACTGCTCATAGGTTATGTTATAACAGAGCTCAACGACCCTCTGGTCAAGGGCGGCAGGAATAAAACTGTCTGCAGAGTGTTTGCCACTCTCCTCAGTGCAAGGTTGGGTCAATTTCCCCTTCCCTTGGATAGGGGCTACCTTTGACCCACAGAATGTACCAGAAGTGACATTGCAACTTCCAAGTCCAGTCCCAGCCCCGAAGAGGTCTTCCGCTTCTTCTGTTGCATCTTGGAACGTTCCTCCTTGGAATCCAGCAGCCACATAGAGCATCCCACGTGTGGAACTGACGTGCCCCCAGCTGACAGCGCGAGCTGGGTTCCCCGAGGAACCTGCCTGCCATGTGAGTGAAACCGAGGAGGACTCTGTGGGGCTCTGGGGCACGGAAGCCTTTTTTTGTCCCCCGTCTCTCGTAGGCAAGACTCCAGCCTCCGTGACCTTCCCTGGGTTCCAAAGGGTGGATTTGAACAGTTGCTAATCAGGGGGGAACGGCCAGGAAACCACCTGGGGCGAGATTCAAGGGACCCGAAAAGCTCCTCAAGATCAGGAGACCCTGCACACACCCTCATCTTGTCAGCAACCCCACCCCTGAACTATTGCTAGAGAACCCCTCATCAAGTCCTCCCGGGTTGGGACACATAGTTTGGAGTGCAGGAGCCCCCTGTGTCCCCCTCTGCCTGGCAAAGCAATAAAGCTATTCTTTTCTACTTCACGCAAAGCTCTGTCTCTGGGATCTGACTCGGCCCCGGCGCGCAGAGAGGCTGAGCTTTCGGCATCGCGAGTAGGGCCTTTCCGGACCTCTCAGCCCAGAAACCCACTCAAGCAGGTGAACGAGCCTCCCCGGACGCTGCACGGAGCAGAAGAACTTCTTATCAGCGCTGTCGAAGTTGCTGACCTACAAAAATCGTAAGCAAATAAAACGGCTGCTGTTTCAGCCGCTCAGCTTTGCGGTACTGAGTTAGGCGGCGATGGCCACGGGGAGAGAGATCCCGCTGCACGCCGGGTCACGGTCTCGCACTATTTATGAAGCTCAGAACAGCCCTGCCAGGAAGACATGATCACTGTCTTACAGAAGGAGACTGAGGACCAGGCATGAGATCATTTGCTAAGGTCACAAAGGTGGAGAAAGTGACAGCAGGATTTTCGTCTGGCTGCAAGCCTGTCATCCTTCTGTCCATCCGTCCACATGGTAGAGAAATGACTTGAGACTGGGGCCGGAACCCAAGAGCCTTTGTGGTGGGCAGAGGAGGACGCTGGGAAGGTACTCCATGACCAGCCAGCCCGAAGTGGCCCCAACCCTGGCTGGGCATGGATGCCTGGCTGCGGGTCTGGGTGTGAAATCACATTTTCTCCACCAGGCTGATGCTTGGTCGCAGGGTGCCCCTGGCCTCTCACTGCGCTGCTGGCCTCTGCTTGGCCTGGGAGCAGATGCTGTCAGCGGCGAGGGGACACCCCAAGGCCCAGCCACGCGTATCGGGAGGCATTAGGAGGAGGCTTTGAAGCGGGGACCTTGGACCTTGCTCAGATGCTCTTTGCAGGGTTTGCCCAACCCCTTTCTTCCCTTGGTGGTGGCGGCCGTCCAGGGCTGGCGTGGGCACTCGAGGCTCTTTCCTCGCGGGCACTTGGCCGTCCAGCCCCCTCCGTACTGGCGGGGCCTTAGGGGGCTCGGCCTGGCATCGGCTGGCACACTGCCCACCAGCACCACTGGCTCTTCCATCTCTGGCCAAACCAACAGTCACAGGTGCGACTGTCAAATGTGGCCCAAACGGAGAAGAGAAAAAAGATGAACAATGAACTACAGTCTGATTAGCTGCACCCTTTGGCAGAACTCTGGGTCTTTCTTCTTCAAATTCTACAGAGAAGTTTCTTGTGATTTCTTCTCTAGGGTGTAAAGGCCTGGCTGCCAGCATTTAGCAGGAAAACGAAGGCATAGAAAAATTAAGAAACGTGTTCAAGTTCGTACGGCTGAGTCAGCGGTGGGGCTGGGATTCGAACCCAAGTAGACTGCTCCTGAGGATGCTGTACTAGCTCAGGTAGCACGCAGGAGGGGTCATTACCGTACTAAACAGACACTTGGTACCTACTTTCGAGTTAAGGACCAGAGGGGTTATAGAATTTAGAGTCATATGTCTCTCTCCTTTTCTTCCCTTTTGCCATCACTGAGAATTATTATTGAAAGAAACCAAACTTTGTACGTATTCTTTTCTTTTTTGGCCGCACTGCAGTGGCAGGCGGAACTTCCCTGACCACGGATCGAACCCGTGCCCCCTGCAGTGGAAACGCGGAGTCTTAATCACTGGACCTCCAGGGAAGTCTGAAACAAACCAAACTTTGGTAGCATACCTGAAGCTATTAGAATAACACAGAATGTGCAAGGAAAAAAAATGCTTATTTCATAGATAGGATACAAGACTTCAGAGAGGTTAATTAAGCTGCCCAAAATCACACAGCATAAGGAGAAGGACTGGGGTTTGCATCCCATACCATACCCACTGCCTTATCCAGTCATGAAGCACTCTGCTCTGGATCACCTCTTCCCTGTATGGTTCTCGTCTGCCTCGATCACCCTGTTATTTTCACTCCTGGGATGCGCCTGACTTACCTTTGAACTCACAGAGCTCTGTACAGTGCCTGGCACATGCTGGGCGCTCAGTACCTACTTCCTGAAATGAGCGGTGCCTGTAGAGGTTGGGAAACAGAGGCTCAGGGAGGCCAGTGACTTATTTCAGGTAGTCACAGCACAGGGACCGGGTCCCACGACTCCAGAACAGGACCCTGGCACCGCCCAGGAGGCCAGATCAACACACTTTTTAAACCCTGGATAAAACCCGGAGGGGTGAGTGATTTGGTCAACAAAGGCCTCGTGTGTTCAGAGAGCACCGGCAGGGTAGGGCTCTGACAGGGAGAGGGCTGGGGAGGCTGTTGCCAGCGGCCTGGAAACAGGGGGGCTTCCGGAGCCCAGAGCAGGGGTGGGAGGATGGAGTAGTCTTTTTTCTTTCTCTTTTTTTTCCACCTTGGCCTTGGTGCTAAGGTTGGCAGGTAACATACAGAGCACCCAGTTAAATCCGAATTTCAAACAAGCAACAAATCATTTTTAGTACATGTATATCCCCAATATTACATGGGATAGAATTATACTGAAAAAATGTACTCGTTTACCTGCAGTTCACATTGAACTGGGTGTCTTGTATTTTTACTTGCTAAACTTGGCAACCCGGCCTGGTGCTGGCGGCCCAGGCTGGTGGATGGGGCGAGGCAGGACTGGGTTCGCCCTGTGGTCTGGCTTCCTTGGCCGTGTGGCCGGGGCAGATTCTCAGCCTGAATCCTCACTGTGCAAGAGGAGCCTGAGCCGGTGCCTCTCCTGGGCTCCTGCCCCGCCCCCCTTCCTCCCTACACTTACCTTGCTTGCTTTTCTTCCCCTCCCCCACCCCACGGCACGCATCATTCTTTGCAGTACATTTGTATTTGATGTTCTGTTTCTATGTTCCCCCAGATGGAAAGCACCACGCAGACAGGGCTCTGATTTTTATCTGATTTTTATCATTCATCTGTGCACGTTTGTGTCCCAAGAACACGCCGTAGGGCTCATTGTACACTGTCAAGGGAAGCAGTGAGGAAGGGGAAAGTCAGAGAGCTGTGCTTGTCCAAGGCCACGCAGTCAGCAAACGCCAGAGCTGGGGGCGTCCGTCGGGGCCCTGAACACACGTGCTGATGACTGAAACTGCGCTTGAGGGTGTGCACGTGTGACACTGGAGGAGAGAGCTCCCCTCCCAGGCTCAGTCTGCCCTTCGGTGGTTGTGGGGGCTGGCAACATGCTCTTCAGCCCCTCCCGACTCCCCTCCTCACTCTGGGAGCCTCCACAGATGACTGGCTGATGGCTGACCCCCAACCTCCCAGACGGTGGTGGGAAGGCAGAGGGGAGCTTGGGGGCTTTGCGGGAGGCCCGCCTGGAGCTGTCTAGACGCCAGCAGTCTGTGTGGACGGCATAGCAGCAGCGGCAGTGGGAGAGCCGGGTGGCTCTGCCGGGGAAGCTGCCCCCATGACTGCCACGCCAGGACAGACGGCAGGAAGGCAAGTCAGGATCTTGCCAAAGCCTGGTCTCCTTCCCTCCTTCCAGGTACCCTGGGGCACCCCTGGAGGTCCGGCGGGTGATTTCCTGCACTGCCCAACCCTGGGGGGAAGGGCTGGGCTGAAGCATGCCAGCATACAGAATCCCCGCTGCGGAATGCAGTGGGGAAGGTGCCTGGCCAGGGCTGTGGGCCTGCCGCACGCCGTGCTCACACCAGCCGTGGAAAAGAGAACCGCGGGACTCCCCAGTGGCGCAGTGGGTAAGACTCTGCGCTCTCAGTGCAGGGGGCCCGGGTTCCATCCCTGGTCAGGGAACTAGATCCCACACGCCGCAACTAAGGAGCCGGTGAGCCGCAACTAAGGAGCCCGCCTGCCGCAACTAAGACCCGGCGCAACCAAATCAATCAGTCAATCAAATAAATATTAAGAAAAGAAGAAGAAAAAGCAAACCATTTCCCCACTGCCTGGTACAGAGCCTCTGCCTGCACGGCAGTGCCACGAGTCACTGGATGGCCTTGTCAGCGGCCACTGCAGGTGGATCACAGCTCTGGAGGTGTCCCAGGGCTGCCGAGCGGGCTGACGGCCAGGCTGCCTGCGGGATGGGGGGCCTCTTCCAGTGGAGCCGCTGGGAAGTTTGGCAGCCTGGATGCTGGGTTGTCGGCGAGGTCCAGAGCAGGCTCTCTGGGTCAAGGCCACGTGGGAAGCTTTGGCGCCCGGGTGTGGTGACCACCAGGGCTCTGAAGACTCTCGGCCTGATGGAGACAGTGGGGGAAGCTGGACGAGGGCCCCTGAGTCAGATCGGGGCTCAGACCTCGGCCTCGTTCACCTGGTGACAGCTGCAGCCAAGCAGAGGCCTGGGGAGTGAGGGGAATGCCAGACTGGCCTGGGCGAGAGATCTGGTTCTGAGCAGCCGTGCTGGGGAAGCAGTGCTGGGGGAAGGTCGAGGGCACTTGGCAAAGTAAAGGGGAAACACTTTAAAACCTTACGTGGGTATCTGAATTTGCATAACGGCCCCAGGTGTTAAACACTTTGACCGCCACACCTGCCGTGACTTGGCTCTTCCTGTGGGGGCCACGGGCAGCGCCCAGGGCACAGTGGTGCCCAGTGAGTACAGACTGGCCCGAGGGCAGGGAGGTCCCTACTCCGGCACATCCCAGAGGCTTGGCAGTGGCTCGAGAGGCCTCTGGGCGTCCGGGGTGGACCATGGCCCCCAGTTTCCAGCACTGGGATCTAGCAGAGAGGAACCAACAGGGCCCGGGCACCTTGACCCCAATCCCTCTGGATACAAGTGACCTGAGGCCTGGCTCCTGTCCCATCTGTGTCCCATGTACAGGAGGGGACAAGGACGGACAGCCCCCCCCTGGACTGCTGTCCTGGTGGCTTCTTGCCTGGCTGCCTGGCCCCATCCCCACACCCCAGCTCCCCGCCCGGTGAGAGGCAGCTCTGAGGTCACAGTCTTGGGGCTCAAGATTCATGAGCTTACAAAGGTGACACCGTTTTCTCATCTGTAAAGGAGATGAATCTGAATCACAGAACCGACCTCTCAGGATGATTCTGGGATCAGAGATAAAGCCCCGCTCTGTGCAGGAGCTCCATCATGGGACAGGGCTGTGTCTACGCTTCCATCCATGGGTCTCTGCCCCTCCCCGCCTGCAGTGGCCCCTCCGGTGACCTCTCCCCTCCTTAGGACACAGTCTCAAGTTCCGATGTGGCCCCCCGTGGCCCCGCCTCACACGCCGCCCCTCCATTCTCCTCCCCTCACAGGCTGCCCCTCACCTGCTCTGCTCCAGCCACCCAGGCCCCCTCCTGGCTGGTTCTCAAACCCGCCGCTCACCTGCCTCAGGGCCTTTGCATATGCTGTTCCCTCTGCCCGGAACGCCCACCTCCCAGATCCCCCATCCCTTCACCTCCTTCAGACCTCTGCAGCCCCCTGCCAAGGGCCCACACACACATGGCGTCTCCCTAACTGTGGCTCCCTGTGCTGGCTTGTTCCCCCCGGGGACGTGTGGCTCCCTCACCCGTCTCCCAGGGGAGGAAGAGCCGCGAGCACCCAGCAGGTGTGACGGACAGGAGGAAGCAGCCGACCCAGGGTCCCAGTGCCAAGCCTGGTGAGGAAGCTGGCGCTCTGACCAAGGGCTCGGGAAGGAAGCGGTACAGGGGCTGTGAATCTAGGGCCCTCGGAGTCACCACCAAAGCAACAGGCCAGAGACGGGCACTATGCCTGCCGCCCGGTGTCCACCCTGCAGAGAGTACGAATGGCTCTGCCTGCCTGTCCCTGGGCATGGGGGACACAGCGCCGGCACCCAGCACCTCCACAGCAGCTCTGCCCGAGTAGCTGGTGGAGAGCGTCTGGGGGGCGCCTTTGGAGGACCGACCGGCAATGGGAAGGCCAGGGGTGCAGGACAGGGCCCGGGGCTTCCTTGCCCTGCAGGCAGCCTTTCCAGCCTGCTGCCCACCCAAGGGCATCCAGCCTGCGGCACCAGCACCTTCAGGCACAACTGCCTGCAGGACCGAAGGCCCTGGGCACTACTGGCCAAGGTCACCACCTTCTGTGCTCATCATGACCTGGGCCCCGTGGCCCGGCTTTCCCCTGGGGCCGAGACTCTTGGGAGTTCCTCCACTGCCCATCCCCCTCCCCCTGCCCATCATCGGCTCAAGGACTAAATAATATGTGTGTGTGGCCGTTGGGGGGGGGAAGGGGGAGGGGCAGGTTTCAAAGTTTCAAGCAGACACGGAAACTGCCCAGAAATCACGAGCCTGGGAGAGCCAGGCACTTACTGTCATCCAGGACGTGTTGGCCTTGGGAGAAGGGGACCCGAGGTGGCACCTCTGCCCCTGGGCCCCAGCTGAGGGCACAAGCACCTGCCCCCGGGGGAGGGTCCCACTCTCTGGGCCTGAGGGTGTTCCCCCGCCACACCTGGTGAGATGCGGCAGTGAGGCCCCGCCCCGGGGGGGGGCCGGGAGGGCCGCCCTTGTCTGGACGCCACCCTTGGGCAGGACTCTGTGCTATAGGTGCTTTCCCGCCATGGTGGCCTCTGGAGACCCTGTGGCAGGCACACTCAGCGCCCCGATGGGCAGACTGAGGCTCGGAGCGAGAAGGGACCCAGGGTCCCCATCAGGGCTGGGAGAGGCCCTGGGTCTGCCCAGAACCCAAGCTTCACGCCGGATCCTCTGGGGCCTCATCCCTCACAGCACATAGCATGAAGGGGAGGCCCAGAGGCCCGCGTCACCTGCTCAAGGCCCCTGCAAGGGAGAGCTGAGCCAGCCTGGCCTGGCCACCGCAGCTGTGTCTCGGGCACGTCACTGGGAGAGGGCCCGAGACCCCTCTCTCTGCCCCCTTGCCAGCCGCTGCTGGGCCCTTTGGAGGGTCACACACACGGGGCCGTCAGGGAAGACCTGGTTGTCACCCCCATGTTACAGGGGAGGAAACTGAGGCCCAGAGAGGTGAAGCTTCTTATCCGCGGTCACGCAGCAAGCCAGCCGCCTTGCGCCCAGGCCTCTTCTGCCTCGTGGCCGTGGTTAAAAACAAGGTCATTGGCTGGAAGCCTGAGTTCCTAATCCTGACTCTGCTCTGTGAACTTGGCAGCTGCTTGGACTCAGGTCTCCCTTTTCAGAACGGGTAGAACGATGCTACGGGGGGTACTGGGACCCCTAGCCTGGCACATTCTACGTGGCACTTAGAAGTGCCTCAGGAACGATGGCTACGATTACTCCTCAAGAGCCAGCCAGGGCCAGGGTGGGCGCCGGCCCCGTCTGACCCAATTCCCACCCCTCCCCCCCGCCCGGGTCCCGGCATCTAGGCCTCCTGATGGGCTGAGGCCGCCCTGAGGTGTGGGGCTTCCGACGGGGTTGGGGAGGTGCACGCTGCTCCCCTCTTCGGGTTGGGGGGGCTGCCTTTGTTTTCTTCCACCCCAATCTGTTTTGAATAAACCACGTTTTCATCATCTTGAGCCGTAATCCCCGGCATCAGAGGAATATTGTGAAATGTCAGCCCTTTCTGGAGGAATCTCAGCAACATGTTTTTTAATGTTCAGCATCACATATGGGGACAATAAATACCGAAAATATGTGGACGAGAACAAGGATGGGAGCGTGCTTGGCGCTCAGCTCTGCTTCCCGCCGCCCTGGAGCCTGATTCTGCATCACAATAAATTAGCCCCAGAGGCTCCCTGGGAGGCCCCGATCCTGGGAACCAGGTCTTGGGTCCCCAAGGCCGTGGCACCAGGTGCTCCTGGTGGGTCCCTGACTGGGCAGTGCCTCTCGGGTCGTATCTGGGTCTACCCTGGCCACACCTGCTAAGCCAACGCCATCTCGTCACCTTGCAGCCGAGGACACTGACAGCCAAGAACGGGGACCTGGCTCGCCCCAGGTTAGCCTGCTGGCGAGTCGCGGAGCAGGGATTCCAGCCTGCCCTTGAAGACTCCGTGTCGTGTTCTTTACATGTGAGGGTCACAGACGCCCCCCCAACTGTCACAGCCAGGGGGCCTCAAAGATAAAGTCCTGTTGTCCACCCTCCTCTTGCCAGAGGTGGGGAGACTGTGGGCTCATACCGGGCACGTAGCACGTTACTCCCAGCTTCCCTCTCCCTTCACACGGCGTGTGCTTGAATCACGTGTGGCCTCTTCTGAGATGTGTGACTTGGAAAAGGCATTTAACTGCTCTGAAACTCAGTAGGCTGATCTGTAACATGGGGGCATGATGCTTCCCCTTCAGAGCGACCGGGAGTATGAAGGGAACCGCCCACAAGAGGCTTTGAGAACTGAGTCCGGCGCTGGGAAGTAGCGGTACTCTTCCTTCCTGCCCTGCCCCAGATCTCCTATCTGTAACACAGAGCCAGTGGTGCTCGCCCTGCCTGCCCTATCTGGAAGCAGACCCTGGAGAGGGATGGGCCCCAGGAATCATCAGGAGTTGGTCCCTTATAGTCGAACATGAGTATTATTATTGGCTCACCGAACTGCCGGGCTCTGGGCAGTTGGCGTCCGCCAGCTGACAGGCCAACGGTAAGCACGGATGCCCCTGTGCAGTGCCCGGCACAGGTGGCAGGTGGGCATTCTTCTGCTGACCGCAGCCTACCCTGGTGTCAGAAGATCATTCTGGGGACATGTACTCTTCCTTTGCAAGGCCGGGAGCCTCAGGTTCAGAGCAGGGAAGACACTTGTCTGTGGGCGCCCAGAGGGACTGCCACCCCTGACCAGAGCCCCGAGCCCCCAGAGGCCAGGCCTCCCTCCCCCTGGGGCCAACCGGCCATGCCCTGCTGGCTCGGCCCCTGCAGGTGCCTGGGAAGCTGCCCAGCCTGCCCTCCTTCCTCCAAGGTTTGTTACCTGGGGGCTGGCGTCTCCCTAAGAGTGCACGTCCAGCCGTCTCAGAGGCATGGCCCCCTCCAAACAAGGAGCAGAGTCGGTCCCGACTGTGCCCCCTGCGGCTGGGAGACCTCGGGCTGGATGCCTCTGCTCATTGCCATTCCTGCAAGGCGACGTTAAGCTCCTGCCTCCAGGGCTGCTGGTGACTAGGCTTCGCAGCATCCCCGGCCATAGGAGATGCTCGGTGAATGAGTCACCACTGCTTTCTGGGGCGAATCCCCAGGCTTTTCCTCTTACTCAGCTCTGGCCCCATCTGGGCGGGGCCTGTTTTGACCCTGTCTGGGCTCCCCAGGGTGCCCCGAGCAGAGCAGCGTGACTTTGGCTCCTGTGTCCGCAGCCCCCTCTGCCCAGCTCCCCACCGGCAGCAGCTGGCTCACCAAGGCCGTGCACACCAGTGAGTCATCTGTTTTGGTCTGGGCCCTGCCGGGAACACTGTCGGCCCCAGGTCAAGTGACCTGGTTCTCTGCCAGCAAACAAGGGGGCCGCTCACCACCCCACCCCTGCCTCAGCGCCCCAGCCTGTCACTCAGCCACCCACCATCCACCCGGTGCCCCGGCCCCAGCTCTGCGTTCCTCCTTGGGTCCCACTTACTCACTTGGCCAACTCTTCATCCATTCAGTCCCTTTACTGCCCAGAACGGGCCTGGCACAGCATAACTGCCCTGTAAACATCTGTTGACCAGTGAGGTCACTCATGTATTCCTTTGCTCCCTCACCCAGTCTTTCACGCCTAAAGCATCTACTGAGCCAGCCTGCTGACCCCTTGGTGGCTCGCAGGGCTGAGTCTTGGCAGGGGGGAGCCCCTTGCGAGAGGCAGAGAAGGAGAGAAGAAGGGGTCCCAGACACAGAGGATGGAGGAAGAGGAGGTGGTCCACGGTGTTGGCCAGGATCCTTGGAGAAGGTTCAGCTGAACAGCAGGGTTGGAAGAGCCTGGAGGAGATGGGAACCTGGCCGGGGCAGATTATCATTTAGGGCTGGGGACCCCTGGGCCTGTGGTGGGTGGGGTAGGTAGGGCCATGGAGACAGGGAGGTAGATGAAAGGGCAGGAGCAGGCGCCAGAAGAGGCCTGGAGCTCATGCTCCCACAAGCGGCCAGCCTGAGCGAGGATGGAGGCCCAGCATGCTCTGCCCTGGGGCCGGGGCGCTGCTTGTAGGCAGCCCAGCCGGATCCAGCCTGCTCAGGGCCTGAGGGGGAGCCACCTGGTGGCAGCGTACCCAAATTACTGACTAAGTCCTCAGGCCGAAGCCAGGAAGCTAGACTTCCTCTGAGAGGCCAAGGGGTCAGGCCGCACGGCAACCCCGTGCTCTTATCCCTCCTGGTCCCCAGGGTGTGAAGGAGCAAGGGGGGCAGTGGCCACATTCACAGAGTCCCAGGGGTGCCCTGATGAGCCTGCCGGGCCTCAAGTGTCTTCCTCACACTGCTGAGATGATCAGCACCCAACCCCCCACTTACGGAGCTTCTGTGACCTGGGTGGGATCAAAGGTGACCCCCATGTGGGTGTCCTGTGAAGGGCCGCCCTTCTCCCCACACCCAAGGGCGGCGAAGGGTCAGGCCCCCCACAGTGTCGGGCAGGGTCTCCCCTGCCCAGGCAAGGGCCATGGGAGTCACAACCGTCTGAACAATCCGGGCTGCTGTCCACACCCCCCCACAGAGACCATGTGCCCTGTGCCTCCCCTCACACAGGGCAGGGCACTGGTCTGTGGGCCGCTGGACGGGCCCTGGGGACGTGGGATAAGCCCACTCAGGCCAGAGCACAGGGAGGCTTGGCAGTGCCGGCCAGGAGTACCCTCCGGGTGCCCCTCTCCCCGCTCAGCCATCCCTACAGTGAGCCGTGGCCGCAGCCTTGCCTCTGGGCTCTGCCATCCCCCCGGCTCAGCAGTGATGCTAATGACCATAACAACGTCAACTCCGACTTCCCGGGTTCAAGGCTCCGTTCTAAACCCTTCACTATTCAGATTCATTTAATCCCCACAACAACCCCATGAGGTCGGTGCTATGGTAAACCCCCTTTCACAGATGGAGACACGGAGGCCCAGAGAGGTTAAGTAATTTGCCTGAGGCCACATCCTGTGAGTAAGCCCCGGAGCGCCGCATCCAGCCCTCTCTAACACGCTGTAGCTGAGGACGGGCAGTGGAAGCCAGGGCCGTCGTCCCCCAGTTCCACTGCCACACGGTGGCTTCATTTCATCGCTTGTTAAAGGTAGGATGTTGCAGGAGGGTCGCCGGGAGGATGCTGAGCAGATGTCAGCAGGAGCTGCAGGTGGGGAGATCTGAGCCCTCTTTGGTCCAAGAGCTGCGAGCAGGAGGTGTCCTTGACCCTCCAAAGGTCCATCCCGGCCCCCAGCCCCACCCTCATGGCTGTGGACGATGCCCTGATGACTACGCAGTCCCACCGCCCCATCCAGTGTCTTCCAAGGTTGGGCACTTGTCCGTCCTCAGTTCTCCAATCTCAACAGGCTTCAAACTTGGCTTTGTCACACTCCTGCCAGGAAGCCCCTTCCAATCACTCTCTTTTACCAGTGGTCTCACCATTGCCCAACCCGAGCCTGGAGACCCGTGTCCCCTCCGCCCTGGGCCTCTTCTTCCCAGCTTGACCAAGTCTCTTGCCTCGTGAGACCCCTCCGGGCTCTTCCATCTCCCAGCCCTAGAGGCTCTCCTTCATGGCAGAATGATGTTGCAGCTCCTTGCCATTCAAACCCCACTGTGGTCAGACCCCAGCCAATCACTCCCCAGCCCTGCTTCCTCCAGGGGACCAGGCCTGCGCACCCCTCCCCATCTCCGTGCTAGAGCCCATGCTGTTCTCACCATCCACAAATTCCCCCTGCTCTTCCCTCTACCTGGATTCACTGACACCCTGCCCATCCCTGGAGAGCGATTCCAAATGCCCCCTCCTCCAGGAAGACTTCCCCGACCTCTCCTCCAGGGTGGATTTTGAACCTGCCGGGCAGCACGTCCCTAGGCGACAGGCTTGCAGTCTCACTGGAGATGGTGGAACAAGCCTTCAGCTCCTGATTCCACTGCCTCTTGGCCGAGTAAGCTTCGGAACAGTATCCAACTTCCATAATAGGGTCTAATAAATACCAAATGAGGGGCAGGGCCGGCATCTTGAGCTGATGTTTGGCTACATGGTGATGCTCTGAGATCTCATCTGTGAGCTGTGTGTCCCCCCTAATTTCTTCGTTCTCTCAGGGGCATGTGTGGTGTATGGTTGGGTGGGGAGCAAGCAATAGGGGGCACCTCGGGGCTCTCAGCTTTGAGGGCCCCTGGACATGTCTGTAGCTCCAGGGGCTCGAGAAGGGAGTAGGAAGAGGCCCTCTCCCGACCCTGCCGTCCCAGTGGGTGAAAACCCAGAGGGCAGCCCAGCCAAGTGGGTCAGTCCAAACAAGGGAGATACTGAGAGCAGCCTAACGCTCTGCACCTGGCCCGACAGGGTGAGGGCGGGGGTGGAGTGGCATGGGCAGTGCCGCACCTGCTGCCTCTGGGACCTTCCACCGGGCGGTCACTGGCACAGCCCGTGTGGGTCTCAGCTCTAGCCCTGTCCCGTTGCCGAGCGAGGGAACCCCAAGCCTGGCTGAGGTCTCTCGACCCCACTTCTCCTCCCCAGAGCTGCCGGGGTCTGAGCCTTGAAGTGCGTGGAGGCACCTGGAGCCCCACCCCTGAGCTCCGGGCACTGCAACTGCATCACCAGCACCTTGGGCTGCAGGCTGGAAACCCGGTGGCTGCGGCCACGAGCTGGGGTGCGGCAGTCCCGCCCCCGCGCCAGGGCTCAGGATCGAGCTAGCTCCTCTCCCAGCACGGCTCTGAAGAATCCAGAGGAGCTTCATGGGGCGGGGAGACTAACAAAAGGCAACGAGGCGGGTCCAGGACGGGACCCAAGACTTACTAGGGGTGGGCTGTGTGCTCTGAGGTTGGGGCTTGAAGCCCTGGGGCCCCAACTCCACTCAAGTGCACATCCCCTCCTTCGGGATGGTGTCAAAGTTTGAAAGCCACTATCCTGGGACTTCGCTGGTGGTCCAGTGGTTAAGACGTCGCCTTCCAATGCAGGGCGTGCAGCGTCGATCCCTGGTCCGGGAGCTAAGATTCCACATGCCTCGCGGCCAAAAAAACAAAACATAAAACAGAAGCAATGTTGTAACACATTCAATAAAGACTTTAAGAGAAAAACCAAAGGAACCGCTCTCCTCCCTCAGCCCACAACCTCCCTCCCCATCACCCCATTTTACAAAAGAGATGAACTGAGGCCCTGAGAGGCCTGTGGCAATCGAGCGACAGGCCAGGCCCTAGGGCCAGCACGGGGCTCTGCCCTTCATGTCACCGCGTCCCACGGCGGGGGGGGGGGGCAGGCACAAGCCCCCTGCCAGGGTGAGAGGCAGCGCGCCCCACTGTGCTCGCTCGGCCCGGGCGGCTCTGACGGCTGACTATTTTCTCCTGGTAGAGCTGGATTCCCCCCAACCCCGTGCCTCGCCTCCCTCCTTCCCCCACCCCTCCTTCCCCGACAGGACAGCCCAGCCACACTCTATCCCCTGGGGTGGAGGTGGGGGTGGAAAGTGACACATACACACGCACATGTGGGTGAAATGTAACATTTCCTGTGTGCTGAGTACAGCGGTAGGAGGGAGTGAGGGCGGGCTTCCTGGAGGAGGTGACGCCCGCTGTCAGAAAAGACGTCCAGAGCTCAGCAGGAAGAGACAAGGGCTGGGCTCCAAGGTGGGGGGAGACAGAGAGGCAGGATGGGCTTTGGGCAGCATGGCATGAGGGCACAGGCCTGGCCGCCGTCACAATCCGGCTGGAGGCCAGGGGGGTGGGGGTGTGGGGAGGGGCAGCCCTCTCCTGAGCTTACCCCTGCCTCTTCCTCCATGGCCCTCCCCACAGCTGGAAGTCTGGGAGTCACCCCGGCTCTCCTCGTCCAGCAGTCCCCCATGCAGCCTGTTTCTGAGGACCAGAGGACCTGCCCCCAAGACATCTGCTCGCCCTCCTCCTCTTAACACCCCCGCGCCCCGCATCTTGGTCCAGGCCGCCCTCCTCTGGCTTGGACTCCTGCAGTCGCCCCCCAGCTGGTCTCTCGTCTTCTGCCCCCTTCGGGCAGAGTGAATAGCTAGCATGCAAATCAGACCTCAGCCCGTCCCCCACACCCTCCCGGGGTCCCTACTGCTCTCAGGGTGAAGTCCACGTGCCTCATCAAGTCCCTGCTGACCTCCCAGAAGCATGGGGTTCGGGATCAAGACCCCAGAGGAACGTGGGCCTCGCTCACGGAGAGGTCAGGATGCACAGGGCTCCAGGTCCCAGAAGGCGAGAAGAACCCCGCATGTTGGACCCGAGGGCAAAATGGTCTCTGACTTTGGAAAGAGCCCACAGCCCCATTAGCAGAGCTTTAAACCGATACAATTTCTCAAGCAGTGTGCATCTTAGCTACGAAGGCCTCAGGGTTCTGCCCCCTGGCCCCCAGGCCGCCCTCCTGAGTCATTTATGGAAGGCCTTCATCTACACGGGTGAATGTCGAAAACTTGGAGCAACAATTAGCAATTAGTTAGGGCCTCTTCGGGAATCTGTGGTGAGGGACCACTTGGTCACTTAAGCGAGACCCTCACCCACACGGATAAGAGCTGTTCTTAGGGTGAGATGCTGACCGAAGCCCCATCCCCGGGTAATCAGGGAAAGACTGACAGCCTCTGGCCCGCATATGCAGGGGGTCACATTTGCAGTAAAGGAGTGATTCGGTTGGACAGCGGGTGCATGAACTTGACCGTCCGGTGGTTTCACCCAGGTTTACAGCGATATCTGTGGCCTCGTTTGTCCCTTGCTGTGGACCCAGCGGGCAGAGGGCGGTCAGCTGCACCGGAGCCCCTGAGGCCAGCTCTGCACCTGGACACTCGACCACAGAGTGTCCACGGGGCAACAGCCAGTCCCAAGGCCTGGCGAGGGTGGGGAAGGGATGCTCCCGTCTCCAGGAGGGCCTCTCTGCAGGGGTCCAGAGTCAGGAAGCAGTGAAGCAACCCATCGCAGCACCAGAGAAGGGATAGCAAGGAGAGAGAAGGGGGAATTTTTATCCCAGCCGCACTTACATTGGGGGTGACCGTATAATTTATTATCTAAACCAGGACACTTTTGAGAGTAGAGGCACAATAAATAATCATGCTGGGGTCACAGGCGTGACTTGGGACGGTCCCGGGAAAGCTGGGGTGCAAGTAGGACTTCCTCGTGCTTATACACAGGATCTCCTTGAACTCCTAAACCAGCCCTGTCGCGGGATCTGATTACCTCCTTGTAAGTGGCCGGTGGCTCTGAGAGAGCCATTTGCTCCAAGTCACAAGCGAGAGCTGGCATTCGACCTCTGAGGGGTCCGAGTCCAGATTTGCTCACCTTCCTTCCTCTCAGCCTAAAATCTGCCTGTACGGAGAAGAGGTTGCTTGCTCGGGGAGTGGGAGAGGGTGGGGTGCTGGGCTGGGGGGTAGGGGGCTTCCGGAAATGGCAGGCTGGAAAGATCAGGAAGGATTTTCCAGGGAGCGCCAATGCAGAGTGAGCCTGGGGGCCGGTTCCGGGGCCGGGCTCCCGAGAAGCACAGGGAACCTTGAGGCTCCAGCCTTCCCATGCTGGGGGGTTCAAGATGGCAGATGCACATCCCCCTGACCTGGCCGTGCTCCTGAGCCCACGAGGGGTGCCCAGGTGCAGTGCGCGCCTACAGAAGTCTGTACCTGGGGTCACACCGTGCGAGCGTCGGGTCAGTACAAGCCACGCAGGTGCAACCTGCTTCAAACACGGACACGGGAAGATACCCACGACTTCACAGAGGGGAGCAGCGTGAAACCAGAAATACACACACGCCAGCGGGCACACACGTACACCCGCGTGTACCACGTACAGGCCCGGGCGCCCTCGGCCCTGCCTCACGGAGGGTGTTTGGCTGAGACTTTCAACAGTTACCGTGCGCCTCACCCCCATGACACCCCCAGCCTCTCCCCTGGGAAGCCCCACTCCCTCACTAAGGGTGGCAGCCTCGGGGCCCCAGCCTTTATGCAAATGCCAAACCACAGCTCACTCTGTCTTTTCTCTCCTCCCTAATTGACTGTTTTCCCTCCTTGCTGGGGCTGCGGGGAGCCCGGGGTCGGCATTCAGGAGGGATCTCTCCCCCACGGCCTGGCCCCTCCAACCCGGGCTCCCGGCGCTTTTAATCTAGTTACTTTTCCATCAACACACTGGGAGAAAGACACAGGGGCGTAATCGTATCTGTGGCTGTTGACGTTCAATTAACCGCATAACCTTCAGGCGCTCCCTTTCTGTCTCTCTTTCCCTCCCCGGACCCCACCCACACCCCTTTCCAAGCCAGCTGCCCCTCTGAGCCTGACTCTGCCCCAGGGGCCCTGGAACACCACAGGCCCCCAAACCTGGCGCCTGGGTGGATGCCCCGACGCTGCGGGGAGGCAAGCCACCAACCCCAAACGCAGCCGCACCCGCCTCTTGCCCCTGTTGCCCTGGGCCCTGCCGGCCCCCGAGGCCACCCGCGGGCCCACCGCAGGCCCGGAGCAAGGGGTGCCCAGGAGCAAGGGGTGCCCGGGAGCGGGCGCCTGCACAACCCCACTTTCTGGCCCTCGTCTGGGGCCAGCAGCTGTCATTTGCCGGGCGTTCCGCTTTCTCCAGTGTACCATGCTAATTTTTCGAGGGACAATTTTTCGACAATGAGCCCTCCAGCCCGAACAGAACCCCTTTATGGGGCCGGCCCCAGGGAGGCCGCGGCGCTGCCAAGGCGAACAAAGGCGCATTGCAGCACGAACACGCCTGCGCCTCTCAGGCCCGAGAGCGCAGAGCGCGCCGCCTCCGGCCCCGCCGAGCGGACACCTGGTCCGCCGCCTCCTGGCGCCCGCTCAAGTCATCCGTCCCGGCGGGAGGGGGGTGCCGCGGAAGGCTCCAGAAGCCGCGTGGGCAGGTAGGCGGCCGGCCGGCCGGCGCGGCTTGGCTGGGAGCGCGCGGGTCTGCGGAGACATTGAAGCCCCGGAGCTGCAGCACTTAATTAGGCTGATATCATCCCGCACAAATGTTCCTCCGAGAGGGGAAGGCTTCTGGGCACCAAAATTATTTTGTGATTAGAAGTGAAAACGAAGGAGAAATTATTCCGCCCTCTGAAGAGCTTGGAGGGGTGAGGGAGGCGGCGGGGGGCGAGCCCAGGGGGGCTGGACAGGCTCAATTGTCCGTTGGTCCCTTTCACTCTCAGACTTTCCACACTGCCCGGGACCTATATCGTTTAAAAGAGTGACAGGAAATGTGTCCGGATCCCTTCCTATACGTTGTTTCTTTGAGCTTCAGACCAAACCTGAAAGGCAATACCTGCTCCCGTCGCCCCCTTTTGTAGATGCCCAAAGTCCCACAGTGGCCAGTGGCCAATGGGGCCAGTCCTGCCAAAAGCTCTTGTTCCTGGAAGACGCGGTCAGGAGTTGCCGTGGCCCCATTGCCAGGTGCACGCCTGTGTCTCCTCTGAAGATCTAGCTCGAGGAGGGCGAGCATCCCAGCTCTGGAGAGGAGGACCCTGGGGCGGGAGCGGCGCTTGGCTCAGGCCACGCCTCCTGAGAGCCAGCGCCTCAACCAATCCCCAGGTTTGTCCCAATCCCCGGGTTTGCCCCAGGGACCCTCAAACACCCCACCCCCCAAACCTGGCGCCTGGGGGGATGCCCCGACTCTGGGGGGTGACAAGCCACCAATCCTGAAAATCACGCCGTCCTGCTGGCCCCTCCCAGTACCTGCGCAGGTGCAGCACGCTGGCAATCCACCACTTGTGTGGCCACACGCTGCATTGTCCCAGAGGACACCTCCGCGGGCCGGGTCCAGGGCCTGGTTCAGCCACTTTCTGGCTGTGCGACCTCCAATGAGCAGCTCAGCCTCTGAGTCTGTCTGGGTGTCCTCACTAGAACATGGGCCAGTGGCCAGTCCCTCCTGCCTTCTCGTGCTCTTTGAGGATGGAATGACCTGAGCGTGAATCTCAGCCCAGGGCTGGCCATGGACGTGTTCAGGAAACTCCACGTGCAGGGCTGCATCCGCCAGCATCTTTGCAGAGACGCTTCTGCAAAGTGGGTGAAGAGCTGTGCTTCTCAAGCGCCCCTCCCCCCTGGCCATTTTGGTCCTTCCCTGGGACATGCCCCTGACCTCCCC
This sequence comes from Delphinus delphis, assembly GCF_949987515.2. NCBI lineage: Eukaryota > Metazoa > Chordata > Mammalia > Artiodactyla > Delphinidae > Delphinus > Delphinus delphis. Next base: position 114,494,992 of record NC_082689.1, on the reverse strand, counting down.
AGGGTCCAGTGGGGGCCTCAGGACCTGATCTAGCCCTATGGGGGGGTTTCCTCCCTGATTGGTTGGTGCCCATGCTGTACTGCTTGTTAAATATTTGAATATTACCCCAATTATGTATATAATAAAATATTTTGCTATGACATATATATATATATATATATATATATATATATATATATACATAAAACTGTGATACAGAACGTAGGTACTGTCCCATTCAATCAACCAACCAATCATTCATGACCTAAGTCACTCATTTACAGAGCTATTGATTACTGAGTCATTGATTCCTGTGCATGTTCCCTCATAGGCTCAGTCATTAATTATGCTATAGTCACTCCACCTACATATACAAATCCCTTTTCATGGACCTGGGCGTCCCAGGCGGGCCTAGAAGTCTCTCTTTAAGAGCCTGTGGGCGATTACAGGGCATCAAGCGTGTGTACCACCTTCTGTAAACCAAGAACCGACAGGTGACCGGCAGGAGAGAAGAGTTCCAGGCGTGCAAGGAGAGGGGTCAGGAGGCTCCGTGAGGAGGGGCAGCTGAGCTGAGCTCTGCAGGATGGACAGGACAGGGACACTAGGGTGGGGGCCCTTGGTAACTTGAAGAGAGAGGTCAGATCTGCCTTGCAAGCAGAGTTGCTTGTGACATCAAAGATGAATCCAAGAAGACAGAAGGGGGAGAAGGGGTTACTTCCAGAGCCCCCGGGCCATCACAGAGGACATGGGCTGAGCTGCGGCAGTGCCAGGCTGGCAACCAGTGTGGGCTCTGGGACAAACCTGGGTTCTAACTTGATTCGCTAATGACCCAACTGGGGTAACTCAGAGAGGTTCCTGAGCTTCTCAGCCTTCTAGGCGCTTCAGCTGTAAAGCGGGGACAACAAACCTATTTCATCCAGCTGTCATGACTCTTCCGTGAGTACTCAAATTCTGCATCAGGAGTAGGGCACACAGTAGGTACTTTGACACACAGTGGATTCTCAGTAAAGGGCCCTTCTCGCTCCGAGGCTGCTGGAAATAGGGACCAGAGGACAGAGGATGAAAAGTGAGAGACATCGTAAGATCGAATCAGCAGGTGGGATGAAGTGAAGAAAAAACGGACTCTGTGACTATTGAGATCTGAAGATGGGGAGGAAACAAGGACACTGGAGGGCAAATCTGTTTGTAGAGGGTGTTAGTTGTCTGTGACAAATTACTCCAAAACCTAATGGCTTAATCAACATTTAATACCACTCACGGTTTCTGCGGGTAGGAAATTTGGGAGCAGCTTAGCAGTGTGGTCCTGGCTGGAGATGTCTCTTGAGGTTAAGTCAAGATGTTGTCCGGGGCTCTGGTCCCCCGAAAGCTTGACTGAAGCTGGGAGCTTGTCTTTCCAGGTGGCTCCTTGGCCATGTGGACAAGGCAGTGCTGACCGGGGGTCCTCGCCTGTTCCCTCACCAGATGCCCTGGCCGCTGCTCACCCACACGGCGGCCAGGGGCGAGCTCCCCTATGTTCTCTGGGTGTCGCAGATCAGCTCCTATTCAATGGGAGAGGAGCTCACGCAGATCAGGAGTCAGGAGGCCAAGGTCGTGGGGGCCACCCTGGAGGCTGCTCACCACAGGCGGTGACTTGACACAGTTTTTGACACATAGATTTTGGTGTTTGTGAGGGACCCGCACAGGGAAGACCCGCGGGCCCTTAGCGATGCCTGAAAGCAACAATGTCATCAGTGCTGGAATCAGGGCAGCTCTGGAGACCTTTGTCTTCAAGCAAAGCCACAAACGTACCTGCGACTGGTTTTCAAATTCCTGGTGAGAAGGAATCTGATTGGTTCCACCTGGGTCAGGAACATTCTCTGAGACCGGTCAGCTATGGCCAGAATGCTTAATGCAGCACGGGGGTGCCTGTGTGCTGCGTGCATGCACGCGTGTGTATGCCAGCGTGTGCCCACACATGGGCTTGCATGCGTGTGTGTGTGCGGTGTGTGATTTCCCACAGAAGCCACCTTGAGCGGGGCTTCTGTCCCCACAAGTATCAGCTGGAGCCAGGGTAGCACACTTTGTCTGCAAAGGGCCGGGCTGGGACTATTTTAATCTCTATGGCTGTTTCAGGGCCAAAGCAGCCACAGGCAATAGACGTAGAACAAAAGGAATGAGCGAGGCCGTGTCCCAGTAAAACAGTTTCCAAAACAGGTATTGGGCCAGATTCGGCCTCCGAGCCATCGTTTGGCAGTCCTCGAACTGTGTGCTAAAATTGTTCCATGTTTGTTTGAAATTTTTCATTCTTGTCTGTGGTGGACGGTGCAGATGCACACGCCCTGGCCCCCTCCCCAACCTCGCTGCAGATCCTCCTGTGAGGAAGGGCCAGCTGCCCAGCTGCAGGCAGTGTGGACCACAGACATCCCTGGGCGGGGCGGGGGGTGCTCCCCAGGGTGGCCTCAGCAGCAGGAGCCTCCTCGCCAGGCCACACCCTTGCCCTTGCCGGGGGACAGCCAGCAACAGGGTGCAGTGGAGAGAGATTCGGCCACTTCCGCCCAGAGTGCCTCACCACTTGGCCCAGCCTTCGAAGGGCCTGCCTCACGGTTCAACGTCCAGCTTTGTCCAATCCTGCCTTTACCATCTTATGCATTCCTTGGAGAAAATTTTTTTAAAAACCAAATTGCAAGGTCATGTGAGTGTGGTACCAAGAATAGTTGCTCTGAGGGACCAGAGGAAGAAGATATCGCTGAAGGCTGAAGCAGTCAAGGATGGCTTCCTGGAAGAGTTGGTGTTGGAGCCGCCCTTAAAGGATTCCTTAACGAGTTAGTTTGCTGAATGCTGGTGCTGAGCTGGGGTCACATGGGGTGACCACGTAGACAGAGACACTGCCGTGGGGACGAGGGCCCGCCTGGAGGAAGGAGCTGTCCTGAGGGGGAAACAAGTCAGTGCTCCTCAGGAAAGGGGGAGTCCCATCAGTGCTGGGCACTGAGGGCTTGGTACTGGGGGTGGGGTCCTGGTGACCCCGTTGCTGACTCTGGGATTTCTGCACATTTCCACCACAGGTAAGAACTCCCCTATTCCTGAGTTTCCAGCTCTGGGTGCATTTCTGTGCTTCTGGTTTTGGGGTGTCACTGAGCTGGGTGGTAAAAGAGCAAAGAAAAACGCGCCTCGATCCCCCTCTCCCTCCACCGTGCTGGGTCATTCCGTCGCAAACGCTTCTGCTGAGCCCTGTGCTGTGGCCGCTGCTGTCAGAGGTCACAGCCCAGTTAGGGACACACCCTCGTGCTTCCCAGGGGTGCTGTCACGGGAGCCGTGGGGAGGCCCACACAGGTGCCCGGGTACGAGAGCCTTCCGGAGGGCTCCACGGGGTGGGGGCCATGTGGAAGGGTGAGTGGGATCTCAGCGGGCAGGCATGGGTGGAGGATCTCAGAGGGAAGAACAGGCGGCACGGGCCCCGTCGAGGACTGGCGAGCGTGTCTGGAGGCAGCCTGGGCGAGGCTACTTGGGTGTCAGTGCTCCAAGCCCCCGGCCTCTCTCAGCATCTCCCCCGTCATAGGCCCAGGGACGTTCTGCTCCTGCCCTGAACCCTCTGGGCTCAGGCCCACCCCAGGGCCCAGGACATCTGTGCCCAAGACGGTCGTACCCCTGGTTTACCCATCATCCTGACACCGGCCAGCTGCATAGGGGACAGGGGAGGTGGGGGCATTTGGCAGGAATCGGTCACTCAGCAGAGGGTGATGCAGTGCAGGTGTGGGACAGGTGATGGATTCCATGGTGAGTGAGGCTTCCACGTGGGAGAGCCCTTGATCCTGAAAGTGACCCGAAGGTGAGCGTCACAGCTGAGCCGGGAAGCCCTCACCCGTACTGAGGATGCCGGCAAAGCCGGGGCCTCCCCTCCCCCGAAATGAGCAGAAAATAAATGGAAAAATGAGTGGAACGCTTCAAACAAGGCCTAATGCAACAGGGGAAAGCGAGGACTTTGCCAGATGTCCTTACACTGATTTTACTGCTTGTATTGAATCAGGCACCTTCTGGGGGGAAGGCCGGGTGAGAGCTTCAAATGCTTCCAGAGTCTTAATCTGATGCGAGGAGGGTCACGAGGTGGAGTCTTGCATAAAAGGAGGAAAAATTAGAAACAACCGCAATGCGCATCTATGTGGGATCGGTTCCGTACATCAGGGGGTGCGGCCGGGCTGTGCTCTGGGTATTGTGAGAAAACACGAGGACGTGGTGTCCTGCAGAGCTGCCCAACTTAACAGGCGTCAAAGTAGTGCCCGATATCACCCACTTGGGTTTTGTTTCTTAAAGCATAGAGGCCCAGAAAAGCCTGAAAGGGAGTGTTCCAGAATGTAAGAAGCACACACCTGCAGCTAGTGGAATTACGGGGGATTTATTTTATTTTATTTTACTTTTGAATTTAATTTAACTTTATTTTACCTTTTTATTTTATTTTACTTTGTAATTTTACTTTACTTTTTAATTTTATTGAACTTTATTTTACTTTGTAATTTTATTTTACATTGTAATTTTACTTTTTTATTTACTTTTTAATTTTCCTTTACTTTTTTTTTACTCTAATTTTATTTTACTTTACCTTATTTCATTTTACTTGATTTGCCTTTATTTTATTTTTGCTTTTATGTGTTTTCCAAATTTTCCACGGTGAATAGATGCCACTTTGGTGATCAGTTACAAACGTCAGTGGTTCCTGTAAACCACTCCGTTCCTGAGCTCCCCAGGGCTGCTTCTGGGAGCCGGGCGGAGGAGGGGTCAGGCAGGGGCCTCCAGCCCTGGAAATAGAAGTGCCCAGAACACGTTTTCTGAGCAGCCCCTGAGCAGGAGAGCCCCAGTGAAGGGGTGGCCAGATTCGGAACCTCGGGGGCCTCCGCACGGAGAGCGTGAAGGAAACAACACAAACCAGAAACTGCTCGAGTTGGTTGTGAAGACACACACCCGAGGCTGCAGCCCCAGCTTGCAGGTATCCACTCCTGCTTCCCGCCTGTTTAGCTGCCCAGGGGAGCTCTGGGCACCGTGCCAGGCCCACCCGCAGCCCGGGTACACCCCCGTGCATCCCTGTCAGAGCGGGGCCCAGGGAGCCTCCGGGAGAGCCGAGGGATGCCCAGGCCGAGGCCTGCAGGATGTGGCTGAAGCACCAGCTGCCCACGCGGGACATGGGGGAGGACACCGGCTGAGAGCCGAGAGGGGAGGAGGGGGGCAGGCTGGGGCCCCGCAGGCATGCAGAGCAGCTCAGAGCCACCCTGCCTTGGTCGTCAGAGCCAACACAGTGTCACCGGTAAGGCAGGGCAGGGGAGCCGCGGGACGATGCCCCAGCACAGGGGAGGCCCCGTTTCTTAGCGTCTGCCTTGCCGTGGAGCGTGGAGGTCTCAGGACAGGGGCCGGCAGGGGCTGAACGGCGGGGATGCTGAGGGGCCTCCCTGTACTGGGCAAGGCTGGTCTCCAGGGGAGGGGGGTTCCTGGACGCAGCAGGAAAGGGACAGCACTGCAGTCACACCCGAGGGTGGCTCTTGGATTCAATTAGATTTCCTGCTCTGGTCTCAGCTATGTGTAGCTGGGCGCTTGCCCCTCTTGGTAAACATTTTTGGTTTTTTAATAATTTCCCCATTTACTTCTTCCCCCTCTGGTGTGTGGCTGCCCCTTCAGGCTCCTCAAGTCTGAGGAAGGCGGAGACGACACCCCGCCCTCTGGGTCCCTGCCGCCAGGGGAGGGAGCCGTCCTGGACCTGGACCCCCAGCCCGGTCCCGCCTTTGGATGACTGCAGTCCCGCTGACGGCAGCCTCCCTGGAGGCCCTGAGCCAGAACGGCCCAGCTTAGCCGCTCCCGAATTCCTGTCCCACAGAAACCAGGTGAGATAATAAATGCTATTGTTGTTTTGGCTACCAAGTTTTGTGGGAATTTGTTATGCAACAATAGAGAAAACGCTAGAAGAGCACAATGGCTGAGTGAACAGAGAGAGGGGGTGGAGTCCAGGTGAGGCCGGAGAGTTGGGCGGGCTCTGGCCGGAGGAGGAGGGCGGTGGGCTTGAACCTGAGATCCGAGCCGTTTTGGTGGGTTGGGGAGAAATCAGACCACGTGGCTTGAGAAGCGAGTGGAAGGTGAAGGAGTGGTGCAGCTGCTGCGTCACAGAGGTGTCTCCGAGGGAGGACAGGGACAGGGCAGGGTCCCCCGCAGGGCTGCCCATGCTCCCTTCACTCCAAGGGAGTTTGATGCCTACGACCCGGCGTTTGCGCGTGGTGGTCCCCAAGGGTTCCTGAAGAGTGGGCTTCTCGAGGGTGAGCACGGGCCGCACCTCCTCCGCGTTCCCAGCAACCCCCACCCCCACCCCGCCCCCCAACGGGTCTGTGGAGTCAGTGAGCGAATGAGTGTCTGCCTGGATTGTTGCGGTGGAGAGAGGGCAATTTGCAGACCAGCATTTACAGACGACCGAGCAGGTGGCCCCCACGTCCCTGTGCGCTTGAGTGCGTCCTGCCGCTGGCCGAGCTTCCTTCCCACGTCATGACATGGGTGGCAGTTCAGAGGGGCACGCGGCTGGCAGTGCTCTCTCAACTGGAGAGCCGGTCACCCCGCTCACCTGAGCGACCTCAGCCGTGGCTTCGCCATCACTGAGTGAGTGAAGGCATGAGGGCACGGCCGTGTGCCGGCAGCCTGTCCAGGTGAGAGCCCGTGTGGGCCCCAGTCCAGGGGGATGGCCTGAATGGGGCTCTGAGAAGCCACAGCCTCCTCCAAGCCCAGCCCTGACAGCAGATCTGGGGCCCCATTCAAGAGGAAATTTCTCAGCCCCACCGGGCAACAGCACAAGAGCTGACAGCAGCCCACAGGGTCTGCTGTGATCACTTGGCCGACACGGAGAGGCAGCCAGAGGTGGTGGGACGGGCAGAGTGTGTGCAGAGGGCTTTCCCCCTCTCCAGGTTGGCAAGGCCGTGCCACTTCGGCCATAAGAGGGGGTGTGGCCAGGGTCAAATCCAGTCTCTCTGACTCTGAGTCTGTGTCCTCTGCTCTGGGCAGACAGAGGTTGAACTGGATGCAGAGGAGAGGGTCCAAGGGTCTCAATGCAAGGAAACCACGTGGTCAGACCAGGCCTGTGGGTGGAAAGGCCTGCTGGGGGTGGCCTGAGACCATGAAGGATTAACCTGGGGGCCGTCAGTGCTGGGGAGCCAAGGACTGGGAGGATATGAGAGAGCCAAGGAGGAGTGGGGAAACCATGGCAACTGCTCAGCCAAGGGGAAGGAGGGGCAGGAGAGAGAAAATAGCCTGAGGGTCAACTGCAAGGGCAGGTGGTGGGGTCTCCCAGCAGGCAGGCAGGGTGGGGCGTCCTGGGGGCCAGGGAGCCAGAAGAGCAAAATAATTTTGAAGAAAGAATAACATTGAAGGTCCTTCCCTGGTGGCACAGTGGTTAAGAATCTGTCTGCGAATGCAGGGGACACGGGTCCGATCCCTGGTCCAGGAAGATCCCACGTGCCGCAGAGCAACTAAGCCCATGTGCCACAACTACTGAGCCTGCGCTCTAGAGCTCACGAGCCACGACTACTGAGCCCATGTGCCACAACTACTGAAGCCCACGCACCTAGAGCCCGTGCTCCACAACAAGAGAAGCCACCACAATGAGAAGCCCACGCACTGCAATGAAGAGTAGCCCCCGCTCATCACAACTAGAGAAAGCCTATGTGCAGCAACAAAGACCCAACGCAGCCAAAATAATAAAATAAATAAATTTATAGAAAAAAAAGAATAATATTGGAGAACTTAGATGACCTGATTTCTTCAAAACAACAGCAATCAAAACAGAGTGGTATTGGCAATGGGATAGACACATAGATCAATAAACAGAATCGAGAGCCTGGAAATAGACCCATATACATGGCCAGCTGATTTGCAACAGAAGGGCAAAGGCAATTCCATGGCCAAAAGATAGTCTTTTAACCACTGGTGCTGGAATGATGGGACATCCATAGGCAAACAATGAATTTCGATCCGTACCTCACACCATATACCAAAAAATGACTCAAAATGGACTGTAGATGCAAATGTAGAATCTAGAACTAGGCATCTCTAGGAGAAAGTATCTGTGACCTGGGCGAGGCAAAAAAATAATCTGCAACAAGAAAAATCGGTACGTTGGAATCTACCAAAATTTAGAACTTCTTCAAAATGAAGAGGAGACTTGGGTTCAGAGTATATTAAGAACTCTCAAAAGTCCATGATAAGGAAATAAGTCACCCAATTAAAAATGCACAAAAGAAGACATACAAGTGGCAAATACGCCCATGAAAAAGATGGTCAGCGCAGCTAATGGTCAGAGATATGCAAATTAAAATGATCCCAAGACACACCTATCAGGTTGGCCAAAATAAACAGACAAAACTGACCGTGCCGAGGCTGACAAGGACGTGGTACCACGGGGTCTCTCATACGTTACTGGTGGGAATGCAGAAATGTACAACGACTTTGGAAAACAGTTGGCAGTTTCTCAAAAAGTCCAACACAGCCCTACCATACGATCGCGCCTTTTCACTTCTATTTACTCAGGTGAAATGGAAACTTATGTCCACACAAAAACCTGTATGCAAATGTTCATAGCAGCTTTCTTCATAATCAACCCAAACTAGAAACAAACTAGATGTTTTTCAAGAGGGGAACAGGTAAGCAAGCTATATCCTTACAATGGCACACTCTTCAGCGATAAAAAAAATAATAATAAGACAAAACTACATGGATGAATGCATTCTGCTAAGTGAATGAAGCTAGAAATAAAAGATAACATAGCCTAGGGTTCCATTTATGTGCCATTCTGCGAAAGACAAAACTATCAGGACAGAAAGCAAATAGGTGATTGCAGGGCTGGGGAGAGGGGTCGAGTACAAAGGAGCAGCTCAGAGGCAGTTTGGGGCGACGGAACTATTCTGTCTGGAACTGTGCTGGTTGGATGTACAGCTCTATGCAGTTGTCAAAGCCTTGGGACTGTACACCACACACAAAAAATGAGTTTTACTATAAACAAATTCTAAAAAATCAACCAGGGGAACCCAAAATGGAACGCAGATTGTGACCAATGAATCAAATTTTATTACAAATGAGTGACATAATCGCATTTAAGGAGGTGGGGGTAAGAGTAGCTACCTAAGAAACTTTGGAAAATAGTGTTTTGTTTGGTTCCTGTAAGGCTAAATAAGTGGACCGTCCACAAACACTGTACTCTGGTTGGTGAGTGTGTTTCTCACACGGGACAGGTTAATGTTCTGACACTCGTGTACATGTACGCTAGGGTTGAACAAGTAAGTAATCTACTGTGGATAAGGACAGGTTTATCACTTCAGAGAAAGAACTTACACATAAGGAAGGAGGAAATGCTAGAAGGAACCCCGAGGTGTTAGGTTAGAGTTGGAAATGTCAGTATGAACTCATGTGTACACACACACACGCGCACACACACACATGCACACATATAAACGGACAGGTAAATAAACACAGATGTGTGCACATACATGGGTTCGTATATATGCACACATTTCCTGGCTCTGTCCATTGAGAGGGCCTAGAGGCAGTGACACCTCAGGAGCAATGAGTGTATCTAGCACACAAATCTTGGTTTCTAAGTATCATTCTCCAGTAGAAGGAACCACGGTTCTTTGGAGAAGTGGTTGATTCCAGGGCTGGGTCAGGGGAAATATAATGCTAAAAAAAATTGGTATATATCAAAATGATACAGGACATAGGACAGAATTTCTAGTGCCAGGAAGATGAACTAGATGTGCTTTCCCTGATTCCTATGACTAAGCACAACTAAATCCTCCAGGCTATATATAAACAAATATAAGAAGACTCTGAAAGGTGGAGAGAAGAGGACACACTCTCTAGGGACAGTTGGCTGCTGTTTGATTGGAGTAGAGCGGTTATTGACTAAAAGTTTCATCTTAATAAACCCTCAAATATATGGTCAAATGATTTTTGACAAAGGTTCTAAGACTATTCAATGGGAAAGGATAACCTTCAACAAATTCTGTTGGGAAAATTGGATATCCACCTGCAAAAGAGTGAAGATAGAACCTTATACCATATACAAATCAAAGACCTAAATGTAAAAACTAAAACTGTAAAACTCTTAGAAGAAAACATAAGGGAAGAGCTTCATGACATTGAATTTATGAATGATTTATTGGATATGACACCAAAAGGCAACTAAACAGAAAATAGGTAAATTGGACCACACTGAAATAAAAAAAAAAAATCTATGCATTAAATAACACGATTAATAGAGTGGAAAACCAACCCATAGAAAGGGAGAAAAAAAATTGCAAATCGTATATCTGATAAGGGGTTAACATCCAGAATACGTAAAGAACTGCTGCAACTCAACAACAACAACAAAAACTCTGATTTTAAAATGGGCAAAGAATTTGAACAGACGTTTTTCTAAAGAAGAGATACAATTGGCCAGTAAGGATCTATTCAACATAAATAATCATTAGGGGAATGCAAATCAAGACCGCAATGAGATACTACCTCACACCTATTAGAATCATTGCTATCAAAAACAAAACAAAACAGAAAACCAACCCAGAAAATAACAAGCATTGGAGAGAATGTGGAGAAATTGGAACTCATGTGCTTTGCTGGTGGGAATGTAAAATGGTTCAACTACTATGGAAAACAATATGGTGATTCCTCAAACAATTAAAAATAGGATTATCATATAATCCAGCAATTCCACTTCTGGGTATATACCAGAAAGAATTGAAAGCAGGGTCTTGAAGAGATATTGGCGTGCTGAAGGTCATAGCAGCATTATCTATAATAGCCTTTTGGTGGAAGTACCCCAAAGGTCCATTGACGCGTGTAGAGACAAAATGTGGTATAGTGCATACATAGAATAGAATATTACTCAGCTTAAATAGGGAGGAGATTCTGACACACGCTATAACATGGATGAACCTTGAGGACATTATGCTAGGTGAAATAAGCCAGTCACAAAAAGGCAAATACTATATGATTCCACTTGTACGAGGCACCTAGAACAGTCACATTCATAGAGTCGTAAAGTCCCATGGTGGTTGCCAGGGGCTGGCTGAGAGGGGGCCTGGGGAGTTACTGTTTAATGGATACAGAATTTCAGTTTTGCAAGATGAAAAGAGTTCAGAGATGGACGGTGGTGGTGGTTGCACAACAATGTGAATGTGCTGAATGCCACTGAACTGTAAAAATGGTTAAGATTGCAAAGTTTGTGTTTTGTATATTTGGCCACAATTGAAAAACAGTTTTCTATCTTGCTAGGCTGCCGCTTTCTTGAACCTTTAGTTGGAGAGAGCAGGCTTTATTTTCTTTTTTTCATTTCTGCCCATTGGTATTTCTGGGTTGTTGACTCTTTTGCTCAAGGTCTGGGGTATATGAGGCAACTCTCTGCTATGTGGTTCCTCGGGTCCTGAAGTCCCTATCCAGCTGGCCTCTTCTCTCCACTTTTTTTTTTTTTTTGCGGTACGCGGGCCTCTCACTGTTGTGGCCTCTCCTGTTGCGGAGCACAGGCTCCGGACGCGCAGGCCCAGCGGCCATGGCTCACGGGTCCAGCCGCTCCGCGGCATGTGGGATCTTCCCGGACCGGGGCACGAACCCGCGTCGCCTGCATCGGCAGGCGGACTCTCAACCACCACGCCACCAGGGAAGCCCTTCTCTCCATTTTTGAGTCCTTTCATCTTTTTTTTTTTAATTTTAAAAATTGAAGTATAGTCGATGTACAATATTACATGTTACAGGTGTGAAATACAGTGATTCACAATTTTTAAAGGCTCTGCTCCATTTATAGTTATTATAAAATATCGGCTATATTCCCTGTGTTGTATAAGATATCCTTGTAGCTTATTTTCTACCTAAGAGTTTGTACCTCTTAATTCCTACCCCTGTTTTGCCGCTTCCCGCCTCACGCACTGGTAACCACTACTTTGTCCTCTTAATTCCTACCCCTGTTTTGCCGCTTCCCGCCTCACGCACTGGTAACCACTACTTTGTCCTCTTAATTCCTACCCCTGTTTTGCCGCTTCCCGCCTCACGCACTGGTAACCACTACTTTGTCCTCTTAATTCCTACCCCTGTTTTGCCGCTTCCCGCCTCACGCACTGGTAACCACTACTTTGTCCTCTATATCTGTGTCTGCGTCTTTTTTGTTATACTCACTAGTTTGTTGTATTTTTTTAGATTCCTCATGTAAACGAGATTGCACAGCATTTGTCTTACTCTGTCTGTGAGTCCTCTTCTGTTCGTGTGAGAAACGACGCCCAGCGTTTTTAGTTGTTCTAGGAATTGGGAAACTCCTCCGTCTCCCCAGAGCAGAGGTCTTGGTCGGCTGTGTGTTTTTGTTTCTGATTTTTAAATTTATTTATTTTTGGCTGCGTAGGGTCTTCGCTGCGGTGTGCGGGCTTCTCATTGCAGTGGCTTCTCTTGTTGCGGAGCACGGGCTCTAGGCGCGCGGGCTTCAGTAGTTGTGGCTCGCGGACTCTAGAGCGCAGGCTCAGTAGCTGTGGCGCACGGGCTTAGTTGCTCCTTGACACGTGGGATCGTCCCGGACCAGGGCTCGAACCCGTGTCCCCTGCACAGGCAGGCGGATTCTTAACCACTAAGCCACCAGGGAAGCCAGTCGGCTGTGTTTTTATTGGTTCTCCAGGCAATGCTGGTACTCACCAAGGTCTGAGGACCACTGAACTTGCATCTGAGCCCCAAGTCCCCAATGGCAAGGACTGGGCCTTCCTTGTTTACAGCGAGTCCCCTGAGCTGCCCAGAGTCCTCACACAGGGCCCCCCAAACCCATGCTGTGTCTTCCAGGTGGTCCTTGCCCACGCTCACTGCTGCGTGAGTTCACTGATTCCCTCCCCGACTCCTCGGGCCACTGGTCCTGAGCTTTCTCTTCTTGTCCTCCAGCAAGAGGTCAGACCCTCCCCCAAGGCCTCGGGAAGGTGCTGCAAAGCTCCCCGAAACCCAGCCTCCCCAAGCCTCAGCCAGGCCCACTGCCCAGTCCCCAGCCTTTGACCAGAAGGGGCTCCTTTCTTCTGGGTCCTCTTGGTGCCTGTTCAAACTCCCACATTTACTGATAGACAGATCGTGGGCTTAGCAGGTGCAAAGCATCATGCTGCCCCGGATTCAGCCCTTCCCGGAGCTCTGGGTTCTGGCCCTTTACTGAGTACAGCCTCATTGAATCCTCCCAGTTCTTCAAAGATCAGACTTAGTGCCAATTCACCGAGGAGAAAATGGAGGCTCAGAGAAGTTAAGTCATCTGCCCAAGGTCACACAGCTGGTGAGTGGCAGGGCTGGGACCAGGAGCCAGGTGGCCTGACTTTGTGGCCCAAGATTTTCTGCATGTGAGACACCCCAGACGCGGGCTTGTCTTAGGGACCCAAAGCCTCATGGAGAGTCCAAACACCATCAGTCTAGACCATTATCCAACCCCGAGGACCAAGTGCAGAGCCGGATTGACCTAAATCCTCTCGGCTGTAACCCTGTTCCGCCTGGTTCGGGGAACAGGTAGAGACCACGTGATTCCAAATGCCAGAGGAGCGAGGCCAGCTGACGTCAGATTTTCTGAGGGGCTGTGAGTTTCTATTTCCCCCGCTTCGAAAAGCCTAGCTGGGTTCAGGGTTAGAACCAACGTTTCCTCTATAAAGCAGTTAAGCTGCTCCAGAGAGAAACGGTTCTGTCTGGCCCTTGAATACCATTCCTGAGAAACGATGGCAGCAGGTAATGTACATTCAGCAAACCTCTCGTGTCTGACGACTGGCTGGCTCTGGACATGGTCCAAGACCTGGTGTGCTGTTGGTCTCTGGTTCCAGTCCCAGCTGGTCCCGGCTGCCCTGGGTGAGGCTTTTCGCTGGGCCGGATTCTTGGGACTTGACTTAATACATACCAAGCTGTTTGGGTCTTCCACAAAAAAAAAAAAAGAAGGAAGGAAGGAAGAAAGAAAGGAAGGAAGAAAAATGTTCCCTGGATTGCAGGAACGGTCATCACTGTAATCCTCACAACAATGACGACGCAGCTTCGGGGCAGCCAGTTTTGCTGAGGCCCGCCGTGCGCCAGGCTGCTGGGGGTCTGTCTGCTGGCCCTCGGGGCAGGCACTGTTACTGCCCACCCATTTCACAGATGCAAAAGCAGAGGCAAAGAGCAACTTCAAAGTAGCCCTGTTTTTGAAATGCTTCCCACATTCAGGTCCTCCTTTTAGTGTGAACCGTATACCCAGGAGAGTAACGTGGCACAGAGCATTCAACAGTAAAGTTTGGTCGAGTGAGTCAGATTCCCACTCAGTGCAGGAATTGCTTCTATAACACCCCTGGTGATGTCATCCACCTTGACTACCTCCAGAGATGGGGAGCTCACTCCCCCCAGAGACAGCTCTTCCACCTTTGGACAACTCAAACCCTCAGAAAGGACCATAGTTTCTTATTCTGAGCTGGGCTCTGCCTGCATTTGCTGGGTCACGATTGGTCCTGGTTTTACCCTTTGCTTTGTTCAAGCTCCTTCCGTATCTATAGGTCTGTCCGTGAACAATCAAAAGGAGCCTGGCTGCTTTTCCACCAAGTTTTCCCACCTGGAGACTTGAGGAAGGCTGGCCAGGATGTTCAGAGTCAGACCAGCAATAGGGTGGCCGTTAAAGGAAGAGCTGCGTGTGCTCAGCTGGAAGAAAATGAGCCTGTAGCAAGGTGACAGTGCATGATTGCAGCCCGCGGCTACTTTCAAGGCACTGCAGACACAGATGAAGAAATCACAAGAATAATGACAAATAATCATTACTGGGGTTCTGGGCACTGTGTCATCTCATTTGATCCCCGTAAGAACCCTCCACAGAGACTCTTGTCCCCACTTTACAGATAAGGGAAGCGAGGCCCCGAGAGCCCAAGTCCCGTGTGCGGTGTCACTCAGCTGATCAGTGGAGCAGCTGCCACGCAGCCCCAGTCGCTCTGACCGGATCCTGCCCTCCCACCCACCCCGTGCGTGGGTACACGCCGCTCTCGGTGGCCAGAACCTGGCTGGCAGGTAGAAGCTGCAGGAAGACAGGCTGGAGCCCTTTCCAGAAGCCAGGAACGTTGGGCGGATAGAATTGGCCGCCTGAGAAAGAGACACGGCTGTGGCCGGCCGGTCCAGGAAGAGTCTTGGCCAGGCCTTTGGACCACACTTATTCAGCTGAAGCTGGGGCAACCTTAAAAAGAAAAATGGAGAGTGAGGGATGAGTGGAGTCTGCAGTGTGTCTTTGAGGCCAGCGGTGTTACAAGTGCAGCTGGAAACTCCTTCTTTGGTGCCTGCTTCTCTGAGTCTTTCCCCAAACGCTAGGAGTGCCTGAACACTGGGGTCCTCGGGAGGTGGTCTTGACCCTGCTTCCAGGAGCTCGGAAGCGGAGAAGGGTTGATGGGTCTTTTGCTGCCTTACCCTCCATTCCTGTCTTTGTACAACCAGGGTGGCGCCTGGAGGCCCGAGCTGGCTCTCTTTCCTCATTGCAGGCTCCCCGCCGGAACGGAAGAGTCTGTGGGTGCCCGGAGATGGGAAGCAAGTATCAGGAGAATATCACCCAGAGGCCGCCAGCCCCATCCTGACCTGGGTTCAAATCCCAACCCTCCTGCTTCCTAGCTGGGGGCCTGGAGCTGGCTCTCTAACCTCTCTGTTCTTCTTCTCTAAAGTGGGGATAAAACACTAACCAGCAGAGAGGAAATTCTCAATGTATGGTTACTATGTTGTCATTATTCTCATCAGTTTTGTCCTTGAATAATACTGGTAGCTCCACTTGGAAGTCTAGGACAAGAGAAAGAGCAAAGTGAATATGAAAACAGCGAGGGGCAAACGTAGAGAACAGACTTGTGCTTGCCAAGGGGGAAGGCGTGGCGGAGGGAGGGATCGGGAGTTTGGGGTCAGCAGATGCAAACTAGTACATAGAGGATGGCTAAACAGCAAGGTCCTACTGTAGAGCACAGGGAACTATATTCAGTATCCTGTGATAAACCATAAAGGAAAAGAACATGAAAAAGAATGTATATATATGTATGACTGAATCACTTTGCTCTACAGAAGAAATTAACACAACATTGTAAATCAACTATACTTCAATAAAAAAAGTTAAAATAACAACAGCAGGGAGGGGTATTCAGACCCTCTAAATGTTTATGGAGCTATTTTGTTTGTTGGACAGTTTATATACATGCTATTAAATCTTTACAAAAGCCTACAGAGCAGATGCCCTTTTATTTCCATTTTCTATATGGTGAGATGAGCCTCAGAGAAGAATAGTAACTTGCCCAGGGCCACACAGCTTGTACACAGCTCAGCTGGGGATCCGGGGGGTGGGGTCGGGAGGGGGCTTGTCCTCATGCAGTCCTGGGACGCCACCCCCATCCCCTCTGGGTCACTGGCTCTGGACCCTGGAATTGTGTGGTTAGAGAATTTTGGTCTCTGATTTCTTCCTGTTGGCGAATTGCAGGCTCAGGAATATCAAGCTCTGGGCATCTCGAGAGCTGGGGTTGGAGGCACGTCGGATCCATCGCTGCCGTCGAGGGCCTGGCTGGTGCCCAGGCAGTGCTGGGGATCCTCTGGGAGGTGGCCCTGCGGTCCGTGGACGCCTGCTCCGCCGGGCTCTGGGCCTTTTCCCACCCTCCTTCCTTCAGCTCCTCCTGGTTTTAGGGACTCATTACATTCGTCTGTGCTTCCGGCTCTCCCCTGCAGGCTGCACAGTGACCTGGCATCTGGGTGGCAAGGAGGCTGCATCTCCTCCTGGAGAGGCCAGGGGTGGGGGCCTGGGAGAAGGAGGCCTGGGGGCGGGCAGGACCTCACGCTGCTGCCCCCCAGGACCCCCCACCCCCGTCCAGGAGCCACAGTGAGGGAGGCTGCGTGGGGTCACTTCTCAGCGCAGGAGGCTGAGTCACCTGCCTGAGGCCGCGCGTCTGGGGAGCGACCGGCTGTGAACCGGCGCGGTCGGCGTGACCCCAGGCCCGCGGTGCCACCACGGAGCTCTCTTCCCAGGGCCCGACATCGTCACCCGGCCAAGGCGCCCCTCCCATCGCCTCACAGGCCCCTCGGGGGTCAGAGTGGGCCCGGGCTTCAGGCCCCGGAAGGGGAAGGGCCGCGGAGAGCATCTCATGTCTTGTTTGATGAACAAGAAACCTGTAGCCCAGGGAGGGTGGGTGGAACGCGGGTGGCCTGACGGCCAGGCGCGAACGCTTGCGGGTAAGGCCTCCCCAGCGTCCCCATCTTCCGGGGGTGGTAGCTTGTCACATAAACGTGGGAAGGACCAGCCCTGTCTGCTCAAGGATCCATCAAAAGCAGCAGTTTGTTGGTGGGGACAGTTATGGCTCCCAAACGCCCCCAGGTATCCACCAGAGGCACCGGAGAAGCGGCGGGAATCACACTCCAGCAGTCCTCTCGTCTCATTACTCCCCACGTGTAGAGTGAGGGCTTGGGCCAGCGGCCCGGGCTCCTTCCAGCCACCACGTCCCGGATCCCTCTTCTGTGCCTCGGTTTCCCCGACTGGCCTGTTGGCCGCATCAGCAGAGGACAGTCAGGGATCAGCTGAGCCTCCGGTTCCCACTTGAAAAAAAAATGTATTTAGTTATTTTTAGCAGTATGGAAAGTTACCTTTTTAAAAATTTTATCGGAGTGGAGTTGCTTTACAAGGCTGTGTTAGTTTCAGGAGTACAGCAAAGCGATTCAGTGATGCATGTCTTCTTCAGAGTCTTTTCCCTCATGGGTTATTACAAACCGGGCACCGCTGTGCTCCAGCCTCGGCCTCTGTTTCGTGTCAGGAAGCTCCCTCCTTGCGCCAGGGACCCACTGGCCTCACAGGCTGGCCCGCGGAGGGGCCCTGACATCTTTGGGAACAGTGTCGCGGGTTCACCTAACAGATTGTCTGCTTTCTTTCCATCTCGGAGGAAAAGAGCTCCCGCTAGGAGCCGCTAAGCCCAGAGTAAACGGATGACCTCGTTGGGTCTTTCTCCCAGAGGTGGGGTGAGCAGCGAGCCCCCAGCTGTGCAAACAGGGCCAGCCTTGCGCCGCAGAGGCGGGGCCCTCTCCCGGCCCCTCCTCCTCCCTTTGTGGTTTCAGACCGAATGGGGAGAAGCTCAAAGGCAGGGCAGGGAAGGTCAAAGCCAATTTGCAGGGCCAAGCGTCGGGGAGGAGAGAAGGGCAGAGACCACGTGTTTCTGGAGGCCTGGCCTTCACCTGGAAACATCCCCTGCGGCCCCTCCCAGCTCTTCTGCCGGTCAGCGTGGTGTCCTCGCTGCACCGAGACTCAATTTACTCATCCGGAGACACGGGTGAAGACACCCATCTGTTAGGGCTGAGCTCTCAGCCAGGGGCAATGAGTTATGCTGCCGGAGGGCCAGGGCTGAGTCTGGGAGCTGGAACCAGGTGCCGACGGAGTGGGGAGGGCGTCCCGGGAGGGCCAGGCTGAGCCAGGACAGAGGCAGTCAGCTGGGTCTGAATAGTGCCTGTGTGGGACACAGGGAAGAACTGACCTCTGCAACAACATATCCCACTGCGGGTGTTGTCTCTGGGAGGGGACCTGACTCCCCCACTTCCTAGCCCCGTGACCTTGGGAAGCCTCTCCTGGGTCTCCCTGTCCGTCGGCTTCCTCCTTTATAAACGGGGATGAGAACTTTGATATCAAAGGGCTCTCGTGAAGACGAAAAGAACCTGATACAGAGTAGACACTCAATAAATGTTAGTTCCTGGGGGCTGAGGGAGGGCAGTTCCTTCATCCCCTGACAGGAGTGGAGGAGTCTGGGTGAGCCCAAGACCTGGGGCCCCCTCCCCGCTCACTTGTCACAGACAGACAGTGGCCCTCCCCCAGCTGCAGGGACCCGGCTGGGCCCTCTGCTGGTTGCAGGGCCTGCATCTGTGGGCCTCCCCCTCCACCCTCTCCTGGCTGCGCCCCCAGGTCTTGCTTGTCTTGTCTGGGCACCCAGGGCATGTGTGGCTCCCAGCCCCTCTCTGGGGTAGAGAAGGTGAGAAAGGCTTAGGTTCTGTTATGCGGGCCAGTGGCTCTCTTAACATCAGGCCCTTGGCTCAAACATGCAGTGTCTTCCTCTACCCTCAGCTTTCTTTTTCAAAGGCAAGGAAGGAAAGAGAAGAGGAAATGCAGGGAAGGGAGGCCATATTTGATGAACATCTTAGAGCAAGCTCATAGGCGTCAGCAACGTGCTTGGCTTCCCTTAGCAAACTCAACGTACTGTAGCTCAAACAAGTGGAGGCTTTCTTTTTCTAACAGATGAGAATTCTGGAAATGGGTGGTTGCTTGCTCAGCTGCTGGTGATGCCAACGAGGACTGGGCTCTTTCCAGCTTTCAGCTCATCATCCTTACCACGGGCCTACTTTTTGCCTCGTGGTGGCAAAACGGCTGCCTGAACTCTGTCAGGAATGTAAAGTGTCTCCCCGAGTCCCCTGTTGGCGTCTCATTGGCCAGAAGTGGGTCACGCGGCCACTCCTGGTGGATGCTGGGAATGCAAACACCCGAATGTACTTCTCCAGCCTCCAGCAGGGCAGGCAAGGGTGGCGCGTGGGAACCATTTCGAGTCATCCAGTCGGTCGCCTGCCAGAGGAGAGAGTGCCACTCGCATCCCAGTCTTACAGATGAGAAGCTGGTGCCAAGGGCAGAGAAATACTTACTCAATACGCAGTTTGATTGATTTACTTTGACATTCTGGGCCAGTGACCAGAGATGCAGAGATAAAAGCCACTCCCTTGCCTTCCAGAGCAGGGAGGATAATAATAATAATAATAATAATAATAATAATAACAATAACAATATAATAGTTGAAATTCGCTGAGCATGCACCAAGTGCCAGGTGCTTGCTGGGTACTTTCTAGACTTTATCTTGTCTCTTGCTCGCTCCAGCCTCAATCGACAGGCATGATTCTTTCTGCTACGGAGGAAGCCGAGGCTCAGTGACGCCCACAGCACACGGGCCTGCCCCGCTGTGTTGCATCATGCAATGGATGTAAGGGCCCAGGTGTGAATGAACCAGGCTCTTGGGCAGCATGGGAAGAGGGTGCCACTATCCCTGGAGAAGACATGGAAGGTTTCTGGAGGCGGGGAGATGTGCGTAGGATCTGGAAGCACCAACTGGAATTTCCCAGGCAGACAAAGTAGGGGAGGTGCCCCAGGTGAGGAAAAACATTAGAAGTGATATCAGGAAACTCTGAGGCACCCCTAGGGTCTGTCCACCCACACTTCCCCAGAAATTTCTGTAATTAAAAGGAGCATTGAAGATAAAATCATACTTCTAACATCAGGAAGCATCATGAATAATAGAAAATGAAAAACTATTGAAAATAAAATCTTTTCGTTTATAGAATTGTCAAAAAATTTTAAAAACACGTGAACGCTTTTTTTAAATTAATTTTTATTGGAGTAGAGTTGCTTTACGATGTTGTGTTAGTTTCTGCTGTGCAGCAAAGTGAATCAGGTGTATGTATACATATGTCCCCTCTTTTATAGATCTCCTTCCCGTGTAGGTCACCACAGGGCACTGAGTAGAGCTCCCCGTGCTATACAGTAGGTTCTCCTTAGTTATCTGTTTTATACATAGTAGTGAATATATGTCAATCCCAATCTCCCAATTCATCCCACTTCCCCTTCCCCTCTTGGAAACCATAAGTTTGTTCTTTACTTCTGTGACTCTATTTCTGCTTTGCAAATAAGTTCATCTCTACCATTTTTCTACATTCCACATATAAGTAATATTATATGATATTTGTTTTTCTCTTTCTGACTTACTTCACTCTGTATGACAGTCTCTAGGTCCATCCACGTCTCTGCAAATGGCACTATTTCGTTCCTTTTATGGCTGAGTAATATTCCATTGTATATATGTACCACATCTTCTTTATCCATTCTTCTGTCGATGGACATTTAGGCTGCTTCCGTGACCTGGCTATTGTAAATAGTGCTGCAGTGAACACTGGGGTGCACGCATCCTTTCGAATTATGGTTTTCTCTGGATATATGCCCAGGAGTGGGATTGCTGGGTCATATGGTAGCTCTATTTTTAGTTTTTTAAGGAACCTCCATACCGTTCTCCACAGTGGTTACACCAATTTACATTCCCACCAACTGTATAGGAGGGTTCCCTTTTCTCCACACCCTCCCCAGCATTTATTGTTTGTAGAATTTTTGATGATGGCCATTCTGACCGGTGTGAGGTGATACCTCATTGCAGTTTGTTGTCTTTTTTTTAAACAACATCACCGCGACAAACTTTTAACTCTTTTCTTTTCTTTTAATAAATTTATTTATTTATTTGTTTATTGGCTGAGTTGGGTCTTCGTTGCTGTGCATGCAGGCTTTCTCTAGTTGCGGAGAGTGGGGGCTACTCTTCGTTGCGGTGCGTGGGCTTCTCCTTGCAGTGGCTTCTCTTGTTGCGGAGCACGGGCTCTAGGCGTGCGGGCTTCAGCAGTCATGGCTTGCGGGCTCTAGAGCGCAGGCTCAGTAGTTGTGGCGCACGGGCTTAGTTGCTCCACAGCATGTGGGATCTTCCTGGACCTGGGCTCGAACCCGTGCCCCCTGCATTGGCAGGCGGATTCTTAACCACTGTGCCACCAGGGAAGCCCTCATTGTAGTTTTGATTTGCATTTCTCTAATAATTAGTGATGTTGAGCGTCTCTTCCTGTGTCTGTTGGCCACCTGTATGTCTTCTTTGGAGAAATGTCTATTTAGGTCTTCCACCCATTTTTTGATTGGGTAAAAGACACATGAACACTTGATGCTGGTGGTGGTGTGGTGAAATCGACACTGTTAACACATTGCTGGTGAGAGGGGGAACTGGTATAAACCTTTAGACAAGCAACTTGAAAAATGCCCTTTAAAATGTGCTGGTCTTTCACCTGGACTTTTAGAAAGATATCCTCAAGAAATGATAAATAAAAGTAGACAGAAAACTTGGTGCAAGACAGATAATTAACTGAACTATGAATCTGTGTTTTCTCCCTTGTATTTTTCCTCTCCGTGTCCCAGATTTGTAGCCAGACCTATTTCTACTCCTTAGTCCCAGGGGCACTGTTAGAACCCAACCAAAAGCTGCTTAAAGACAACATCTTTTTCTGCCTTTTGTGAAAAAGGAAAATCAAGAAAGAAAACATGCAAGCAGTCTCAATAAAGGATGGGAGGAGAGCTGTGAGAAGGCAGGAAGAAGGGGCCCTAAGTTCCAGAGGTGGGACCTGGGTACCCTCCACAGCAGCACCCCAGGACGTGGCATGATCTCCGAAAGCTCCCTGTCAGGGAAAGTGGAGTCATAGCCACTCCCCAGGGTCCCGAGCGCCCAACCTGGCGCATAGCAGCAGCCACTGGATACCAAGGAACATGCCCTCGGCCGGGGGGTGGGGGCGATGGCGGGGGCGGGTATCTCTGTGGTGCCTGGAAGACTGTCCAAACCCCAGGGCCTTTGCACGGCCCCAGGAGACAGGGAGTTCTGAAAATGTCTGAGGTTGGTTTTCCAGGCCAGGGGTCCAGTGCAATTTAAAGGAAACTTTGAATGTGACATTCTCACATATCTACATTCTCGAGAAAAAAGGTTTTTAAAGGCAATGGAGTACAGAGTGATAATCTTGTTTTGATTTCTTTTTTAGCTAGTCGTTAACAATTTCCATAGGAAGATACCGAAGTCCCTGCCCTGTGTGTCCTGAACTCCGGGCGCACATGTCTATGCTCGTACAGACCCTGCTGGGAGGGTCACTCTCTGTATTTAGTGCTTACTGTTCTTCGAGGCTCTTGGGCCCCGGAGACTCATCAGAACACTGTCTTGTTTAGCTCCCTCTCCCCAGGACCTTGCACGAGTCCTGGCAAACACTCAGGGGATGAATGAAGGAAGGATCGAGTACACGAATGAATGAACGAATGAATGGATGAACTCACAGGTGTCTGGTGTCTGAGATAAAGGGCCCGGTGAGGCCTGTCCCTGTCGTTCTCACACAGCTGCTGCTGGCAGCCCTAAGGGCTGTGCCCTCGGCCAATGGAATAAACTGCAAACACACATTTGGGAGTGTAAACAGCCCTCCTCCGGGCCAGGGCCGGCTGGCAGCCTCGCGGGTAGCTTGCACAACCCTGTGGGCTGCTGTGATTCTCATTTTTGGGGCATGGAGTCATCTCTGCCGTGGGCCTCTCCCTCCTTGCCCTGGATTGTCTCTTGGCAACATAAAAGGAACTGCGTGCCTGTTGGCGGTGGGAAGAAGTTCAGACCCCCAGCCCCTCCCAGAAACCCGTCCTGATTTCCTAGATCTGCCCGAGGACCCGGAGAGGTAGGAGCTGAAAGGGAACCCTGAGATGACCCAGCCCCGCCCCCTCCCCTTTCCAGATAAAGGACCCTAGGACTTGAGAGGTGGGGACGCTGAGCCCGCTGCCAGGGTGGGCAGGCTTGGCAGGAGCCGAGTGTCCTGGGACGGCAGCTGCTTTCGGAACCAGACAAACAGGGCTGTAAATTCCTTCCTGCCCAGCCACCGTCCAGCCGTGTGAACTTGGATCAGGGCCGTGTCCTTCCTGAGCCCCAGTCCTTCGGTCTGCATTGCGCTGCACGCAAGGTTGACGCGGAGATTTAAAAAGATGCTGTCCGTAAAGCGTCAGCACAGCGCCTGGTCCAGACGAGGCCTCCCGTCTCCTGCTTCTCCGCGCTTTCTTTCTCAGCGCGAGGTGCCGGGGCGTCGTTCTGAGCCCTCCACTGCAGGGAGCGTCCCCTCCGTGCTGGACCATGCGTGCTGGGATTGCCTCTGAGCTTCCCACGTATCTGCCTACTTTCTCTCACGCTTTTTCTGTCCTCACACCCCTCTCGGTCTTGCCAAATTTGTTCAGATTTCCCTTCCTCCTTCCCTTCCCGCAAACTTTCCGAGGCCCCTGCTGCATGCCAGACACCTGCTGGGCAGAGGTGCTCGTGGCCAGCGCCCGCCCTTACAGACCTCGTCCACTGCTCGAGAGGCCATGCGGGCCATGACCGGCGAGGAAAGCCGAGGGGCAGAGGCAGTGCTACGTGTCCACGAAATCCTGGGTCCTAGCCCTGGTTTCTGGAACTCCCTGGCGGGCAGAACAACAGCCCCGTAAAGACAGCCACGTCCTAATGCCCCGAATCTGTGAACGTTGCCTTATGGGACAAAAGGATGTGACTGAGTTAAGGATTCTGAGACGGGGAGAGCATCCTGTATTTTCCATGTGGACACAAGGGGCCTTATAAGAGGGAGGAAGGAGGTCAGAGAGGAGAGGATATTTGCTGGCTTTGAAGATAGAATGAAGGGGCCACGAGCATGTAGGTGCCCCCAGAGCCTTCAGCAGGCCCCAGCCCTGCTGACACCTTGATTTCAGCCCCTAAGACTCATGTTAGACTTCTAAGCTCCAGAACTGTAAGGGAATAAATGTGTGTTATTTTAAGCCACTAACTTTGTGTTAACTTGTTACCACAGCAATAGGAAACGAATACATACACAGGAGACCCTGTCCTCCCTGTAGTTAGGTGGCCATGTGACTCTAATCCCATCCAATGCAACGTGAGTTCAGGTGACGCCTTTCTTTACCCTGAGGCTCGACCCTCTGGCTTCCCTCTTCCCCCGTCGCCAGGTGTTGAGGATATTACAGCCGGTCACAGTACAAAAACGGTGATGCTGCTGGCAGCCTGGGTCCCCGAGCAGACGCCCAGCTGACTGTCCAAACCTGTCAGGACTAGGGGTTATTCATTACAGCAACAAACTCAGGCTTTCCTTACCCTGGGAGCTCTGATGAGGCTCCTACTTCCCAGGGGAGGTGACATGACACCTCAAGAAGACTCCAGGCAAAGGCAACAGTGCCAGCAGGGGCCTGGGGGGGGGTGTGGCGGCCGGCTGCAAAGCTTGGGGCCGCCGGCCACAGGAGACTCTCAGGCGAGGAGGGTGGTGTGTGAGCACGGATCTGGGTGAACGCAGAGCCTTTTAAAGGCACCAGTGCTGGAACAGCTCTGGACACGGTGGTAGCTCAGAACGTGAGGCTCAGCGCCCCGTGGCAGCCTTCAGAGCTGGGTGATGATTCGTTACACTGTGCCCTCCCCAGAGGTGACTGGCTGCTGGGTGCGCCTGGCTCCTTCTCCAGGGCCAGCGTGGGGCATCCCATCTGTCCCTCCACCGGTCAGGTTTGCATGATGTAGTTACTGCCCTCGTTACTCACTATTTTGTTACCTGCAATGCATGTAATTCCCGTAATAACGAGCACTCTAGGGCATAGATTTCATCACTCGTGTTCCATGACTTTATCGCAGGTTACAAAGGAGCTGCCCCGGACAGATGACGCGGCCTCTTGAGCCAGGCCCGCATGCCCGAGCTGCTCTCCCCTGCGGGGCAGTGTGTGGTCACAGGCAAACGTGTTTTCTTGCACGCTTACAGCAGCTGTGAAGGTAATCTTTTGTTTTCTTGGCCCATCTGTGGGATGCTGGAGGGCTGCTGTGCCCCCAACTGGTGTGATGCCCTAGACCCGAGACGGGTGCCTGCTTTACCGAGTCCACTACAGGCCAGGGCGTGGCTGAGGCCTTTCAAGGCGCTTCTCTCTTTTTTTCTAAATTCTTTTTCATATTCTTTTCCATTATGGTTTATCACAGGATAGTGAATGAAGTTCCTGTGCTCTACGGTAGGACCTTGTTGCTTATCCGTCCTATATATACTAGTCTGCATCTGCTGACCCCAAACTCCCAATCCGTCCCTCCCCCACCCAACTCCCCCTTGGCAACCACCAGTCTGTTCTCTATGTCTGTGAGTCTGTTTCTGTTTCGTAGGTAAGTTCATTTGTCATTTTTTAGATTCCACATATAAGTGATACCATATGACATTTGTCTTTCTCTGTCTGACTTACTTCACTTTGTATGATAATCTCTAGGTCCATCCGTGTAGCTGCAGATGGCATTATTTCATTCTGTTTTATGGCTGAGTAGTATTCCATCATATATATGGACCACATCTTCTTTATCCGTTCATCTGTCGATGGACATTTAGGTTGCTTCCACGTCTTGGCTATTGTGAAGAGTGCTGCTATGAACGTTGGGGTGCATGTGTATTTCTGAACTATAGTTTTGTCCAGCTGTACGCCCAGGAGTGGGATTGCTGGATCATATGGCAGCTCTATTTTTATAGTTTTTTGAGGGACCTCTATGCTGTTTTCCATAGTGGCTGCTCCAGGCTCTTGTCTCAAAGCAGCCCCCAGTCCCCAGGTCTTCCTACGGGGAAATGGCGGCTTCCAGAGACCAGAGGAGCTGCCCGTCCCACCGTCCACCCAGCCAGGCCTGACTCCAAAGCCCGGACTTCCTTTGCTTTCATGCCGCCTTGCACCTTCCTTACACGCCAGCCTCTCAGTTTTCCCATCCCTCCTCTCCCCACGCAGCCTTACAGGGCCCTTCAGGATCAAATGAGACGATCTTGAAGTGTTGGCCACGCTGGCAAGCTTCAGGAAGATTACTCATTCTTCTTTGTTTTTTGCATAACTTTTGCATCTTTCGTGAATGGCTGTGAGAGTCTCCCCTCCCCGCTCCTCCCCTGCCCCCAGCCCGCTCAGCGCAGGGCTGGTGAGAACAGATGTCAGAGTCCGGGTGGGGAGAATGGTCCAGGGGCTTGGTGGAACTTGTCTCCCGCCCACCCAGCACACACAGTGCCCTTGCAAAACACGATTCCCCATCTGGCAGAGGGCAGTGTTTGCCCTGGGATAGGATAGGACCTTGCAGCCCTGTGCCAGGCCCTGTTTGTTCTGGCATGAGCCGTGGTGATGCCCAAGCCCTCCAAGTGTGTTGAACTTCCTGGATTTCTTATCGTGCCGCTGGCCCCGCTGGGGAGCAGGTGAGACGCTGCTATGTGCCCAAGAGAAGATATTAAGAAGTTCCACAAACACCACTCCGGCCCCCGCAGCTCCGAAGGGGCGAGGCCGCGGGAGCAGCTCAGATACACAGGGAAAGCCTGCACCGGGCCTGAGCACCCCCTTTCCCGTCGCCACGTTCCCGCTCCCCAATCCTCTGCTCTGGTCAGGCTGGTCTCCTCGCTTTTTCCAGAGTAGATCCTGCCCTGTCCGGCCTGCACACCTTTGCCTGGGCCTGCCCACCATCTGGAATCTCCTTCCCAAGCGGCTGCCCGGTTGTTGAAATCCTACTTGTTGGGTAGAAGGAGCGAATGGCTGGATGGTTTGAGGCTGGGCCTGGGTAAGGACAGTCCGTGTCCCGCACTCCTTGTCTGTCCAGCTCCCTCCCCTAGGTGCCCTGAGCCTCAGGGGCTCATCAGGATGTCAGGGTGAATCCCCAGAGAGCTTGTCTCTGCCCCATCAGGCTGGCGGGGGGCGGGGGGCGGGGCGGTCTTCAATTCTCAGGTGTCAATCAGGGTCAAGGCCAACTCGCAGCCTTCTAGCTCCTGAACCTCCGGGGGCATCTCCAGCTTCCTGGGCCTGAGTACCACGAACGTAAGGGCAGTGCCTTCCTGAGCGGGACCTCCGCTCGCCTGGCCCTCCTGTCTCTGGGGCCGGGGCAGGAGTGGCAGCTGCCAACGGGTAGTGACCCCAGGGCCGCCCAAGTGTCCCCTCGTCAGACCCCCTCGTCTGCCACGCTCCGTAAACTCCCATCAGTTCTTCTGCTGCCGCGGCTCCCACAGCGTGTGGGCAAGACCCCGGGGGCAGTGCCACCTTCTAACTGCCTCTGGTGGCGGCTGGCCAGGCTGTCGATAGACACAGTGGCCCCTGGTACCCGAGGAAGGGGGTCCCCTGAGCCAGGGACATTCTGCCGGGGGAGGGGTGGGGCGCCGGGGGCAGTGTCCCCGCAATGGGAACGTGGCTGAGGAAGGGATTTCCGCCTTCAGGAGGAGCTGGCTGGCCTGTGTGCAGCGGAGGTTTCCAGAGAGGAAGCGCTGGCCCATGAGTCAGGGGTACGGCCAGAGGCCCCGGGGGGTGCTTCGGGGGGTTAGTCATCCGGGCGAGCGGCAGACAGGCACCCATCGAGAGGGCTGTTCCACCCCCGCACTTGAGATGGGAAAACAGCGGTGCCCAGGGTGCATGAGTCACTTCCTCCCTGGGACACACCCCCTCCGTGGGAGGGGCGCCAGCTCCTGCTAGCGCTGGGGGCCGTGTGTCTCCACGGGGCTGTGCAGTTGGGCTTCCCTGAATCACTCACATCACCTCACTGGACCCCACGGGGCACCTGGGGCTCCGTGACATCAGGCTGAGTACGGGATGCCGCCACCAAAAACAGATGTGAAGCAGGAATAAAGTTATTTGGGTTCACTTTAAAAGTAAACTAGGATCTTTAGAGAAAATTGAGATAAAATAGTGAAATAAAGGAAAGAGAAATAATTGACCCAGAGACAACCTCTTCTGCCCAGCCCTCCATACGCGTGTATTTGACGTTTCTCTGTGGCCGCTGTCATCGCCACCTTGACCGTGTTCCCAGCGCCCCCAAGCTTCCCCGCATCTTTCCTTTACAGGCTTCAGCCTTTGGAGGCAGGCAGTGTAGCTTCCTTTTATAGATGGATAAGCGGGAGCTTTAAGAGGTTGACAAACCCAGGCCCACACGTAGTAAGAAAAAGGCAAAGAAGGGGTTAAGCTCGAAATCAATCTGGGCACCGAGTCCAAGCTCTTCATTTGCTCTGTAGTCACCACTGGGTTCCACCTAACACCTCACCAGAAGTGCTTCCCCCTCAGATGAGAGATTCAGTGCAAACACCAGGTTTGCTACCTGCACATTATCCCAGGCGGTGGCCATTCCACAACGGTCACCGTCTCCTGGGGCTGGACCCCTGCTCTTTCTAATTTCTCACCGTTATTCTGCGAAGAATTGCTTTGGGCCATTCCCTGGGGCAGTGCTCACAGGGGTGTTGTGAGGTCAGAGGGTGTGGGGACACTTTGATAAGCTCCTGGAAGCACCGCCCCATGTGGGCGTTCCATTTCACCTGCTGCGGCTGAGCGGCCCCGCCCTGCCGGGAGAGATGAGAAGGCTGCTGCTTCAGAGGCCCCTAGCCCAGCATGGAGCCCCCAGGCTCAGACTCACCAGGAAGCCGAACACACTGCTGAGCTTTCCCTGGGGGGCAGGTGTCAGGCCCTCTATCACACCTCTGGCCTGTTTAAAGGTGAGAAAACTGAGGCTCAGAGAGGCAAAGTCACTGACCCGAGGTCACACAGCTGGGGCCAGAACCCACAGAACACAGCATCTCTCGTAGGGTTTGCAGAGCGCCTAGCTCTAACTCTTCAGAAGTTCTAGTTAACTTTCCCGGAAGGCTCAAGGTCCCCGAGCTCCTCTTATTTCCTGCAGCATCTTGGGGAGACTGTCACAGAGGCCGGGTTTTGGCTTGGTCCCCGCCTCCTGCCCGCCTCCCTCTGAACTATATTTTAGACTCTGCCTGCTTGCCCCCATCACCTCTGCCCGGGATGCTGCCGTAGCCTCGGATGACTGACCTGAGCCCATTCTTGCCCTTTATCCACTCAGCAGGCAGGGTGGTCTTTTCAAGACCCCAGTCCCACCCTGCGGCTCCGCTGCTCCAGCCGCCAAGGGAGTCCTGGCTGGGTGTGAGCTAACTCACCTGCAAGCATGCAGAGATGGGCGGATTCCACACCTGCTCCAGGCCGAGCACAGTGTGGGCGCTGCGGGGATAATTCACCAAAGACAGGACTTAGAAGGAAAACCAGATTCCTTAGCCTGACCTTCCAGGACCTGCCTCCCCTGCCCCCGGCCTCCCTCCCCGACCTCCGCCCACCCCTTCCCGGGCGCCCCATGGCCTCCAGTTCTCAGCCTCCCTCTGCACAGACAGGCTGAGTTTCCCAGAACAACCTCGCTCGTACACTCCAAGTTCTGGCTGCCTCAGTTCACATGCTGTCTATGATCTTTTTAGACGCACCCCCCAGCCAAATAAAAGCACCACACACACACTCACCACAGCTTCCCCAGGAAAATTCTCAACTCAGGAGTTTTAGAGGTTACGAGAAACAAAGGTTTGGGGGGAATACACCTATAGCTCCACCCTGATTATTTTTTGCACGATGCATGTTCTTACATTCGTTAAAAGAAAGAAGTCCAGCAAAGGCGTCACGCTGAATGAGTTGACGTAGGGGCTAGCGGGCACATCCTGAGTCGGCAGTGGCCGTTCATTTCCGTGGATCTCCCCTCTGGCTGGAAACCCTTCCACACCCACACTTTCAACAGGATCCTTGTCAATTACCTGGTGAGCTGGGCGGCGTTTTCCTCTTGTGTTTGGTCTTCCACGAATCGGCCTCACTAACCCTGCTTCCAGGCCCTCTGTGGTCCCTGAGACACGGCTCAGGAAAACCTCCTGGCAGAAATGTGACTTGAAGGCCCCTAGCTGGAGACAGGGCCTAGCCCCCTGGGTGCGGGGGCAGTGCAGCCGGCCACGTCTCTTCCTTCGCCGGCCTCTGCCCGCTTCTGAGCCCTGTGCGGGGCAGTTACAAGGCCCCGATAAGAAAGTACAGAAGAGCCAGGCAGACGTTCAGTCACGTGCGCTGAACTGTGATGGCGCCACGGGGACATGTGACGGGGAGGGACAGGCCTGCCCGGAATCCTGTGGGAGAAAAACAAACCAGCCCAATCACAAAAATACAATTTTAACTGAGTGGAAAACCATGAATCCCAAAGTACTGCAGTAATGAAGAGGTCGCCTGGGTGAGTGTGAGCTACAGACTCTGCAGTGGGCTGGCCCTTCGTTCCCGCAAGGTGTCCCGATGGTGAGCCAGCCCTGGGCTCTGTGAGAACCACACCTGGATTCTGGTAGGTCCTAGAGGCAAGCGCGGGTCTGGACTGAGCCTTTGCTCTCAGCACTCTGCTGGATGCTGCCTGTGGGTAGCTGCTGTCTCACTCCAGCTGAGAGGGGGGACTCTGTTTGGAGGAGCCTGGCCTCCCTCCGTGAAGCCATCTGTCCTCTTGCCAAGGGCACAGGTGAGGTCTCTCTGCCCTTTCCCATCCTGAAACTCCATGCAGGACCCCAGGAAGGGCCCCGGGCATTCCAGCTGGGCCCTGAGTTCTGCCTGAACCGGGGCCCCCCCATCTGCCCCAGGGTCTGTGTCCCCCTCACCCACGTCCCAGGTGGCAGGACCTGGGCTTACCTGGAGGATGGAGGGGTGCTTGTGAACAAGTCCAGTGTTCCACGGTGACCCCAACAAAGACCAGCCTTCAGGGCAGGGCAGTGAGGCCCTCGAGAGCAGCTGGGGACGGGGGTGTGAGGGCAGGGGGAGCTGGAGTCATCCCCAGGGCCCAGGGCCAGCAGTGCTGGGTACCACCCAGTGCGTGGGTGAAAGAGAGATGCATTCAGAGCCAGCTCCGCCGGGGCAAGGGGGCTGCTTCAGGGAAACGGCGCATAGGGGTGTGTGTGTGCCTGTGCGTGTGCATGTGCACGTGTGTGTGTGCACACGCGTGTGTCTCTGAACCACTGAGACTTTCACTTTGGAGCCCGGGAGATGCTGCTGAGGGACCCCTCCAGAGGCCCAGCTGCCAACACAGCACCCGTGCTCGGCACCCGCCACAGAGCAGGCACACAAGCCATGTTTGTCCGCTGACGGCCTGGGCCAAAGCCAGGGGCGGTGTGGCAGCCGCCGGGATTCTGGGGTCACTCTCAGTGGCAGAGGCCCTGAAGCCTCGTGACCGTGGGGCTGTGGGGGTGATGGCCTCAGGCAGGTGGGACCTGCTCCCGCCGCTGCAGGACAGGTGGGCTGAGAACCGGGCGTGGATGGAGCTCTGGCCCTAGGTGGGCCCCCTGGGAGGTCTGATATGTGTGGAAGGGGACCCTCCAAGTCCAGCAGAGCTTGGGTTGAAGACTTCGTGGGCATGTACCCTTGGTGGTGATCCCGTTCATTTAACGAATATTTATCAAGCTCCGGCCAGATGCCAGGTGCTGGCCTGCAGAGCTGGTGTGAGGCTCGCGGGAGGTGATGCAGTGGCAGGAAGGGCTTGGTGCGTGTCTGCAGGGGAGCCGTGCTGCCTGCAGGCCCCACCCCTCGTGGGAGCCCTGGAGCGGGGGTCTCTGCACCATCAGAGGAGCTCTGCCTGTCTCTCTGCTCTCCTTGGACCCACGTGGCTACAGAGCTGACAGATCTGAGCTGCCCACGTGGGTGCTCTGGGGAGAAAGACCAACGGCAAAGGGCCATACGGCTACCCTGAGGCCTTCCTGCTGTCGACAGCCTGTACGAGGCTGGAACTGACCGCTAATTCTTCCTTTCTCCTTAACTTGCAGCCGGCTTCTTGGGCAAGTGGTAGATTAAACCTCCGGGCCCTCTCAGAGAGCATCAGAGTCGTGAATGACTTTGCCCTGAGCTCAGTGTCTCGTTTCCCCCTGTTCCACTGGCCACTGAGGTTCTCTCTCCCACATTTCTGCCAGGGGACCATCTGCATTTGAAGACCCCCAATGACAGGGAACACCAAGGTGGGCTTAGTAGGGTGGCTGCCCTGCGGCCAGGAGGCTGGGGTGAGGAACCCGTGGGGACTCAGGAGATGCTGGTGCCCCGAGAGGCCGCAGGAGGCAAGCGGAGGGAGGCCCAGGGCTGAACCTCGGGCTCAGCCGCTCACCTGACCAGCCTGAGGGCCAGGGCGCAGGACAGACGGACTCACCACAGACCACCCGACGCCTTGTGCCATCCACGACGGGACCCGT
Source organism: Delphinus delphis (assembly GCF_949987515.2). Taxonomy (NCBI): domain Eukaryota; kingdom Metazoa; phylum Chordata; class Mammalia; order Artiodactyla; family Delphinidae; genus Delphinus; species Delphinus delphis. Next base: position 114,462,448 of record NC_082689.1, on the reverse strand, counting down.
GGCGTGGGGAGGGGGAGGACAGCCTCTCCACGACCCCTGGCACAGCACCCGCGTGGGAGCCTGCTCGGACACGCAGGAGCCACGCAGAAGGCAGAAGGACAAACGGCTGTCATGCCCACCGTGCAAAAAAGGCCAGAGAAGGGGCTTCCCTGGGTGCGCAGTAGTTGGGAGTCCGCCTGCCGATGCAGGGGATGCGGGTTCGTGCCCCGGTCCGGGAAGATCCCACATGCCGCGGAGTGGCTGGGCCCGTGAGCCATGGCCGGCCGCTGAGCCTGCGTGTCCGGAGCCTGTGCTCCGCAACGGGAGAGGCCACAACAGTGAGAGGCCTGCGTACTGCAAAAAAAAAAAAGAAATGTCGAGGGTCCATCCAAGACCCTGGTGTCCACGTGGGCCCGTGTTGACCGAGCCATGGAGCAGATTATCAGCTCCTGAGCGCCTCTAATGAGGAATGAAAGTGACTAAATTGAGTTTCAACAAACAAGCCATTGACCTTAAGAGCAGCAGGGCAAACAGGACCCAGAGGAGGAATTTGCTCTTTGTTCTGCCGGAAGGGACCCACAGAGCTGCTACAGGGAAGCACAATTAAGCATTTCTTTCTTACAGCCCTGCCCAGTCTTCTATTGGCAAATCCGGTAGGATGAGGGCCAGTTTTCTAACGTAACCAGATTTGCTCCGCAGCTGCTAGAGCCTGGTTCTGCTGGTGGCTTCTGAGACTTTTCTGAGGTCAGTGATGTGCTCGGGGACCTGTGAGCGGCACACACGAGGCACGTCTGGTTCAGGAGTACCAGTTTGCTTTCCAAAGTCACCTTAAAAACATCCTTTCTGGCCCGCCCTTCCCCAGCCCTGCCCCATGAGGCTCTGTCTCTGTCTCAGGCCATCTGTACAGTGGGGAACAAGGAACTGCAGGGTCTCAGGAACAGGGCTCAGATGGAGGTCCCCTCACTTACTAGTTGTTTGCTATCAGGCAAGAAGATGTTTGCAGACATTGTGTTTGTAAACGGGGATAATAAAAATGGCCAGGCTGTGGGCTGAAAAGGGGGCCGAATGGGTTAAGTTGTGAGAGCCTTCACCCAGCTTGGGTCTGGACTCCACAGATGCTGGTTCCCTGCATGCGCCCCGTCACTGGACCACGCCAAAGCCCCAGTGTGTCAGGCACCCACCCGGCCACAGACCAGGTGTGCCCACACATGGTGCCCCTATTCTAGGTCTGCAGTCAGCTGGAAGCAGACATGGGCACCACACCCCACTGCCGAGCTTCCCCTGGAGATGCTATTGCCCGGGCAGCCGGAGATCCCTAGGGCAGCTTCGGAACAGACCTGGAGCATGTCCGCCTTGCTCCACCCGCTGGGCAGGAGATCACAATTTGCCTGAGCCGGGCAGACGCTGGTCCCAGCACGCTGGTTCCGTTCATGTCAGTGTAACCAAGAATTCTGGCAAAGTCTGACCGGGGCCCAGAGGAGCCCAGAGGAAGAGGGAACAGGGAGTCGGCCGCCACTTTGCCACTTCCTGATGGGCTTAGCACACGGGAAGCCAGGAGAGACCCAGATCATCTTCCATTATAAACTTCATGTGCTTCTGAGCCACAAATCGAGGGTCTTTGCTTGTTCAGCTATTAGAGGGCCGGAGTAGTTCAGCGGTTTCCAGGCCTCACTTCCCAGAGCCTGGGAGTTCAGCGGGGTAGGCCTCGGGGTGAGGGGAGGGAAAGGGCCCGTGGGCAGCAACCCAAGATCCCCCCGTGGCTTAACTCTTCAACCGGAGTGGATCGGCAGTTACGTTTCCTTTATTGGGATATTATAACCCCTGGATTACTTGCATTCTCAAGTCTCCAAGCTATTCAGAGAAGAACTGAATGTGCTCTGAACGTAAGGAAGGTGATGCGTGGGGTCAGGAGACTCAACCTGCCCCAGACGGGCGGGTTGCTCTTCCCAGCGTCCGTCCGTCTGTCAGTCCCCACTTGCTCCTCCAGGTGGTGTCCAGGCTCGTGCGTCTCTCAGTTCGAGGCGCAGGTCTCCGTGCGTCCTGTCTCCCGACTGCAGGCTGCCTGTTCACCTGCTGCACCTCGGAGGGGCCGGCCATGGTTCTCCTGCTGAAGCAAGGCTGGCGGGACGGCACTGAGGCCACCCGCCCAAGCTTGAAGGTCCATTTTGACTAAGGGTGTCTTTACTTCTTCTAGTTCATTGTAGCAAAGAACAGCCAGAGATGGTGCAGAGACCATGCTGCATAAACTCTGTGACACACCGTTCTGTGGTGAATACGGCACACGGAACTGTGCACGGCCTGGACGCCTGATAGACGCAGGCACGCACCCTCTCTTTGTCCCCCTGGGGTGGGGGTGAGGTCTCAACCGTCTCAGCCGTCTTCCTGCAGCCCCTCGAGGCAGGAACTGCCGCTCTGAGAGAGCGAGTGGCCTGCTGAGGGTGTCAGGACCTGTCTTAGACCCAGGACGGAGCCCAAGCCCCGCGCTTTCTAATCACCACCCTGCTTCTCTCCACACAGCAGCCCCCAAGCTGAGGCTGGGAACAGGAAGGAGCTGGGCAAATGGGGAGGTGGGGGCCAGCAACCCCTGCTTTGCATTCCGAGGTTTAAAATTCCAGACGCTTGGGGTGAGGGCAGGGTAGAGCCACGCTCTGGAATCCAGGAAGTGGCTGCAGGGCTTGGAAAACCCTGGCGGTGGCAACTTAGCCAAAGAGGGGCAGAGGAATAGGTCCCAGGGGTCTGGACAGCCCAGGGTCAGGCGAGGCGGGTCAGTACCACCTGGAACAGCTGACTCAGAGTGAGAGTAACATGGGTCAGCTGCAGCCCCGATTCCCACAGTGAGAAGCACAGGACTAAGCACAGAGAAAACAGAGACGCCCGCGGTCGCCGTGTCCTGCCCGCCTGCCCCTCTCTCCCCACATCCCGAGTCCCTTTGTGCCATGCATTGAGCTTTTGTGCCCACTGACAGATTGCGCCCTGTCCTGGCGTCGACCTTTTGTACATTCCGTGTCTCATTTCTCCAGCTCGAAGCCTGTTGAAAGCAGGCCTGGGGTCACTCTTTTCCTGATCCCCTTCCTGCAGCTCCCAGCCCCAACTTGGCCCACGGAAGCTGCTCAATAAACACTTGTCTGTTGTGTCCAGGAGAGCTTGTACAGTGTCACCTGGTCCATTGACATCAGGTCCCCAGAGCCAGGTCGAGATTCCCAAGGCATCCTGAGAGACGGTGGGAGAGACGAGGCCCCTAAGGCGGGTTCTGGGCATCTGAATCCCAGCACGGTCACTTGCTCCAGATGTGAACCTGGACCTGACTTCTTTGGGGAACCTGCTTTCCACGTGCCAAGGGGGCGGGTTGGTGAACACCACGTGACCCAGGGAGGGGCCCCTGGGTGGCTCTGGCTCCCTGGAGGTGAGAGCCACTTCTGTGGCCTTGGACACACTGAGCCTTCACACAGTCGCCTACAGACAAGGGGCTTGGTCTTCCTTGTTCTCAGAGCAGGCGCAGTGGTTGAGAGCCCGCCTGCCGATGCAGGGGACGCGGGTTCGTGCCCCGGTCCGGGAAGGTCCCACATGCCACGGAGTGGCTGGGCCCGTGAGCCATGGCCGCTGAGCCTGCATGTCCGGAGCCTGTGCTCCGCAACAGGAGGGGCCACAGCAGTGAGTGGCCTGTGTACCGCAAAACACACACACACACACACACACACACACACACACACACACACACACACACAAATAAAATAAAAGCCCAGATCAGTGGACATCCCTCTGCACGGGCCTGCACTTCCCTCTCCTGCCTCCTCACGGCCTTGAACTCACCAGCCATTCTCTCGGCCTGGGGCCCCTCCCCTCCTGTGGACCCGAAGCTTCCCCTGCATCCCCCGAGAGAGCCCGGCCGATTGGCCTGAGGAGGCCTCCTGACCTCAGCATCTCCCACAAGAGGAGCAGCGGGTGGGGGTGTGTGTGTGTGCAGGCGCTGGGACGGGGCGCCGCGCGGGCCTACTGCCCCGTCCATGACCTCATCCCCGCCCCTGCTGACTTTATTCTGGCCTTTGGCTTGAGTCCTCAATGGGGGCTTCCATCCTCCTTCAGGCCCTCTCACCTCCCCGGACAGTTTTCTTCCCAGCCAGAAGGCCAGGAACTGAGCCAGTCCCTGGAGCCCGGAGTGAGGCCCTGGCCACCCCCTGGCTCTCTTGCTCTGGGCCTGGTGGGAGCCAGGGACCCAAAGGGCTTTGGGGGCAGTCCCCTCCCCTTCCCCAGGCTTGGCCCGGGACCCCTTCCAGGCCACTCCCTGAACTGTGGGTGGAGAAGACTGTCTTGAGGGCTTGGCCCTGCTGCCTGTCAGGTGGGGAGGGGTTCCTCTCCAAGACCACCGGCAGGGAGCCCAGGGAACCCCCCCATCGCTAAGGTGCAGCGCTCAGGGGCGCCGCCTGGTGGAAGAGGGTCCCATTTCTCCCTGATTCCCACCCCTACCCCCGCCAACCCTGCAGCCGCCACTCTCTGGCTCCAGGCTGTGGAGCCCAAGCCCAGGGCCCTGGATGGCTCTCAGCGTCTACCAGTGCCCTTGGCCTTCTGCCCCCGATGCTCTGTGCTGCTTCTCCAGATCAGCTGGCTCTGTGATAAGCCCTGGCTAGCGCTGGGAGCTGATGAGCTTTTAAATCTTGAGCTCCGACATGCAGCATTTAAGTCTATGTGGGCCAATCTCTTCATCCCCCCGGGCCTCTATCTTCTCGTCAGGGAAAGGGGTGACCACAAGGCTGCCATTCCCACAGCAGAGGTTCTTGTGAGTGCCAAATGAGATACAGTAATATGCTACGTGAGGGCCTTAAAAAGGTTCTAAAAAGTGCAGGGAGAGATCCCACCCTCATCGTCACCCACAGCATCCACGGCCAGAGCCCAAGGACCCGAAGTGAAATTAACAAAGGCGTGAAGGCTCCAGTGCAGCCAGCCTCACGGCCGGACCTCAGGACACATTGCTTCTTGGGACTTCCCTGGTGGCGCAGTGGTCAAGACTCCGCGCTCCCCATGCAGGGGGCCCGGGTTCGATCCCTGGTCGGGCAACTAGATCCCACATGCATGCCTCAACTAAGAGTCTGCATGCCACAACTGAGGAGCCCACGTGCCGCAACTAAGGAGCCCGCTGGCCTCAACAAAGGAGCCCATGTGCTGCAACAAAGCAGCCCGGCTGCTGCAACTAAGACCTGGCACAGCCAAATAAATAAATTTTTAAAAAAAGAAAGCATTGGTTCTCTTCCCTTCTTACCCGTTCAAAACCTTCTCAAGCAGGTGGGTAAGCAAATACCTTCCCGGTGACCCCCGAAAGAGAAATCAATACATAACATGATGTTCCTGGGCTTGGAGATCCAGCTGGACTCCCAGAAACATTCCTACTCGTCAGCCGGGTTTGTATACCGGGTCGTGATCCAGCAGGGTGTCATCTACCAGGGCATGCACTGCTGGGTCCGGAGGCGAGCTCAGGTCACTGTGTTGGTCACCAGGCCCAGTTCTGCCCCTGGGGCCTCTGGCGCAATGATGCCTGCTGACACACAGTGTCACCCTAGGGGACGAACCCCGGGTCCCCAAACAAACGGGCACATCTGGCAAGCCTGCTGTTTGCTCTCCACATCTTTCTGAAGACTTGTGTTTTTATTTCCCTTTCTTTTTCTCTGACTCCTCACACAAATATCATCATGAACCATGAGCTAAATTGAAATTCAGATTCCGGCTGCGTGTGTGTGTGTGTGTGTGTGTGTGTGTGTGTGTGTGCGTGTGTGTGTGTAGCTTTCTTGTAAGATCAAGAATTCCTTCTAAGATGGAAAGATAGAAGTTTACACACAGGCACCATGGACTGCTGGCTGTTTGGTTTGCATGTGTGTGTGCCATGGCCAGCACATGCCTTCCTGTTCTTGGAACCTGTGTGTTTGCAAGTCCCCGAGCACTGTTTTTGGAATTGTCATTAATTTTGCCCTTAACGGGAAAGAGGTGCTCTAAGCCACCTGAGTGCCATTGCTCTCGATACCATGTGACCCCCTGCACCTGTGAGGTCAGCCAGCCTGGGCTGGGCCCCTGGAGGAAGCAAAGGCAAGGTCTCCATCCAAGGAGCATCTCCTGGGTCTGCCCGAGTCAGCCACGTGCAGAGGGGCCGTGACTTCACTCGGAGGCCACAGCGCCAACCAGAGGCGTTGTATACATCTCTGCCGCGCATACACGAGGGGTGAGCAGGGACTTCCGGGGTTTTCTCTGGGGCCCGAGCCTTCACGTTCGAGGGGAGTTGGTAGGGCAGGGTCAGGAGGACGCGCCTGCGTGTATCAGGAGGAGACACTTGGCTTGGAGGAGGAGTGACCTCATCCCCTCCCCTGTTGACTACAAATGGAAATTCTCTTCCACTGGTAATGGAAGAGAATTTGGAGAAAAAGGAGACTTGTAATGGAAGAGAATTAGCAGAGATGCCACTGAGGTCAGGGAACGAAAGGGACGTAAGGCACCCTGGCCACCACGGGAGCTGTTCCCACCCCAGGACGTCAAGGGGCAGGGGAGGAAGCCGACTTCAGAGCTGGAGATACGGGAGGATGAAGAGCTCAGAAGGGCACAGCCAGTCCCAGAACAAGACAAAGGAGGGCACGCAGGATCCCCTGACGTCTCTCTCCTCCACCACCCAGTGTCCTGCCAGGGCTTCCCATCCAGCAGGCTTAGGCTGAGGGCTAGATGAGTAGATAGAGAGTGTCTTCCTGGAGCACAGAGCAGGGCAAGAAAGGCAAACAGGGATCCAAGGAGCACACAAAGCTCTGGGCCAGCCTGGGGGACAGGGGTCCAACTCCAGCTCAGCCACAGATTCCCCTCGTGATTTGAGCAGTTGCTTCGCCACGCTCTGTCTCAGCTTCCTCCTCGGGGGCATGGAGATGGTGGTGCAGTCAGCGTTTCTTGGAGCTCGCCTCACCTATTGCTTGTGTCCACGGGATAATTTTTGCAGCACACGACTTCTGCCTGGATAGCCAGCCCTCCCTCCTGCATGAGAGCCAACACCATCAGCAGATGGGAGTTCTCTCTCCACATCTCTCCACCGTGTGGTCCAGCCCATGGCACACTTGAAGCTGGACCTGATAGCTGATGGGGACGGAGGGTCCTCTGTGGGGCCAAGGCCCGGGGAACTCGGGTCTGGGGTGAAGCAGTTCTAACTGATGCTCCTGGTCTGTCAGGGTGAGAGGTGCAAATGCCACTGGCTTCTATTTATGGTGGGGATATAAAGTTTCCTCACACCTCTATTGGAGTTTTTAAATAGTGAGTCTATTTAAAGAGAAACACGTGGACGTGGATAGAGGATGTGAACTCTGGCAAAAGCCATGGTGGTCGTAGTGGTGATGAGCAAGCGATCAACGACTGAAATTTAAGGATGAAATAATGCCAATTCTATGCAAACTCTTCCAGAAAATTAAAGAACCCATTTTGCAACTCATTCTAGGAGGCCAGCCTTACTCTGATATCAAAGCTAGACAGAAATATTCCAAGAAAAGAAGACTCCTCCCTCGAGAACATCAATGCAAAAATTCTTAACATTTTTGAATCAGATTGAATCCAACAATATAGAAAAAGAGCAAATGGGCTTGATCACAGGAATGCGTGGTGGTTTAACCCTAGAAAAATCAATCAGGGAAATTCACCATATTAGCTCACGAAACAAGAAACTCATACGATCATCTTGATAGATGCAGAACACATGTGATGAAATCCAACACCCATTTGTGACATAGACTCAGCAGACTAGGAACAGAAGGGGATGTCCTCAATCTGACATAAAGGCATCTGCAGAAAACCTACGGCTAACATCATACTCAAAGGCAAAAGACTAAATGCTGTTGCCCCCTAAGATAAAAAATAAGGAAACAAATGAATAAGGAATAATAAGGAAACACATCTTTTGCCAGATGGGCCAAAGATTCCAACAAACACGTCGCCGAAGAAGGTCTGTGTATGGGAAATCAGCACGTGAAAAGATGTGTGATTTCATTAGCCACTAAGAAAACACAACCTAAACCACAGGATACAATGTACATACACCTTTTAGAATGGCCCTTTCTTCAGGCAGGTTCTAGTTTATTTTGAAATATCTGCCTCAGAGGAGACACTTGGCTACCTCTGATTTAACCTGGAAGACACATCCTACCCCTCCAGATGCACTCGTTTCGTTTCCCTCGGAAAGCTCCACATCGTGCTTCACTTTTTTCTTTGGCATCTTTAGGAGTGAAAGAGTTCTCTTCGATGTGTATAAGCAGTGGGCTCTATACAACAAAGCAGGGCAGAGTGCGGTGCGAGGAAGGTCCAGGAGAAGTTGCTGGGAGGCTGGGCTTCAGCCCCATCTCTCTGCCCTGACTTCCGGGGATACCTGGTCTGATCCTGGTATTGTCCCTCATGTGACCCCCGCCCCCGCCCCCCGCCCATGAGCACTCCAGCTCCTATCTGCCTGTCCAGCTCCCTGGGGCCTCCCAGACCCGTCCTTCCTCATCCCGCCCCATCCCTCTGAGCAGACACTCGGGACTTCCTGCAGCATCTTTCCCCAGAAAACTGCACGATGGACCCATTCCTTTATTTGTTTATGGCCCGTTTCCACTGAAATATGAACTCTGGGGAGGAGCCCCCAGCAGCGGTCGCCACGTGCTCGGCGGCATCCCAGGCCGTACTGTCAATCGCGGCCTGAGCCTGGCCCGGGGCTGGGTCCCCGAGCCCGCTGTGCTCTCCGGACCCCACCTGGAGCCCCGCGCACGGGACAAATGACGGGCATGTCTCCTCGGGTGCCACGGACCGGCCCTGGAGGGTCCCACATTGTTCCCAGAAATTGGCAGCCGTCGCTGCCGTCGGGGGAAGCGCTCCACCCCGCGGGCTGCGGCCCCTGGGCGGGGGGTGGAGGAGTGGGGAGAGAAAAGAAAAGCGAGATCCCCGGGCAGGCCAGGGCCGGTGCCTTTTCCCTGCCCGCGACGCACACTTCATTTAATTTTCATAGTGCAGGGAGGCGCGGGGTCTTTTGAGCGTAGCTGTCCTCGTGGGCGCGTCTGAGTGTCACACAATACGCGGAGGGGCGAGCGCAGAGCTGTCAGTCTTGCCGGATTAACGACTTCATCCGAGCCTTTGTTGATATTGACACTCGGTTGCTAGGTAACATGTTTACTGCCCGGTGAATAGGGACTTGAGGGCCAGGGGGCACAGTCAACAGATTGGCAAATCAGGCGGACGTGCTGGGACTTGATGGGGCCTCCGTGGTGCCCGGAGCCGTGCGGGGACCAGATCTTCCTCTGCCAGCGGCCGGGGGTCAGAGTGGCCTCGGCCCGCGGAGGACTTTCTCCCGGAGTCCGTCCCCATGGTGACGTCGGCGCTCCGGCCCTCTTGACCTGGACTGTTGCTCTCCAGCAATCCCGTCCGACCATCTCCCTGCGGCGGGCAGCCCCTGCCCCACTTCACCCCGTTGGCGGCAGGGAGGGGTGCCGCCCTGCTGAGGACCCGCTGCTGGGACTCAGAAGGCCGTGGGTCATGCTTTAACCCCCGGGCCTGTAACCTGAGAACCTAATGCCCGCCTGCCCACACCACCAGGGTGTTCAAAGGACGGGGCAGGGGCAGGGCCACCTGCCTCTCGTGAAGTGCCAGGCACTGTGCTAGGGGCTCCCTTTAGGCCTTACGACCGCCCCCAGAGGTGGCCGTTCTTGTCACCTCCTTTTGAATAGATACAGGGGCTGTGGCCATATTGAGTGATCGGCCTGCGGGTCCTCAGTGAGGATTCAGCCTGCAGAGGTTGGAAGACACTTTTCCCACCGCCCTGCTCTCAGGACACGGTGACAGGGCCTCCCACCCAGACCCCAGGCAGGATGTTGACCCACTGGCCCCTCCTGGAACTACCGAGTGACTCGAGGGTATGCAAGGAAAGGTCTAGGTGGTGCACAGACAGCAGAGTCGTCGTGGGCGCAGGGCTACACCGTCGTGCTGAACGGGTTGGGAAAGCAGAACTGCTCAAGGAGGTGGGGTGAGAAACCCAACAAAGGGAGATGAGAGCGAGCTCAGAGACAGACTCTGCAATCGTGACCTTCCAGGCCTTGGGGGGAGGGGGACAGAGCTGAGGAGGAGGGAAACGGGACCAGCGGAGGCTGGGGACTAAGGGCTCCCCCGTCCCGGAACGAGAAGAGTCCAGGCACGTCTACGCCAGACGTGGTGATTCCTCATGGTGTGCGGCCAGGCCTGAGCCAGTGGAGGTCCAGCCGTGCTAATCCTTCACCTCTGCGGCCTCCAGAGGGTCTTGATGAAAGAGCCTTCATTTATTGACACATTCATTCACTTGTCGATGAAAAAGTGTTGCTGCCGTATCAGTAAACAAAGGATGTTGCAGCCATCAAGCCGTCCCATCACAGCCTCCCCAACGGTGGGCCCCGAGGGAACCCAGGATGGAAACAGGAGGCCCCCCACTCCCAGCAGTCAGCCGCTGCAGCCACCGGTCCGTGCACCCCGAGGGGCCTCAGGATGAGAAAGCACAGGATGCTGGCCCCAGAGAGCTGAGGTGCCTATCGAAGGAATGATTTCAGTGAGCCCAGACTCTTGCATCTTCCCATACATAGAAAAGTGCTGAAGTCCTTAACCTGAGATGTCTGGTTTTCTTTGATTAACAGTAATCTTTTGATGTTCTGACCACCTGGTCTTCGTTGCAAAAGCTCCTATAGATCCTGGCCCCTCCCTTGCCTCTTTGGAGCTGTCCCTCCAAGCGATCTGAGATGCTGTCTCCTGGGCTTAAGTCCTTAGTTTTGTCCGCTAAACAAAACATAATTCTCAGCTTTGAGTCTGTGCATATTTTTCGGCCGACACCTCCATAGATATCGCGGCCTTCTCTTCGCCAGGCTGAGCGACTATCGAGGCTAGAGCAGCAAAGGAGGCCTTGGGCCTGTTCCCTACGTTCATGGGGCCTTCCATTGGGTGGAGGACGTAGAAATGAGACCTAGGGCTACACACCTGATTACACCTGATGAAGATCGTGCCAAGTGCCGCGAAGAGGTTGGCGATACAGTGTGCGTGGTAAGGCGGGGACGGGGGGCTCACATCACCCAGGGAGCGCAGGAGGCTTGCCGGGGAAGCCAGGATGCAGCTGAGATGGGAAGGATGACCTGGATGTGCAGGTGATGGTGGGGGGTAGTGACTCTAAGGCCGGAGAGAGATCAGAATGTCGGGGGAACTGGAAAAATCCAGTTGGACCAGAGCTGAACTTGAGGGGGAGATTGGGTTAGAAGAGAGGATGTGGTCCGGGGCTTGTCAGCTCTGATAGGCACTTGGGTTTTGTTCCAGGAATGAAGTAGTAACAGGGCACCACTGCAGGGGAGTGACATGGTCAGGTCTCGGTACTTTTACAGACACCGACTGATGAGGTCCATCACGGCTGGGATCCCAGCAACAGGATGGGCTGACCAGGTGGGAAGCCCCCTTCCACAGGCCTATTTTGGGGAGATCCTCCGGAGTCCCCCAGCCTTGGTGAGGTCTCTGTTTATTCCCAGTGTCTGGCTCAGAACCTGGAACAGAGAAGGCGCTCCATCCATGCTTGCCGAGTTGAAGGGAACCGTTCTGGTGACCCCTGCACTTTCCGTACACCATGCAGCTGTAAGACCTCTGACGACATTGCTTTCTCTCCTCTCCTGTCTTCCATCCATGCTCCTGTCCACTGTTAAAACGTGCCAGACTCCCTACCCCTGGGACCCCTCCACGATTCTCCTGACATCTTCACTCAGGGAGCTGTAGCACCCCAACCTCCCGGGACGCGTGGAGGGTAAAGTGTTCTGGGTAACTGACATTTATATATAATGGATAACTGACCCTCTAAAGCCAGAAGTTTTTCTCGTATCTGTTTTGTACCAAACACTTTCTAAAATATACAATTTCCTGCCCTAAAGGTAATGGAACCAGACCTATGAACTGTATGTCATTTTAATATCAGTTATTGAACTGAACAAAGACTTCATTGCTGAGAGTCAAGGAAGCTGTTGAACTGAACCTGAACTGAATAAACCCCTTAGAGTCACAGTGTTCCTGTTGCAACTCAGCAAAGATATGGCACAGATGCCCCCATGCCTCAGTCCCTCACCAGTGGCAGACATTGCTAATCAATGACCGGCCTCTTTCCTGCTGAGTCTGGGCTCGGCTTCACAGCTCAGGGGCCACAGCTAATGGGTGGGTGTTGAGGTTTGAGATGCACCTAAATTAGTCGCGCAAGTGATTATGTTTGAGGGTCTTCTTTGCAGTCATCTCCCCACTGCCCCTGCCCTGGTTTGGTCTTATGCTACCGCTCACTCCCCTTTCTACCCTCTCCCACACCTCCTCTCCTCCCTCTGGTCCTCTTTCACCTGCTTCTTCTTTACACACTTCTTAGTCTTGGCCTCTAGAACCACCACCAACCCTGAGAGATGGCAAATCACCCTATGTCTCCCTGGGCCATCCAGGGTTCAGACCCTTGGGTCGGATCAGGGCTTCTTGTAAGAGGACATCCAACAGCTGAGAACTAGCTCAGAGGCTCACTTTCCTGGGAATTTACTCAGTAGAAATGTTTCTAGTGCTTTCACATCCTGCCTCTTGCTTCCTTAGTTGGTCTATATCCTCTCCGAGGAGAGGAAGGAAAAGTGAAAGGAATTCACACTATTGAGCGTGTACTTTCCCGTTTCACTTACTGCTCAGAGCAGCTTTTCCAGATGGCGCTATGTGACAGATGAGAAAGCTGAGGCTTGGAGAAGTTAAGTGATACTGAAGGACACTTGCTTCGCACATCACCGCTGGAAAGGATGTGTAGCCAGTCGCAGCCCACATGACCGCCTACCGTCTTTCTGGCCCTCCACTGGTTGCTTCCACCGTCTCTGACTCACTGGCTCCCGGCCCCATCCCCCCATCCCATCAGGGCAGAAGGCTCGGCTCCTGTTGTGGCTATTTGAGCCCTGGGAATTTTTCCAAAGGCAGAGGTTTTAAACTTTGACGAGATCCAATGTACCGTTTTTTTTTTCTTTTATGGACTGTGCTCTTGTGTTATATCTAAGAAATGACAAAGATGTTCTCTTATGTTTTCTTCTGGAAGTCTTTTAGGCTTAGGTTTTACATTTAGACCTGTGATCTATTTTCAGTTAATTTTTGTGTAAGATGTGAATAAAGATTTCTTTGAATATGGATATCCACCTGTCTCAACACCGTTTGTCAAAGATTGAATTGCCTACACTTCGTCAAAAAACAATTGACCATATCTCTGTGTTACTCCCTCTGAACTATTTTTCTCTTTCAACTGATACGTGTTTATCATTTTATCAAGAACATCCTGTCTTTTTCCCCCAGTTTTACTGAAGAATAACTGACATACATCTATGTATAAATTTAAAGCACGCAGCATGATAGTTTGATTTACATATATTGTGGAATTATTAACACAAGTTTGGCTAAAACCCAGCTTCTCATATAGATACAATAAAGAAAAGAAAGAAAAAACATTTCTCGTTGTGATGAGAACTCAGGATTTACACTCTTAGCTTTCCTATATATCATCCAGAAGTGTCAGCTATAGCCACCATGCTGTACAGTACATCCTGGGGACTTATTTATTAAGTATCTTGTAACTGGATGTTTGTACCTTTTGACCACCTTCCTCCAGTTCTCCCTCCCCCCACCCGATACCTCTGGTAACCACAAATCTAATCGTTTTCGTCTGAGTTTGGGGTTTTTTTGTTTGGGTTGTTGTTGTTTAAATTCCACATATAAGTGATATCATATGGTATTTGTCTTTCTCTGTCTGACTTACTTCACTTAGTATGATATTCTCTAGGTCCATCCATGTTGATGCAAATGACGTTATTTCATTCTTTTTTATGGCTGAGTAATATTCCATTGTGTATATATATATATATATATATATATATATATATATATATATACCGCATCTTCTTCATCCATTCATCTGTCGATTGACATTTAGGTTGCTTCCATGTCTTGGTCATTGTAAATAGAGCTGCAGTGAAGATGGAAGTGCAGGTATCTTTTTGAGTTAATGTCGTCGTTTCCTTTGGATATAGTACCAGAAGTGGAATTGCTGGATCATATTGTAGTTCTATTTTTGATTTTCTGAAGACCCTCCATACTGTCTTCCATAGTTGTTGTACCAATTTAATTTCCCACCAACAGTGCACGAGGGTTCCCTTGTCTCCACACCTTTGCCTTCACCTATTATCTCTTGTCTCTTTGATGACGGCTAGTCTAAAAGGTGTGAGGTGCTAGCTCATTGTGGTTTTAATTTACATTTCCCTTAGTGACTAGTAATTTTAAGCACCTCTTCATGTACCTGTAGGCCACTTGTATATCTTCTTTGGAGAAATGTCTTGCCCATTTTTATTTTTTAATTTATGTTTTAAAATTTATTTTATTGGAGTCTAGTTGATTTACAATGGTGTTAATTTCTGCTGTACAGCAAAGTAATTCAGTTATACATTTATATACATTCTTTTTTATATTCTTTTCCATTATGGTTTATCACAGGATATTGAATATAGTTCCTGTGCTCTACAGTAGGACCTTCCCTCCTCCACGCCTGCCCCCTGTCCCCCGGCAACCACAAGTCTGTTCTCTACGTCTGTGAGTCTGTTTCTCTTTCGTAGATAAGTTCATTTGTGTCATATTTCAGATTCCACATTTAAGTGATGTTATATGGTATTTGTCTTTCACTTTCTGACTTACCTCACTTAGTATGATAATCTCTAGGTCCATCCATGTTGCTGCAAATGGCATTATTCCATTTTTTTTTTATGGCTGAGTGGTATTCCACTGTATATATGTACCACATCTTCTTTATCCATTCATCTGTCGATGGACATTTAGGTTGTTTCCATGTCTTGGCTATTGTGAATAGTGCCACTATGAACATTGGGGAGCATGTATCTGGTTGAAATAGAGTTTTGTCTGGATATATGCCCAGGAGTGGGATTGCTGGATCATATGGCAGCTCTATTTTTAGTCTTTTGAGGAACCTCCATACTGTTTTTCTTAGTCCTTTGCCCATGTTATTATGCTATTGAGTTGTATGAGTTCTTTACATATGTTGGATATTAGCTCCTTGTCAGATATATGGTTTGCAAAGATTTTTTTCCCATTCTGTAGGTTTTTTCACTTTGTTGATGGTTTCTTTTGCAGAAGCTTTTCAGTTTACCATAGCCCCACTTGTTCATTATTTATTTTGTTGCTTGTGCTTCAGGTGTCATTTCAAAAAATTCATTACCAAAACCCATGTCAAGGGGTTTTCTTTTACTCCTGTGGGGTTTTTTTAGATGTTTCATGGTATCAGGTCTTAATTTAAGTCATTAATACATTTTAAGTTAATTTTTGTGAGTGGTGTAAGATATGGGTCCAGTCTCATGCTTTTACAACTGACTACATTATCCCAACACCTTGTATTGAAGAGACTGTCTTTTCTCCATTGAGTATTCTTGGCTCCCTTGTCAAATATTAGCTGACTATATTTGCTTGGGTTTATTTCTGGGCTCTTGATTCTGTTCTATTGGTCTATTTGTCTGTTTTTATGCCAATACCAAACTGTTTTGATAACTGTAGCTTTATAGTATAGCTAGAAATCAGGAAGTGTGATGCTTCCTGCTTTGTTCTTCTTTCTCAAGATTGTTTTGACTATTCAGGGTGTTCTGTGGGTCCAAATAAATTTTAGGAGTTGTTTTTCTGTATCTGTTAAAAACGCAATTGGAATCTTGATGCAATAGGGATTGCATTGAATCTATAGATGGCTTTGGTAGTATTGATATTTTAACAGTGTTAATTCTTCCAATCCATGAACATGAGATACTTTTCCATTTCTTTGATTTCTTTCATCAGTGTCTTGTAGTTTTCAAAGTAGAGATCTTTCATTTCCTTAGTTAAGTTTATTCCTAAGTATTTTATTGGTTTTGATGCTCTTAAAAATCAATTTCTTTATTTTTTTTAAATTGTTGTTAGTGTATAGATATGCTACTGATTTTTGGATGTTAATTTTGTATGCTGCAACTTTACTGTATTCATTAATAAGATCTAACAGTCCTTTAGTTGAGTCTTTAGGATTTTCTATATATAAAATCCTGTCATCTGCAAAGAGAGACAATTTTGTCTCTTCCTTTCCAATTCTAATGCCCTTTGCTTCTTTTTCTTGCCTGATTGCTCTAGCTGGGACTTCTAGTACTATGTTGTATTGGAGTGGTGAGAATGGGCACCCTTGTCTTGTTCCTGATCATAAAGGAAAAGTTTTCAACCTTTCACCACTGAGTGTGATGTGGGCTTGTCATATATGGCCTTCGTTATGTTGAGATATGTTCCTTCTGTGCCTAATTTGTTAAGAGTTTTCATCGTGAATGGGTGTTGAATTTTGGAAATTGCTTTTTCCGCATCTATTGAAATGATCATATAATTCTTTTCTTTTATTCTATTAATGTGGTGTATCACACTGATTGATTTGTGAATGTTGAACCATCCTTGCATCCCAGGGATAAATTCCACCTGATCATGGTGAATGATCCTTTCAATGTGCTGCTGATTTTGGTTTGCTAGTATTTTGTTAAGAATTTTTGCATCTATACTCATCAGGCATATTGGCGTGTGGTTTTCTTTTCTAGTTGTGTCCTTTTCTGGTTTTGGTATTAGTATAATGCTGGCCTCATCAAATGAGTTTGGGAGTACTCCCTCATCTTCGACTTGTTAGAAAGGGTTTGAGAAGAATTGGTGTTAATTTTTTTTTTAAATGTTTGGTAAAATTCCCAATGAAGCCACCAAGTCCTGGGCTTTTCTTCTTTGGGAGATTTTTGGTTACTGATTCAATGTTATTACTAGTAACTGGCCTATTCAGATTTTCTATTTCTTCCTGATTCAGCCTTGGTAAGTTGTACGTTTCTAAAAATTTTTCCATTTCTTCTAGGTTGTCCAGTTTGTTGATATATTTACCAGTGCCAAGGGGAAAGGATCACGCAGCAAATTCTTTCCTAGCTTTTAGCAACTCAGCCACCTCCATGCCTCTAAGCAGCTCCCTAGCAGGGCTCAGAGGAGAGCAGGTGTTGGTCGGGGCAGGACCATGGGTTTTGGATCCTGCAGTTCTGGGCTCAGATGCCGGCTTGGCCTCTATTCGCTGTGCGACCCCGGGCAGGACATCACATATCTTTGAGCCTCGGTTCACTCAGCTATATATACACTGAGCTGCAACAATCTTGGAGGATTATTATGATGACGGGCCTGGGACACAGACATCTGAAAAAAAAGGAGCTTGGGGTGTATGGGCCTAGGCAGGTCCACTCTGCTGGGGCGCGGCCACGGAGAAGCAGGAGGGCCCTGGTGAGTCATGGCTCCCTGGATGGAGCTTTTAAGTGCTTTGTTCAAGGGTACTTGAAAGAAGAGAGCAGGGGGCTTATGAGGTCAGGATGCCGACTTTGACCTCCTAAACCTTCATTCAACTCCCATCTACTGAGCACCCACTACCTGCCAAGCCCTGGGCCTTCTCTGAGGCCCCAACATGGCTGAGGGGCAGGCCCTGCCCTTCAAGGCCCCCTCTGCCCAGTAGGCAGTGCTCCTATGGAGAGGGGCCTGAATGCTGCAAGACCCAAGTGGACTGACCCAGGCTGTGTCCTTGGGGACGGCTTGTGTGGTGGGTGTCACACACCGGGGATGTTTCACTGTAGTCACAAAGGGCCATCAGTTCATCCAGGAGGCAAGTGGAGAAGGTTCCCCCAGGTGGCAGGAGCGGCAGGTGCGGGGCTTGGGGTCCCACATGGGCTTGGAGGGCTGGAGCTCGGCCTTGGTGATGCCATGGCCTGAGTCGTGCACGGCCAGAGAAGAGCATCCGGGGTACCAGCTGAGGGGTCTGATCACCTGGACTATATGGGAGGCCATGGAAGAGGCTGACACAGGAATGGACAGGGTGAGATCCTTGTCATGGAAACATCAGCCCGGGGACTATGTCAGGGGAGAACTAGAAGGGCCCAGAGAACGGATGCCCAGGTTCCCAGCCCAGGAAAGCCACCACCTGGCTGTGTGTCCTGGCCTGAGTTTCCCCATCTGCAAAGAAGAGAGATTGCGCCGAAGGATGCTAATGGTGACTTCCCGCTGTGAGACGCCGTGGAGCTGCTCCCTGGCCCTCTCAGCTTTGTGTGCCAGGCCAGGCCTGCGGCAGCCCAAGCGAGCGATGGCGGAATGGAATTCTCAGAGGCTTTCAGAAGGAAGGGCTCCTGCGTGTCCCTGCCAGCCCCTGGCATGGCTGGAAAGGCTAAAACCGAGGTGCCGTAGAATCCGGGCTTCTGTGAGCCACCCCATTAATATTCCTTCACAATAAGCCTTGCCAGACAGGGGGGAGCCAGGGGGCAGATGGGGCACTGAGAGGCCAAGTAATCTGCTTAAGGTCACCCAGCAAAGCAGCGGCAAGCTGGACCAGGCCCCAAGCCTCCAGATGTCCAGTCTGATGCCCTGCCCACTGGACCATGAGGCCTTTAATGAGGCCACCTCCGCAGGGGCTGTGAGCTGGCCCACCGCCCAGGGCCGGTGACTTGCCAGGCGTCCCAATCAGCCGTTCTGAAAGGCCCTGCCCTTGGCCGCCAGGCTCACTGAGACCGGCAGCGAGCGCGTCAGCCGAGACTGGCGTTTCTGCGCGGCGGCCCCTGGGTCCAAGCATGCCCGGCCCTCTGACCAGGATCCCCAGGGAAGAGGGCGCTGTCCAGGGCCTGTCTCGGAGGTTGGCGGGGTCACCTGCAGGCTCCCTCTCCTTCTAGACCCGCAAGGGCCCCCTTCTCCTGAGCTGCGGAGTCCATAGTCAATGTCAGCAGCATCTCTGGGCAGCACAGCCTTGATGCCTTCCTCTGTCCTGGAGCCCATGGTCCTTTAGGTACAGAAGAAAGAGAGCACAGAGGTTGGGTGGAGAGACCGGGCCTGGGTCACACAGGGAGATGGTGACAAAGGCAAGATTCCCGTGGGCTCTCCGGACTTCCAGGACGGCCCTCCTGTCCTGCCCCGTAAGGTCTGAGCTTTGTCACCACCGGGGTGACCCCCGCAAAAGCCACCCGAAGCAGGCAGAGGGGCGTGGACCCTGGGCTCCTGCGTGGGCATTGGCGGGAGAAGAGGGAACACCTCCCCGGCTGCCGGGGCAGAGGCCTGGATCTGAGTCCCGGCCTGCCACCTCTTCAGCTCTTAGGGGCCCTGGGCCTTGAGGAATTACTGGGTAACCCACGACAGGAGCGCCCCGAGGACCCCTCCGTCTGAAGCTGAGTCTCCCAGGGGCTCCAGGGCAGCCGCAAGCACGGCTGGCAGCCGGGCCCAGCCGGGGAGGGGCGGAGGGGTGCCACTTTCTTCCCAGGGCTTAACCTCCCCCTCCCTCCCCTCCCCTCCCCTCCCTGGGGCTTCCACACCCTCCCCCCACACACACCCCTCAAAGAGGCTCAATTCATGTGGGCCCCTCCCCCAGCCCAGCCCAGCCCTTCCCAGAAAGTGCCCGGCTCTGTCCCCCACTTCCCCCGGGCCAGCCATTTGTAGGGGTGTCACAGAAGGAGGGGGCCGGGAGGGGCAAAGTAGAAAAGCACATGCCCGACGAGAACAAAACCCCCGACACCCCACATTGCGTTCCACAAAGCTGCAAACACACAACAGCGAGCGGCATCTGTGCGGAATAATAAGGCGGGTGTGGACGTGTGGTTCTCACAGGGCATTGGGCCGAGCCCGGGCAACGCGAAAGCATGCATAGCTAACGCTCCTGTCTGTGTGAAAGCCTTTGTCGCGGCCCCGCTCCGCCAGGGACCCAGGGCCCACGGCTTGGCAAGGGCCCGAGACATTTCTTGGAATGGGTTCCTGTTCATCACTGACACTGGTAATGAGAAATTTATACACCATCCTAAGCGGATAAATTAATTTCGAACACTTTAGACTTTGGAAGACAATGCTTCCTGGCAGGACCCTTTATCACCCCTTTTATTAAAAAAAAAAAAAAAAAAAAAAGAGGAAAGAAACAAAGGAAGGAAGGAGGAACTCCCCACCCCGTCCTTGGGACCATCCAAACACAACCTGTGCTCCTGGCCCTGGCGCTGCTGCCCTAGCTGGGGGAGCCCTTCAGCCCCCTGTGGGCTGGGGCCCTGGGTCACTTTCTCGACTTGGTTTTGGTGTGTGCTGTCCCCCTGCCCCGACGGAGCATGACTTCCGCTCACCCCTGGCTCCTGCGAGGTTGGCATTGGGGCTGAGGACTGGGGTTTCTCAGGCTGCGTTTCTGAAAGGTAATTAAATTGTGCTAATGTTTCCATTCGGACACGGCTCCGGAGGAGGCTGGAGACTCATCACACAGGCGTGTCCTCGCTGCGCACCAGCCTGGCGAGAGCCCTGCCGGGGGCCACCGTGTCCTCGGTGGGCCCACATCCCCACCGGCGGGGGCCGGCCGTGCCCTCAAGGTCCTTGTCACCCCCTCAGGATGACGCCGTCTGCAGCCGGGGCTGTGGCAGTGGATCAGCGTGGGTGTCAGAGGCAAGGAGGTGGAATGATGGGCCCCAGACCCTGCAGACCGTACCCCGGGAAGCTGCGCACATTTGTCCAGGGCAGGAAAGCCTTGCCTTCCTGGCTGGAGACCTCTTTTTTTGGCCAAGGCACTTCGCTGGTCAGAGGAGGGTCCAAGGGCTCCTCCGACGTGCAGCCCCCTGGCCAAGCTCGCCTTCTTGCAGCCGCAAGCGGCAAATCTTTCCTCCTGGTGGCACCCCCCCACCCCATGACTATATGTTCTCAGTGTTACCCAAATGCCACCCACCTTTCACGTCCAGGCCCACTGAGCCCCTCCTCTGCAGGCTGTCCTGCCCTTGGGCTCCTTGGAACCCCTGCCGGGAGCCTCCAAGAGATCCTGTCATCCCCTGACCTGGCTGAGGGCTCCCCGAGTCCAAATAGTCCCACCTCCCAGACAGCGACTCCCACCCTTTTCCAAGTTAGAGCCCACGTAGAAAGTTAGCAATTCACTGAATGCACTTTGGAGCAAAGGGATATTAAGTACAGTAGAGGTAAAAAAAAAAAAATTACATTTTCACTCTATTTGATAAAATTATGCTAAGAAAATAAAAATAAAACTCGTAAGGTAATGCACTAAATTTAAATAAGCATTCAAAAAGCAATCTTTTTTTTTTGCAGTACGCGGGCCTCTCACTGTCGTGGCCTCTCCCGTTGCAGAGCACAGGCTCCGGACGCGCTGGCTCAGCGGCCATGGCTCACGGGCCGAGCTGCTCCGCAGCATGTGGGATCTTCCCGGACCTGGGCACGAACCGGCGTCCCCTCATCAGCAGGCGGACTCTCAACCACTGCGCCACCAGGGAAGCCCCAAAAAGCAATCTTTAAAAAATTAATTAAATGAGAAACAGCTGCTCCCATAACAAAAGTTGTTTGTGTCAGATTTAATGCTCGAGGTGGCTGTACGGGATTCCAGAACAAGAGGGTTTTTGTTTGTTAATTTTTATTTTGAAATCATTGTAACTCACATAATGTTGGGAACAGAGTAGGGAGAGGTCCTGTCCACCCATCACCCAGCTTCAAGCCATGGTGACGGCTTATGTAACCACAGCGCATCGTCCAAACCAGGAAACCAGGTCTTCATAACAACGATCGATATCCTCCAACTTGCCATAACTCCCTTGACAAGAAACAATCTTCACACAAATAGGAGACGAAAGTTTAAAACTACCTTACAACAATTGAAACTATATTTTAAAAATCTAACAACTGTTTTTCTCTTTCTTTCATGGACAGCTGTGACGTTGAAATGCCTTGTGATTATACAAGCAGAGGTCGTACCCTATTGAATTTTTTTCCTGCAAAGGGTCTTTCCATCGTGATTAAGCAGCTCTGGCTTTTGTGGTTGGCTCAGTCATCTGCAGTGGTGGGGGATCGACAGAGAGGCCCCCCTACTTTAGGCGTGTGAAGTGGGGTCTGAGGGCTGCTGCGGGGCTGTGCTCCTTCTCCCGCATTCCTGCCTGTATCTAAAGCAGCAGGAGCCCGAGCCCCTCCGGCCATGCCTTCTGCAGCTGCCGGGTGGCTCCTACTGTTTCTCGACACCTCCTTCAGGAAGCCCTCGGTGATTTGGCCCATCTCTTCCCCAACGCTGGGAGCACAGGTCACACTCTGTGGCATTTCCCATGCCCTGGTCTCTGTCTGCCATGGAAGCTCAGCATCCTGAGGGCGGGCTGGCTCTGATTCCCCTTGGTGCCCCGGGCACACTGCCCCGCCCGGCCCACGGCTGGGGCTCAGCGCTTGAGGAAGGCAGAAAGCTCCTGCCCGGGCTCTCTGTGATCTCTCCTCCTCCACCCCAGCAGCCCCAGCTCACAGGCTCCCTGCTTCACCAGCCAGCCTGTTGCCATGTGCATGACCGTCAGAGCACGCTGCCCCCTGCCCTCTGCCCACTTCCTGCCCCAGCGCTGCAGCTCCGCCGGCAGACGTCCTGAGCCTCAACCTTGCTCAGCCCAGAGCCCTCGGACGCCACCCTCGGGATGCTGCTCCTGGGGGAGCTGCCCCCGCCTCCTCGGGGACCAGGTGGGAGTGGAGCGCAGTGGGACATCGGCTCTGCCAGCAAACACGCATCTGTACCGGGTCCGAGCTGGGCTTCTCGAGGCCGCCGGGCGGGAAGGCCAGCCGAGCCCCAGGTCGTGGGGACAATCGGGAACAAGCAGTAGCCCGGCCTGGCCACCCTGTCGCCCCTCCTACCTCCTCAGGCCTTTTCCTTGAACTGCACTGCTGGGCCAGCCCCCTTGCCTCTGCTCACCCACCTTCCCGGCTCCCCCTTCCTGGCCCCTGCTCTCTGGTTCCCAACCCTCCCCGGGCCACCCCCTCTTTCCTCTCCCCCTTCCCTGCCCCTCTGACTCTTTTGACCGCTTTTCGGAATCCAAGGGCAGTGCCTCACATTTTGTTGGGAAATCCCATCTTGGTGGGTCCGACTCCTTGTGCTGATGGGTCCAACAAGGCCTCTGGGTCTTGACTGGTGCCCCTGACTGTGTGTCCCCCGGCCGCCCCACCCCGGCACCAGGGAGACTCGCCAGCGTACCCTAAACTCGGGGAGGGCCAGGCTCGGCCCCGGGTCGTCCCCACCTGGGCACTCAGATCAGGCCTCGGACCCCAGCAGACTTGGGTAGGGTTCTGAGCTTTGGAAAGCTGAGTAGGAAAAGCAGAGAAGGGTCAGGGAGATGCAGCAGCTCTGGGCTGTGGGCTGGCCCAAGGCTGTGCTCAAGTCCCGTGGCACCGTTTCCAAGCCGTGTGGCCCAGGACTCTGTAGGAAATGGACCCCGATCGCTTTCCTCTCCTGCATAAACCCACTCGGACTTTTCTTCACAGTAAGGAAAAGAGTCCAAGCTCTTTGCCACAACCTACAAACCCCGCATGTCCACCTGCCCTTCGCATCCCTAGGACCCCTGGCCCCTCAGGGTGGGCCAGCCGGGCGTCTTTCTGTGTGTCACCCTGCAGATTTCTGCCTCTTGCTGCACCCCTGCTGGTCCCCCTGAGCCTCACATGGCTCTGGGCTCCTCCTTCTGGCTCTGACGTCACCCCCACTTAACGGCCTTCCCTGATCACCCTGCTAGCGTTATCTGTGTCTCCCTGACATCCCGCCAGCCGGCGTCCTCGGCCCTGCTGTGTCGTGGGATGGCCGAGCAGCACGCTGTGCAGGCTCCAAAGGTGAGAGCCCTGTGACCTCAGGCACTCGAGCTCTCTGTGCCTCAGTTTTCCTCATCCATAAAATGGGAACAATGAGAGCACAGACCTCAGAGGATCATTGAGTTTAGAACACTGCCTGGCATTTAATAAAAGTTTTAGGTCTATTATCATCTTCTACAATTGCCTAATTCATCTTCGTGTGTATTTTTAGCTGCTCTCCTCCGCCAGCCCCCTCCTCTCCCTGGACTGTGAGAGCAGGGTGCCTCTGGATGCTCCTGCTTCCGCTGTATCAGCAGGACCCAGAACGTGCCTGGTGCATACTAGGCGTTCGCTGAATATCGTTTGGACAACAGGATAAACAAAGCCTGAATACGACCCCTGCCTTGCCTTCTTCTCCACGTCCCTGAGTTTCAGATGCACCCAGAGGAGCTGATGTTTCACGGG
This sequence comes from Delphinus delphis, assembly GCF_949987515.2. Taxonomy (NCBI): domain Eukaryota; kingdom Metazoa; phylum Chordata; class Mammalia; order Artiodactyla; family Delphinidae; genus Delphinus; species Delphinus delphis. The sequence goes on along the minus strand of NC_082689.1, from coordinate 114,438,382 downwards.
TGGTTTGAGGATGAGCTCCGTGGGGCCTCTGTTCAAATTTGGGTCCTACTACTTCCCAGCCTCGTGGCCTTGGGTGAGTCACCGAACCCGTCCAAGCCCCGGCTTCCTCAAATGTATGATGAGGATAATTAAACCGTCCCAACCTCAGGGGATGGCTGTGAGGATTAGACAACAATAGGGTTATAAAAGGACCTCATCATTTTTGCCTCCTGCTTGGAGGCTTTCTGTCACCTGAATACTTGATGAACACCTTTTCCAGGTCTCGACTGAATGCACGGATAACCGTGCTCCAGGGCGGAGCGGGCCACGGTAACCGCGCCCTGTGTCACTCTGCCAGAGACCTCCACCTGGATGATCTGAGGCCAGCGGTCACTCCCTTGGAAACACAATCGTTTACCCAGTTGAGAGTCCGGCAACCTGTTGTAACACGGCCTCAGCATCCCCGACGTCCTGAACATGTCGGCGGAGCCGTGAACCATCCAGGTGGGGTGTCACTGATTCCAGCACCCCGAACGCTAGAGATGCTTGCAAATACTTTCTTAAAACAAACACACTTTTTGTTTGTTTCAGGGGCCACTTCCTCTGACCTCTGAAGCCCACAGGTCCGAGAGAGAGGAAGAGATGAGTCTGTCATAGCCTTTTCTCTGGAGGGGCACATTCCTTCCCAATTCTTTCCAAACCCTCCTCCAAGTTTCAGAAGAATGTAGCTGTCATCGAATGCAAGTCTATGTGCCTGACAGACAGTGAGGCCAAACAATACTGAAACGTTGGAATCTGGAGCAGAGAAAGGTTTATTACAGGGTCAGACAAGGTGACAGGTGGCTCGTGCCTCCGAAATCCCCGGGCACCCCGAAGGGTTTCATCAAAGCATTTTTTAAAGCCAGGTGAGGGAGGGGGTGTGGCTGGTTGCTGCAGACTTCTTGGTGCAGGAATCCTTTGTCCACGAAGGTCAGGTCACGGTGTTCCTGTAAACCTCCAACAAAACAAATGTCATTCCCTGTTCTGCAACTGTTTATCTCTGTAGGAATGGACCTTATCCCCTTAAAGGTCAGGGCCTTGAGAATGGGCTCTCCTGTGTATTTCAGGCTAGAGGCTACATTCTTAACTCGAAGCAATAGAATACAAAGGGTACGGTAAAAGAAACTGATCTAATATGGAGTCAGGTTTGTTCTTCCCTATGATGTGGCTGGTTTACAGGGGCAGGGGACGGAAAGTGACGTATTTATCAGCCCTCTTGGAAAGTCACATGCAGCTCTCTCCTGCACCTGTCAGTATCACCCTGCAGGCAACGTGTGATCATCCTATTTCACAGATGAGGAAGGTCAGGCGTCACCACATGTTCAAACTCACACACACCGGCTCTCTCTAGATCCAAACCCCGTCCCCTTTCCCCGACGCCACGCTGCATCCCACCAGCTGGACTTGCTATAAATGTACTTGCTTCCCACCTGGGAGATGACAGATTTGGTCCTGTGTCCTGCGAACACGACTTCCGCAAGTGTCCTGAAAGGAAGGTCTGAGTTCACATCTGCAAACCGCCCTGGTAGACTGGGAGCTCATCTGTCTGAGTCAAGAAGCTGGGGCTTTGTTTGGGGCCACCAGCTGCTCTCTGGCCGTCCCCTCGCCTGTCCTGGGGCTGCCTTCCCTCTCTGGGATGCGGGGCCAGCCCCCCCCCGTGGGACGACCCTTCTTCTGGCTGACACAGGGAGCCTCAGCCTTCTCTGCCTTTCATCCCCACCATATGAACACGATTAAGCCTTCAACATGCTCTAACTCATTGCGGGGATGCCCAGGAAATGAGAAAGACCTCTTTCAAATCAACAATGACCACTGTTGACAATGGAAGTATAAACATGACCTTAATACATGAATCGCCAATCATCAGCCCTGTTAATAAACACTGTCTTTGTCATACACACGTGTGGTTCAAGGATGATGCTTGCATTGGCTGGGAGGGGCCAGCTAGGGCTTGGGGCCACCCAAACTGCAAATCAGAAGAGGGGGGTCGCATTCCCTCAGCCCCCAACACCGTCCTGTGGGGTGACGAGCTGACTTGCTGGGCTGCTCAGAAGACCAGCGGTCAGGAAATCTGGTCTGTACTCGCAGCCCGGGAGAAAGCTTTCTCTGTTTAGTTCAGGACAGAGGGGCCCTCAGAAGACCAGCACACAGCCGCACACGCACACCTGTGCGAGGCCCACGTGTGTTTTTCCAGGGACCCCATCCAGTTGTGTGAAGTGATTAGAAGACTCTGGAAGCCTCCTGTTTTCACACACCACGTGCAGACTTCCATCAGGCCTTTTTTTTAGTTTTGGTTGTAAAGTAACAGAGACCAAAATAACCACGCTTAAGCAAGATAGGATATGATTTCTGTCTCAGAGAAAAGTCCAAAGGGACGCACTGTAGGCTGGCTTGGCGGCCCTCTCTGTGAAGTCCTCAGAGGCCCAGGTTCCTTCTAGCTTTTTGCTCGGCCGTGTGTGGCCTCCGTTCCCAAGGACACCTTCATGGCCAAACGGCTATTCCAACCATCAACCCCACAGTCCAGCCCACTGGATAAAGGAAGGGATGGAGGGGAAGGGAGTAAGAGTCCACAGCTGTCTCTTTAAAAAATTTTATTGAAGTATATTTGATTTACAGTGTTGTGTTGATTTCTTCTGCACAGCAAAGTGACTCAGTTATACATATATATTCTTTTTCATATTCTTTTCCATTATGGTTTATCACAGAATATGGTATAAAGTTCCCTGTGCTCTACAGTGTAGGACCTTGTTGTGTATCCGTTCTATAGACAACAATTTGTATCTAGTAACCCCCAACTCCCAGTCCATCCCTCCCTCACCCCCCCCACCCTTAGCAACCACAAGTCTGTTCTCTATGTCTGTGAGTCTGTTTCTGTTCCGTAGATAAGTTGATTTGTATCGTATTTTAGACTCCACATATAGGTGATATCATATGGCATTTGTCTCTCTCTTTCTGACTTACTTCACTTGCTATGATAATTTCTAGGTCCAGCCATGTTGCTACAAATGGCCACATTTCTTTTTTTATGGCTGATTAATATTCCATTATATATATGTACCACATCTTCTTTATCCATTCCACTGTCGATGGACACTTAGGCTGTTTCTATGTCTTAGCTATTTTAAATAGTCACAGCTCTCTCTTAAGTTCCCAGAAGCTGTCACATGACACATCCCTTAGCCAGAAGTTAGTTCTGTTATCACGTTTTGCTGTAAGGGAACCTGGGAAATGTCCTCAGTCCAGGTGACCCCTTGCAATGGAAGAAAGAAGAATGGGTACATCGAATCAGGGTTCCATCCTGTGCAGCTAGGTCACTTTTTGGCCTGGTGAAAGGATCCACAACCAGTATTCACTTCTCTGCAGCCAGAAGAGAGCTCCGGAACTGGCCAGTTTGATCCCCTTCCCTCCTGTTTCACAAATGCTAAAACTAGGCCAAGAAAAGGGAAGTGACCCTCACAGATGACATGCCTCACTCTCTGCCCCCAGGTGCCCTTGTGTCCTGGCTCCCGGCCACAGCCCCTGTGTGACAGAGAAGGCAGGTCAGCAGAAGAGGGTCTGGTGGCAGTGAGGAATTGGGGAAGGGCTCCCGAGAACCTGTCAGAGGCCAGACAGCAGCCTAGACGTTTTACATCCATCACCTTAGTTAAAAACTCCAACAATCGGTAAGGAGATAAGGACTACTGATTTACAGACGGGGAAACTGAGTCTTGGAGAGGCTAAGGCCTTTGCCCAAGGTCACAGCTGCTGAGCAGCAGGGCTGATGGGGGGGGCGGCGTTACTTGGGTCTGTCTCATCTTTCTGCTGCACCTAGAAGCCACTCTGTCACCCCCAAGCCACCCTTGTCCCCGGGTCTGAGTGGCCCTCTTGCGGGGCACACGGGAGGAAGCAGCGGTGTCCAGCGTGGGTCACGTGCCTCCGGACAGGGCCAGGTTTCTCCTCTCTGAGTCCCTTCCGCCCCCTCCCACGCACATCCCCATGCTGCCTGCCCTCCGTGGTCCTGGCCACACAGGAGTATGCGCAAACCGCAGCCCCCCTCCATCTAGTCGGCCAAGGGACGATGACTGAGCCCAGAAACATTCCAGGCACTTTGGACAGGCAGCCTCTCTGGGCTCAGCAGGCTCATCTGTAAACTGGGCCCAATGGTACCGGCCTTGCGGCACTGCAGGGAAGAGAGGGCCAGTGGGAGCCCCCCTCCCCTCCCCTCCCCCTTCAGCCCAGGCCCGGGTCTGATGATACCTCTGGGGCCTTGCTGTCCTCTCCTTTGTCTGCTGTGCCCTAGAGACAGGCTGGGAATGTCCTGGAGAGCCTGTCTTACCATTGGCTTTCTCCCTGCCTCTCGCACCCCCTTTCTCAGCACCCCTGTACCCGACACTGGCCATGCTGAGGGGAATCCATCCTGGGATGGCTTGAGAAGCTCCCAGGCTGGCAGATGGCTGCCTGGAGGGGTGGGCTGTCCAGCAGGGTCAGCTGGTGGCCCTCAAGGGCCTGACCCCAGATGGCTCCCCCTGGCTCTCTGGGGAGCCTGGTGGGTGTGCTCTGTGATGAGACCCCCCCAAAGCCCTGATACCATACGAATGTCACCTCCAGGGGCTGGTGCAGGGGCAATCACGGCCACTGCCCTGGGCCGCAGGGCAGGGCTCTGTGTCAGAAGAGGGCATGCTGCCTGCCACGCCCCTGCTGGGGATTCTCCTGTGGGCTCGAGGACCCTTCCCCTCCCTTCTTTGCTCCCTCCCTTCCCTCTGCCTGGAGTGCCCTTCGTGACTGCTTTTGTCCAGATGAATCCTACCTGTCCTCACAGTTTAGAGCAAGTGCTACCTCTTTCAGGGAATCCCCCAATCCCCAGGTGATTAGACACCCCCAAAGGGGCCCTCCCCGCTTCATCAGAAAAATACCCATCATCTGAGCTGTCATTGTTCGGGTCCCTCCTGCCCATGAGCACCTTGGGAACAGGAACCAGGCTTGGTTCACCCCTGGGGGTTCTGGAAAACTCTGCCAAATGAGTGAATGGACTTCTCAGGCCTGGAACAAAGTTGATCCTTAGCAAATGCTGGCTGGAAGCCTGAATGAGTGATTGTAGAAATGAATGAAGTTTCTGGGAAATGGGGGTGGGAGATGCACAAACCTCACCTTCGTTCCAGTTTTATCTGGGACCACCCTATTGTCCACAGTAAGTGAAAGGAACTGTGGACGCTCATGTATTGCCTGCTCTGTACCAGGCATCACTCTCAGCACTTGGTATGCAACCTGTTTAATCCTCACAACACCATTATGAGAAAGCTGCTTGTGTGAGTCTGCTTGGTCTGCCATAACCAAATGCCGTACATGGGGGGGCTTAAACAACAGAGATTTATTTTCTCCCAGTTCTGGAGGCTGGGTGTCCACGTTCAGGGTGCCAGCAGAGTCAGGCACTGGTGAGGACTCTTCCTGGCATGTAGACTGCCGCCATCTTGCTGTGTGCTCATGTAACCTCTTTGTGAGACACAGAGAGGGAGGGAGAGCGTGTGCTCAGGTGTCTCTCCTTGTAAGGGCACTAATCCCATCATGGGGGACCCCACCCTCACGACCTCATCTAAACTGAATTATCTGCCAAAGGTTCCACCTCCAAATACCATCACGTTGGGGGGAAAGGGCTTCAACATATGAATTCTGAGGGCATATAATTCAGCCCATAACGCTGCTAAGTGTGTCCATCAATTTAGGCTGGGTTATGCCATGGCAACAAACAATCCCAACCTCTCAGTGGCTGAGAGCAACAGAAGTTGATTTCTTGCATTTGCTACATGTCCAGTGCAGGTCATCAAGGGGCCTCTGCTTTTCATGGTCATTTCATTGGTCGCCAAGAGAGTGGTGATGGGGGAGGGTGTGGCAAATCACTTAGCACTTCATTGGCTAAAGGAATTCGCAAAGCTATTTCTAGGTTCAAAGTAGGTAGGGAAACAAAACTACTGTTCTGAGTGTTCCAAGACTGTCTAAAAGAATATATTGTCTTTTGAAGAAAAAAAAAGTAGAGAAGTACAGTCCTACCATGTGTCCAGAAGGAGAACTAGAGTATTTGTGAACAGGTCAAATGACCCCTGTAGTCTTACTCCCGTTTTATAGATAGGTAAGCTGAGGCAAAGAGAAGTTAAGAAACTTTGCCCATGGTCACCCAGCTAACAAGCTGGGTGAGCCTAACGCTGCTCCGTATCTCCTGTGCTGTCCCGGAGGAAGGCCAGGCCACATTCCATGGGCCCTACGAGAAGCCCAGGAGAAGGCCAAATTCACACACCACTTGCCCTGTAACCTCTCCCACCATGGAGCTGCCACTGTCCGCCAGAGCAACACAGGAAGCATGTGATTCATTGGGCTGGACCCAACTGGACTGAAGACGAGCCACTCATCTCATAGTTTTGCCACAGGCCAGCACTGATACATGCAACACCTAAGCATCTGGAGTTGCCCATCCAGTCGCAAATTCAAGCACACCTCTGTTCCCACAAGTGCCCCACAGTCCTTGACACGGAAGACTCCGTCGCTCCACTCCGGGGTCCTTGAGATGCCTGGCACATCCCTCTATCCATTGGCACCAAGAATGAACCTCCAGGCAAATCCGCGTGAACGTGGAAGGGCTGGGCCCTGGTTGCCGGGTCCTCCCTCCCCGCCCCCCTGCCCCTTGCAGCTTGGCATTGCTGCCCTCAACATTCTGCTGAGCTTCTTGGCGGCTTCTTCTTTGGACGGGTCCCGAGTGCTCAAGATGACCCCGGACATTCCTTTGCTGGCTCCTGCAGGGGTCCAAGCATCTCCTTGGTGGAAGTGAATTTCATTAAAAGTGTGCGTGGAGGTGACGTGAAGAGGATTGAATGAGGAAGAGCTCTCGTGTGGATGTCGGTTTCCCCCAGGGATGGCTGCTCAGCACGATCTGGGTGGGTGTGGGTGAGGCTTGCTCCCTCTTGACATCGGTGGCTGGTCAGTTTGGAAACCTACTCTGTGGTAGACGGACAGGCGGATAGATGGACGGACAGATGGTTGGAGGGATGAATGAATGCATGGACGGACGGATGGATGCATGGACAGCCAGATGGAGAGATGAACGAATGCATGGATGGACGGACGGATGGACGGATGGATGGTGGGGCTGTAATCCTATGCAGTTTCCTACCAAGTCTTTTCAGGACTGTGAGCCTGTGTGATCCTGGCACATGTCAGATCAGTACATGCTTGCGGAATGAATGAATGAGTGAATGAGCGAGGCCAGAGGCCAGCACAAGGTCTGGGCAAGACTCACCAGGAACTCCAGCGGGCCCTCGGGTTCTTGCCCTGGTCCCATCGCAGCCGCACCAAGCGATCCTGTCCCCTGACGAAGGGGACGCCGCTGTGCCCGGCATTCCTGGCCACAGCCCTGCACGTGAGGCAGGCGGAAGCGCACGGGAGACTCGGAGAGTGAGCGCCTTTTGGACAGCTTACCTCTTGGCAAGATTAAGCCGGCTCTCCACAGAGGGGCCCGTCCTGCAGGCCTGCCGAGTTTGCACCTTTTACCCGGCATCTGTCCCTGGGATCAGGAGAGCCAGGAGGTCGGATTAGATGGGTCAGCGCCCTGATTGACAGTGACACTTCCTCCCGTGCCCCCAGCTGCCCCCCCAGCCTCTCCCGCTGTTCCTCTCCTGCCTCACCCGGGCCCCATCCTGTTCCCGAGAGCGGCCGATGCTTCCTAATCTCCTTACCAGGAAATTATTTTCCTGGGTGTGAAATCCCTGGCCCGGGCAGGGGCAGGAGGGATGGCAGCAGATCAGCCCGCCCTGGCCTGGAGGCTGACCGCAGGGCCGTATCCCAGAGACATCTGGCACGGGGGCGGAGACGGGTACAGCTCGGGCAATTCTACCCCAAGTATGACTCTGCCCCCCAGAGTGGGCTGTCCCCAAACTGCCTTTCCCTGTCTCCATTCAAGGGGCTTTTTCAGAACGGTACGTGTCTGCCAGGCAGTGACTGTCCCCTTCAGGAGAGAGCAGCGTGGGGATGGGAGTGGGGCACTGGCAGGAACCTGGCCCCCCGGAAGGCCACCTGGGACCCCGCCCTGGCCCTGCGCCAGCTTTTCTGTGACTCTGGACACACCCCAACTTCTGCGACTCAGTTTCCCCCTGACGTAACCATAAACGGACTCTGAGGTCAGGTGTGGGGTCTACACCTCACATCCCCATACCTGGGTGTGTATGATGGAAGAAACACAGCTGGGGGACCAGGGGAGCAGCCCTCCACCCCAGAACATTCCTCAGAGGGGCTCAGGTGCAACTGGCGACACGTTTTGAGGGGACGTGTCACTGATATAGTTATTAAGACCGTGAAGAAAAACCTTAGAGGAAGCAGTGTGGAATCCGGGGCCGCTGCGTGATTCACAATGTCCCAAACTGGTGGCTAGACCACGAGATGAACAGGTCTGAGGACCAGGGGGAGGGGCAGCTCTTTAATGCACGCGCTGGCACCCACCCGTCAAGACCCCCACCAGGTGTCTGTGGCTGAGGGGGTGGAGGAAGTTTGGTCCAACTACACCACGGGGCTGAGTGACCTTGGACCATTGGTAACTTCTCTGTGCCTCAGTTTCCTCAACTGTGAAGTAGAGATACAGCAACTCTTAATCATAGGCTTGTTGTGAGGATTTTGATCTACGAATATGTGTAAAATTCTTAGACTGGTCCCTGGGATGAGTAAGTGCTTTATGATTACGACTATTATTATATTGTTATTGTCACAGAGAAGTGCTCAGCCCATTTCTTTCAATATTTTTTTAATTGAAGTATAGTTGATTTACAGTGTTGTGTTAATTTCTGCTGTACAGCAAAGTGATTCAGTTATACATATTATATATATATATATATATATATATACACATATATATACACACATTCTTTTTAATATTCTTTTCCACTATGGTTTATCACAAGATATTGAATATAGTTCCCTGTGCTCTACAGTAGGACCTTGTTGTTATCTATTCCATATGTAATAGTTTGCATCTGCGAATCCCAAACTCCCGCTCCATCCCTCCCCCACCCCTTGGCAACCACTAGTCTGTTCTCTACGTCTGTGAGCCTGTTTCTGTTTCATAGATAGGTTCATTTGTGTCATATTTTAGATTCCACATATAAGTGATATTATATGGTATTTGTCTTTCTCTGTCTGCCTTACTTCACTTAATATGATAATCTCTAGTTGCATCCATGTTGCTGCAAGCGGCATTATTTCATTCTTTTTTATGGTTGAGTAATATTCCATTGTATATATGTACCACATCTTCTTTATCCATTCATCTGTTGTTGGACATTTAGGTTGCTTCCATGTCTCGGCTATTGTAAATAGTTCTGCAGTGAACACTGGGGTGCATGTGTCTTTTTGAATTATGGTTTTCTCCAGATATATGCCCAGGAGTGGGATTGCTGGGTCATATGGTAGCTCTGTTTTTAGTTTTTTAAGGAACCTCCATACTGTTCTGCACAGTGGCTGCACCAGTCTACATTCCCATCAACTGTGTAGGAGGGTTCCCTTTTCTCCACATCCTCTCCAGCATTTGTTATCTGTAGGGCTAAACCCACGTTTTCTTTTAACTGCTGTGGGTTGAATTGTGTCCTCTAAAAAGATGTGTTGAAGTCCTAACCCCTGATACCTGTGAATGCGATCTTTTTTGGAAATAGGGTCTTTGCAGGTGTAATCAAGTTAAGACGAAATCCCACTGGAGTAGCGTAGGCCCTTTTCCAGTACGACTGGAGGGCGACAGACAGGCACAGGGGAGAAGCCCTGTGGGGACAGGGGCAGAGATCGGGGAGATGCAGCTACAGCCAAGGAGCCCCAAGGCCACACTGAAGCTGGGAAGAGGTGAAGAAGGGTTCTGCCTGGAGCCTCAGAGGAGCAGGGCCCTGCGGACACTTGCGTTGGGACTTCTGGCCTCCAGGACTGTGAGAGAATACCCTTCTGTCTTCAGCCACCCGTTGGTGGTACTTGGTTAGAGCAGCCCCTGGAGGCTGTTGCAATACCCAGAGGGCTGATGGTGGAGCCCGGAGGCCCAGCAGACGGTAGGCGCCCATCAGGCCGGCTGATCCGCACGGGCTTTGGTGTGGCTGACCGGGGCCCTCAGGGCTGCTGGTCGGGAGGAAGCACGGCTTTTTGTTGTGGGTGCCTGACCTCTTGGCCACAGGTCAGCCGTCAGAGGTGAAGAGGGTGTGGCTGCGGGGTTTTGCTGGCAGAGTCAAGGTTCCCGGGGTCAGTGACACCTTCGACAGCTTGCAGCTGCCTTTGAACCAGGCACTCTGGACGGACAGACAGAAAACAGGCCCTGGGGCAGGGCTCCCTCCTCCCCTCCCAGACTCACCCTCACAGGAGCCCCTGTGCCCCTGCGACACCTCGAATCTTTGCGGGACCCTCGGAGACGGGGCTGCCATGCTGCCTGTCCTGGGAGCCCCGAGGGGAGGTGCTGGGGTCCCAGGAGAGAAGGAGAATCTCCCACATGCTCCCAGGCTGGGGGTGGGCGTCTCTGCCGGGAGGGCACAGGCACACCGTCCTACAGATATGGAGACTGAAGCTCAGCTGCTCACGCACCTGGCCCAAAGCTACACACTGAGCAAAGGGGCGTTAGGCTCTGACCCAGTCCCTCGGGCCCCACAGCCCGAGCCCTCCGTGTGCTGGTTCCTTTTTTAAGCAGGAAAATTTCCCCTCTGGCTCTTCTGAAAATTTCCACCCACCCTGTAAGCCCTTCCCTTGTCCAGTACCCTGGAATACCAATGCCATTGACTATCGCTTATAGGTACCATTCTGATTCTCCTCCCGGATCAACATTTTCCTCCTGGGCCCTTGAAATTTCAAGCTCTACAGAACGAACAGACACAGGGCCTGGGGAAGGTGGGAGGGACCCTGGGGGCTTGAGTCCTACACTTGACGAAACCATTAACTTTCTCTCTCATTCTGGGCAGAATGCAGGACCTTCTTGTGCCTTGAATGCCCTATGTATCCGTTACCTACTGCCAAACTGTCCCAAACTTCATGACTTCAGAGCTTTGGTCTGCTCGTGATTCTGCTGTTGAGGGAGGCTCAGCTGGGCTCGGGGTCCTCAGTGGCTACTCGCCTGTCGGGCGCGCAGCTAAGGCTGGCGGCTGGAGCAGCTGGCTTCCCCCCCACGGCTCCCCAGCAGGATAGCCATGTCTCTCACGGGGCGGCAGCAGCACCTGAAGAGGGCAAGGCCCGCTCTGCAGGCACTCAGCGGCCCTCTGTTGCCTCCCTTACCAAACAAGGCACGTGGCCAAGTCCAGGGTCAAGGTGGGCGGGGACCCACAAGGGCAAGTGGAGCAGGAAGTGGGGTCGATGGGGGCGTTTGCGTAATCGTTTGCCACATCCTCTGTGTCCTAAATTAAAACATTTTAAAGCCAGAAAACCGTACCTAGGAGATCAGGTGGTCAGTTCTCTTTGTCTGACATCACACAGCAATCACGTAGGGCTTTACAATTTAGGAAAAAATCACTTTCAACATAGTGATGCTGATTGATTTCTCCACCAACCCTCTGAGACAGGTGTCCTTAGAGAAGGGGGATTCAGAAAAGCAAGAGGCTAAGAGGTGGTGAGGGAGGTGCGACCCAGGCCGCACAGTGCCCGCAGCCCTACGTGAGGGCCACGTCTGTCCCTCTGAGCCATCCCCCTTGGGTTCTTCCCAGCGGCAGGGCTCAGCCCAGCAGAGGGTCTCTCCCTGGACCAGGCAGCTCTAGAAACCATTTTAGAAAGACCAGGGGCCGCGGTCAGTTTTTCCAACAGCCCTGAAGAGGGGGTGAGGGGCGTGATGGTCGCTGCTGCCCTGGGGGCCGCTCCCGGGGACGCTGATGGGTGCCCACCTGCAGTATGTCGAGCTGCTGCTGGCTGACTAAGAGGACTCTGAAGCTCAGGCTGAGGCCACGGAGACGGGGAGAAGGGCAGGGATTCCCCAGCCTCGGCGGCCGAGACCCCGTGGCCTGGTTTCCACACAGGTTGTGTTCCAGCAGCGTGGGCTCTAGCTGGCCTTGTGCCGTCACCGGCCTCAGGAAGTCCCCTCCTGAACCAGATGCTGCTTCCTACTATAGACCTGGGCTCCCGCCTCGTCCAGGGTCTCCTCGGGGACGCATTGTTCCTTCTGGCTGTGACGCCATCACCTGCCCATTCACGCAGCGGCTGCTGAAGAGGGAAGATCCAGTGTTTACAACTGTTCCTGTAAATAACGTGTGTGCCCGCTGTGCGGGAGGGGAGACCACGCTCCCGCGACACTTCCCAGGGAACAGAGTGTGTTCTGCTTTATCGTCCTTTCTGAAAGGATGTTAGGTCACCAATATCTGAGAACACATACGTCACACTGGAATGGGTGCACAGTTACACACCTGCTATGTGGGCATCCGATTTGCAGTGTAAACACTGCTTACAGTGACGTCTAGTACGTGGGTACCTTGCTATGAAGTCTGTTTCTAAGCACCACACATGCACGCTCATCTCGTGTGTGGATCTGGTTATAGACACACACCCACAACAGTGATGTGCTGTGTACATAGCTAGATGTGTCATCTTTGGACTTGTGTACCCACGTGTACTTCACCCACACCCACACATGCACAGCGCGTGTTCATGTGTACTGTACGAAATTTGTCTGGAAATGTACACTGGGGAGCCCGTATGTGTGTACCTGCTGTGTGTGTGTGTGTGTGTGTGTGTGTGTGTGTGTGTGTGTGTTCCCATAAACACGCAGTACGTTTACTCTGAACCCCTCTGTGATCAGACCACGTATGGGCGTGGCCACACAAGCACGTGGGTTCGTGGGGCTCTATGGACACCCAAGTGCCATCTCTGTCTGCTGAGTCAGCTGCCACCTCCTTGGTGCCCAGCTCCCTCCTTTCAGTGTTTGCAGACAGTCCTGGCACCTTCCCTCTGTCCTTAGCACTCCTAAGCCTCCCGTGACTCACTCCCCTAATCACAGGGTCTGGTCTCTCCGGAATATCCGCCTGGAAAGCAGGGGCATGTGGCTGGTCCCGTGGCTGTGGTGAACAGGGAGGGGACTCACTTCCAAACACTGCCACTCCTTCCCCCGTCCCCACCCTAGACGCCTAGGACCTGGGGGAGGCGCCCAAGGGCCAGGCCCAGGGTGTCCAGGTGCTTCTAGCTGGGCTCACCTTGGCCACCTCTCCGGAGCTGTGCTGCTTCCCTCAGGACGCACCAGGCACCCCCCCACCCCCAACCTGAATTGACCCACAGCTCTTATCAGCTCATGTCTTTCACTCCCTCAGTCTACACGGGTTTCGTCCAGCATCCGTTTCTCATGTATCATGAGGGTAGAATGCATTCCCCTTTCCTCAGGTCCCAGGAGGTGGAATTTTCCCCAGCATCCCTGGCCTCCTGCCCCACTTCTCACCCCAGAGGGGGCACGGGCCACCTGCCTGGGGGACTCAGCATGAGGACAGCCCAGCCACAGGGAGGGCACACACGGCTAAGCTTTTCAGAGCTGCCAGCGACCGGGACAAGTCCAATTAGAGTCTGTCACATACCTAACCACAAACTCCGGTCCACCTCTTCTCATTAAAACTGGTGGTTTTATCTCCATCTGCCATAATTTTAACCTCCCAGTTAGTCCCAAACTTGAAAGTACACAGTATTTTTTTTTAAATTCAGTCTCCTCTAACCCCAGATTCCTGATCCCCCATTTTGTGCCAGGGGTTGCATCAGGTCCTGGGGACACATAGACGATAATGCAGATGTGGTCTCTGCCCTCATGGAATGTACAGTCCACGGAGGAGGGCTGCACCCATATAAATGGACACCTAGGGCGTAGTGACCCAGTGGCCAGGGCTTTAAAGGAAACGAACAGACTGCAGAGGCAGACAATACTGGTTTGGTCAGGGAGGGTTTACACAGAGCAGTCAGTGAAGATCTATCCAGTGAGAAATCAGAAAGATGAGGGTCAGTCTTGCAGAAACAAGGGAAAGGGCGTTCTGGGGTGGGAAATAGCATGTGGAAAGGCCCTGAGGTTGAGTGTGGTTGGAATGTGGTGAGTGAGAGAAGAGAAGCAAGGATTGAGTTTGGAGAGAAAAGCTGGCTCGTCCCTCACAGGACACAGAGAGTAGACTGGCTTCCAACTGAACTGGGCTGGGGAGCCTTGAAAGTTTGGGGAGAGGGTAGTGACAAGACTCATGAGTTTTAAAGAGTGATCTGGCAGCTGTGATATCTAAAAGAGCAACCCCTCTGGGCAACCACAGAGCAGGCAGAGGGCAGGCATCATCTCAAATCCTGGGCTCAGCCCAGCAGAGCAGTGCTGATGGCTGGAGCCCTCCCCCAGCCATCAGCTATTAATACTAATACAGGCACGTCCCTGGCGGTCCAGTGGTTAGGACTCTGCGCTTCCACGGCAGAGGGCATGAGCTCAATTCCTGATCAGGGAACTAAGATCCCGCATGCCGTGTGGTGCGGCTGAAAAAAAATTACTAATACAACAAGAACAGCAACAAAATAGCTTCTCGTTTGTGGGCATCATCTCATTTAATCCTCACCCCCAGGAGCTAGGCATTATTTTGTATCTCCATTTGCCAGATGCAGAGACGAGACTCAGAGAAGTTAGGAAACTTGCCCAAGGTCACCCAGGCTTTCGGGCACCGAACACAAGGGCATACACCGCTGCAGAGTTGGGGTGCCTACCCTCGATCTCCAGAAAGGGATGGATTTTGCTCCTGGTGAGAACTTTTCCTTGGATGTGTTACAAAGCTTGGTCTCAAACCTTTTTAAAAGGCACAATAACTTTGCCATAGCGTTTGCTTAGTTCAGAAAAATATATGGACTTTTTTGGGGGTGTGGTCCAGGGTGGGGCAGAATCATGACTGACGAGATGGGGGCACAGTTGCTACCCCTCGCCCAGCAACCTTCCAAAGTGGTGCCTCTTCACGGCTGTTAAGATGATGACAGAAAGATGAAACTCGGGAGGTTGGAGTGCTGGGGAAGCATGTGAAGCGGGAGCCGCAGGGGTGCCTTTCTGATGGGCTCATTTTCCCATCAGCCAGCAGTGCCCTAGTCCAGGCTCCCTCCCTTGGATGTGAGAATAGGGCAGGCCACTAATGGGGGCCCTGAATACCCCCAATGTCCCACCATCAGGTCCTGACCTCCCAGGAGGGGGGAAATATAATTGCTGGAGATTTGATAGAATTATCAAAAATACATCAAGTCAGCTACCTAAATTGTGAAACATGCTGGAAAAACGTCCTACCGTATAAGAAATCATCTCAAAGCAAGGTCACGACTGTCATCTCTTAACAGATGTCCACCACGGTATCCACGTTACCTGTGCCACCCCCAACACACACACACACACACACACACACACACACACACACTCTCACATACACACTCACACAAAGACCTACATTTTTCTTTCTTAGCCTAATATTCTGAAACACATGGATTCCCCATGTCTGATCAGGCTTCCATGCAATCAACACTTTTCTACCTATCACACTTTTTTCTTCCAGTTCACCAATTCTCTTTACAGCTGTGGCCATTCAACGGTTTTTAATTTCGAGGACCGGCTTTTATGTTAATTTCTCAGCTTAGGGCTCCTGCTTGAGGCCTGCCGCTGGCATGCCTTTAAGGCCCACACTTCCACCTGGCACAAGCTTGAGCTTTCAACTTCTCCCGGAGGCTTTAAAAATCCCATTCAGAGCCCTGAGCAAAGGGAATGCACCCCCTTTTCTGGGTTAGTCTCGTTTTCAGAGACAGCGGCTGCCTTTCCAGTGGTCTAGCTTTCTGCAAAGGTCCCCTCTCCAGCCTCCCACCTGCTCAGGCCCCAGGCCATATCTCCTGCCCCAACCTGGATATTAAACCCCAGCCCCAGCACTGCACCCTGCCCCCTGCCTCTAACCCCACGGGCAGCTGAAGCAGCTGTGGTCTCTCTTTGTTACGGGCCCTGGAAGCTCCCTTTCCTTTAAGGTCGGCTCTGCACTTGAAATCTTTCTTAAATGTCACGTTGGCTTGTGTGCGCATTTCCCTATGCTTGCATCAGAAGGTGGTGGGCAGGGGAGTCCACATTCACTCAGTCTGCCACGTTGTCAGAAATCCACACTCTTAGATATTTCCCCTCTGTGTGTCCTTATCAGCTCTTAAACGACTTGTAAGCATGAGTTTTAGTGGCTACTGTTGTGGTCTTACTTATGGCACGAAGAGTCACAAAGCCAGGGTGTGTGAGCCATGGCAAGTAAGCAGATGCTGTAAGCCCATCTCACAGATGTAGAAACTGAGTCAGCAAGACGATGTAATGTGGTCCAGACCGTGGGCCTGGCGGGGGTGGAGGGGCCACAGTTCCAATCCAGGATGTTCCAGTCCACGTGTTGCCACCCACCGGAGGCCTCCTTGCCAATCACATGGGAAGACTAAGAATGACAGTCATTGATGGTCATTCATAGACGAATCTGTGAACAGCGTGGGTGGGCCTCCGCTCAGGAAGGCTTCCCAACAGGAAGGGCACCTATTTCTTGGTAAAGTCCTCAAACGGCCAGAAGCCTGCTTCAGAGGGTCCTCTCTCCCATTGACTTGGTGTCCCACGCTCCCCAGCCGTCCCCCTGCCCTGCCCCAGGGGGAACACTACTCAGTCAGCTGAGCGGTGGTGAAGCCCCCCTGCCCCCACCAGGACATTCTGTCCACCCGGCCGTGGAAGGCCTGCCTACCGGTTCAGACGAGCATCTGGCACCTGTGGGCACCTGAGTTTGGGCAGCCGCGCTGGACAGGGGCAGCTGAGGCCACTCCCTGACCCTGAGTGTCCTGTGGGGAGGGTCAGCCTCTCCCTCAAAGCCCTGCAGACCAGAAAGTCCCCGGGGAGGGCCGACTGGGAAACTCACCGCGGGCTGGACCAGAGCTCCCAGAACCAGGCTGAGACGTTGCGGACCAGGGAAGTCCCCCAGCTTAGATGGTGGGGGAGTGGATCTGAGTTCAAATCCCAGCTTTGCTTTAACCTCTGTGTCTCTGCTGGGTTAACAGCGCTACCTCGTAAAGATGCTTGAGAATTACAGGACAGCGTGTGTGAGGAGTGTCACTGCGTCTCGGGGACAGAGCAGACACTCCGTGAATGGGGCTGGGCTCTCGGAGCGCCCTGCGAGGTCACAGAGTCCCAGGGAGTGGAGGAGACTTGACAAGCTACTGTCCTTCAGCCTTGGCATTCGGAGAGGGGTAGATGGGGGATGGGGAGAAGAAGGGGGGGCCTCAAGTCCTAATGTGCTCAGAAGCACCGTAGTGGAGACGGGCTGTGGAGTACATGGGAACCCTCAGACTCTGCTCTGAAAATCCCGTACACTTTTCTGAAACTCGAACGCTGCTCTGACACAAAAAGTTTACTTCACGGGCACAGATCTCGTTAGTGGTTCAGCTGGTCTGCGTGGAGCCTAAGTATTTGCATTGCTCAGACATCCGCAGGTGACGCTTATGCTGTAAGTCCCCGGACCTCAGTTTGGGGAGCAAGGGAGTAGGGGTCCACGTGGGGGGCAGGGCTCCCACTGGGCCCCCACAGGAGGGAAGAGTCTTGGACTTGTTGCACTGCCTTCTGGGCGGCCGTTTGGCCCGGCAGCACTTTCACTGGCTGAGTTCACTCTGCTGCCGCCGCTGGTAATGACGCTGATGACAAGATGAAGACGCGGGGGGTTGGGCGGGTACAGGGAGGGGCGTGGCTCATCCCTCACCCCTGGCCCTGCAGCAGTGGTGTGCGGCGGGCTGTCCCTCCCTCTGCCCCTGTAAGAAGGGTGTCGCTGGCTGGAGGCCAGAAGACTCCTACCCCAGGTCATCCTGAAGCTTTAAGACCCCCAACTGACCTTGGGATTTTCTAAGGCTGGGGCCCCTTCCCCATCATAGGGAAAGCCGGGCGCAGTGGCTGGGATTCATCCTCCCCGCGTCCCAGGGACAGGGCCTGTGATATGGCTGCTTCTGCCCTTGGGAGTCCAAGGTGGGTCCTGAGGGCCCTCGCAGGTCGGGCTCCCCAGGCAGCCGTGGAGAGCAGGGCCTGGCTCCCTCCTGAGGTCCTGGCGGCGAGCGTCCCACGGCTGCTGCTGGGAGCTGTAACCCCCTCCTCCGCCCTCGCTCTCCCTCCGACCCTCTCTGTCTGCTGCCCCTCCCCACATCACCCACCTGCTTCGAGGTGGGCTCTCACTCCTGTGGGCCAACTCAGACGGCCACCAGACAGCAGGGGCAGCTCTGGGGGGGAGCTGGGGTGCTTGCGGCTAACCGTCCATGTGATCTCCCCCTTCTGTGCCTCAGTTTCACCAGCTGTGACTGCAGAGGTGGTCAGGATGGATTCCAGAGCCCCTCCAACTCTAGCATCTCTGGTCTAGGGCGGTGGGTTGGGAGCTGAAGGTGGGGGGCGAGGGCTTCCTGGTTTGCATCTGAAATACAGGAAAAGCTTCATACACAGAGCCGCTTCCCAGAGCATCACTCATAATCGTGAAGCACAGAAGAAACCGGCAAGTCTTCTAAAAGGGGTTTCGTTCAATAAACTAAGACACATTCCTTAGACCAGATATCAGGCAGCCGTTAAGATGATACTTCTCAAAACTTGCTAACGATAGTCAGTTGGAATGGTCTGCACATAGCAGGAAAGTGTGCTGTGTCACAGAGCCAGCGGGAGGGTCGTGAGGACCCCCTTCTCTCAGCTCTCCACGCTGATATCCTCTGCTGCTGGTCTTGGGTGGCGAGATGCGCTGGCTGTTCTAGAAAGGAAATCCAGATACAAGCATGCACGCAGGAAGAATGAGGACCTTGTCCTCCAGGATCAAGGGAGCCCACGTGGTCCCAGTGAGTCCTCCTTGCCTTCACGGCCTGCAAACAGGTGCCCACCCATGTGTACACTAGTAGATGTCCGGTCTGGGGCTCCCCAAGACAGGCTGTGGCCAAATCCTGGGGTGGCTGCTGGCGGGGTCTCCCATTCACGTGGGAAATCAGGATACCACGTGAAGGGGAAAAAGCAATCCAACAACTGTGTATAACAAGAACTCTATTATCACATTTACCACTCTCCTGTAAATCTAAAATTGTTTCAACTTAAAAGTTTTCTAAACATCTAAGACCGTTTTCCTAGGCTAAGCTTTTGGAAAATCTTAGTGAAAGGGGAATACACCTTGCTGGTGATGGTAATATATCTTTCCCTCACGGTTTCTTCTCCTTGACTGATAAAGAGGAATCCAATGTGATAATGACCCTACTGCCACTGGGGCGTGACACTGAAGCTAAACCTATAGCATCCAAATAAGCATATGACAAGTTAAAAAAAATTTTTTTAAATTATATATACAGTAAGATCACTCACTGTCTTAGCCTGGGGTCCCTGCATGCACAACCAACAGCCAGCATGCAGGTGGTGGTTGGTTTGGGAATTGTCACCAGCGGCTAGACTGAGGGGTCCAGAAAGTGAGAAGAGGAGGGAAAGCCAGCTCAAGATACATCCTTGAGTTGACCATCCCTGTGGGCAAGTGGGGCTCCACCTGACCGGAGCCTCAGGTCCCGGTGGGCGGGAACGGCAGACACAGCCGCCAGGACCTCTGATGCTTGGGCCCCGGCCCATCCCCCGCCCTGCCCGGTGCACAGGCCAAATGCCCAAGGTTCTGTCGTGACTGTCGATAAAGCAGCCGAAACAAGCAGACATCCAGCTCTATTCCTCCTCTGGGAATTAGGGGTACTAACAAACTCTTCCCCAGGAAACTGCGAGGACCCAGAGAAGTGATGTGCGTGGTGGGTGCTTGGTGAACGATGATGGTTCGTCACCGGAGTGTCCTCACCCCAAGCCTGGGGGGCAGGGGGTACCTAACTTGCCCAAGGTCACACAGCCAAGAAGCAGCCAGACTGGGAACTGAGCCTGAGCCCTGATCCCCTAACGCACGTTGCCATCTATCTCTGCTTGTTCGTTTCTGCGGCTGTAGCTGCGGTCGTCAGCGCCCTGTGCCTACGTAAGGCTGGGCCCAGCTGGAGCCGGGAGGCTGTGAGCTGGCCCTTTAAACCTTGCAGTGTGGGGAGCCTGCTCTATGGTGCAGTCATGTTCCCTGGAGCTGGCAGCATTACGGCTGCAGTGAGGAGTGTCCCCTGGGGAGATTTAGTGCCTGGCGATAGAGTGTGGTCTTGATGTAGCCAGGCAGCTCTGTTCGGCCCAGAGCAGGCATTGCGTGGTTGCAGAGTGGCTGAAAAACTAGAGAAAACCAGAGGGGTCCACGGGGAGCTGGGTGAGGGGGCAGGAAACTTGCATTTGGAGAGCGTTTACCTGTGCCAGGCCCGTGACCTCAGGGGTTATGCAAAGCAACGCCATCAGGTAAGCTACCCATTTTACAGAGGAAGAAACTGAGGCTCAGGAGGGTTAGGGAACTTGACCAAGGGACTAGTCAAAGAAACTCAGGAAATCTTTGCTTAAGGTAAGGAAGGGGCTCCTGGGGCCATAGCATCTGCCGGGACCAGGCCCTGGGGGCTCCATGCCATTGCCCCTGGCCCTTAGCCCCGCCAGCCTGCCTGTCGTCAGAATCCAGGCCCTTTCACGGGGCTCTCAGCTCTGCAAGCTCCCTGTCTCCAGTCGGTGGGAGACGCGCTTCATTAGCCTGGCCAGGGGCTCAGCAACCTGCCAGGCTGACGCTTGGGCCCCACAGGCTGTGCCTTTGGAATGGCTGGTGTGATTGACCCAACGTCCTCCACCAGCTGTGTGTCTTTCCACCTCCTCCCTGTTCCCTCTGCCCATCCTTCCGGTCCCGCCCGGGTGCTGCCCACTCCCAAGGCCTTTGAGGATGCCATGGCCCTCAGGGTGCGCCCCCCCCATCTTCTACTGTCTTGGAGCCCAGGTGGCCCCCAAGGCTGGCGAGCTGCACCCCGCTCCGTGCGGTTTGGCCTTGCTCCTAAGCATCTCATCTGGCTGCCTTGTCAGCAGGGCTTCGGGAAGAGACCCCTTCAGAGCACCTGGAGAAATCAGAGAGGTGTCGCGGCTCTTCCTCTCTCCTCTGGCCCCTCCGATGCACCCGGCCTGGAGGGGAGACTGTGGGACCCGGGGCCCTGATCCTCAACAGCTACAGGATGTTGTAGGGTGTGGTGACCCAGTGGCCTGGAGGGGAGCTGAGCTGACGCAGCGCGGGCGCCTCTGCCTGGTGTGCCTGGACGGGAGGTGAGAGGGCTGACCTAGCTCTTCAACCCGTCGCTCTGGGAGACTGAGGTCCGGTGCTCTCCACCACACTGTGCTAATTAATTAAGGCAGCGAGCGGAAGGCCGGTCGTGGCCAGCTGTGGCCCATCGCTTGGCGTGTATTGAGGGCAGAGCGCCCTGAGCTGACCACGTACTGCTGCCTGTACTCCCTCCCGGTGGCCTTGTGAAATCTCAAGGTCCCCTCCCGTAGACGCTCTGCCTGGGTGAGGCTACCTGCTGTCCCTGTTCTAAGTGCGAAGCACTACAGTGTCACAGGGAAGACTCAGACCCGCCTTTTCTGGCCCTGACAGGGGAGCAGTTGGAATGCTTGATTCATTCACGATGTAGTAATAATGCACAATCTGTTCGATTTGCTGTTGCTGCCACTGAGTTACCACCATACCTATTACCAGCAGCGTTACTTCAGACGAGTGATTTCAAACACTATGTATCTGGGGGCATTATGGCAGGGTTATTGCTGTGGCCACTGCGTAGGGAGTCAAGAGACCTGCCTCTGTGCGTCTTTGAATTACTTACCTTACCTTTGTTTTTTTCTTTTTGGGAATTTGTCCATACCATCTATATTGCTAGGAACAGAAATTCCCAAACAAACTGGCTTCAATAATAACACCTTTGAAAAAGAGAATTTGTTGGTCCACATAAATGAAAACTCCTGTAGCTTTGTAGGCTTCAGGTGCAGGTTGATCCAGCAATTAACAACGGCTTCAGGCTCTGGTGCCATTCTCTGTCATGATCATTGCCAGTACACTGGCTTGCTCCTGAGCCTGCAGGCTCAGTCGCTGCAGGATATCAGGAACGGCTGCAGCAATCCCACCCTGCATGTCCTCACATCCCTGGTCCCAAGCAGAGAGTGTCCGCCTCCCCTCACGCCTAGCAAATGCCTTGATATTCACACTGCTTGGCCTCTCTTAGGTGTCAGGCTGGCTCCCAAATCCATCACCATGGCCAGAGAGATGGAACGTGCTGAGAGGTAGGGGCCTGTGATCCCTGGACCACATGCAGAAGTCGGGAAGGAGGAGGTGGTGCTGGGTGGAGAAGAGGCGACAGCTCTTCACTTTGTGTTTTGGATGAGTCGCTTAGCCTTTCTCTGTCTCTACTCCTTCATTTAGGAAATGAGAGAATTTGTCTGAAGTCCCTTCTAACACTAGCATTCTGGACCTACCAGTCATCTTTATTTTCCACGTTGAATCACTGAGACCAGAGCAAGAGCCAGAACAGGCCTTGCACTACCCACGGAGAAGGGTTTTCCTGCCCAAAATGCTGAAAACCAGATCTTCACCGGCAACCAAATAGTCACTGGGTCCCTGTTCCACGCAAGACCACGTGCTGCCAACTGTGAGAGATGCCTGGAGTGTAAGACCCAGCCCCCGGCCTCGCGGGCCTTATGGGTAAATCAGCGGCATTCAACAAGAATTTACTGAGCACCTACTGTGTGCGACACAAATCAAATACAACAGTGACATCTTCCAGTTGTGAGCTTTCCAGTTACAAAGTCAATCCTGTGGGGTTGACATATGTCACTAGAAAAGGACAAAAGAGGGAAAGGCGGGACGGCAGCTGATACAGCAACGACAGTCCTTGGTGTCCCGGGCAAGGGCCCTGGCTGTGGAGTGAGGTGATTACAGGAGGGGATGACTTGAATGTGCTCTGCAGGTAGGGCTGGCTACAGCATTCACGGGGCTCAGTGCAACATGGAAAGGTGGGACTCCTGTTGAAAAGGCAGGAGGGGGCTTCCCTGGTGGCACAGTGGTTGAGAGTCCGCCTGCCGATGCAGGGGACGCCGGTTCGTGCCCCGGTCCGGGAAGATCCCACATGCCGCGGAGCGGCTGGGCCCGTGAGCCATGGCCGCTGAGCCTGCGCATCCGGAGCCTGTGCTCCGCAGTGGGAGAGGCCACAACAGTGAGAGGCCCACGTACCACAAAATAAATAAATAAATAAATAAAAATAAAAGGCAGGAAAAGGGAATTCCCTGGCAGTCCAGTGGTTAAAACTCCGTGCTTCCAATGCAGGGGACATGGGTTCGATCCCTCCTTGGAGAACTAAGATCCTGCATGCCGTGTGACGTGGCCAAAAAATAAAAAATAAAAGGCAGGAAAAAGTGTCACTAAGGATACTAAAATTTAAAGCTTTTTCCTTTCTTTCACGGTGCCTTTCTCTCCCAACTTGTGATGGTATCTGCTTGTTGGCCATTTAATGTCATTCTAAGTAATGAAAAGTAAGCATTTTATATGCCACAAATGAACTTATCCATGAAACAGAAACAGACTCACAGACATAGAGAACAGACTTGTGGTTGCCAAGGGGGAGGGGCGTGGGGGAGGGATGGGTTGGGAGTTTGGGGTTCACAGACGCAAACTATGATATGTAGAATGGATACACAACAGGGAACTCTATTCAATCTTCTGGGATAAACCATAACGGAAAAGAATATGAAAACGGATGTATATATATGGATAACTGAATCACTTTGCTGTGCAGTAGAAATTAACATTGTAAATCAACTATACTTCAATTTTTTAAAAAGTAAACGTTTTAAATGATGAGCGTGCATTTTGCTGTTCATCTCTAGACTGTGCCAGGAAACGTAAACAGAACATTTAACTCAGAGGCAGAATCACCAGGATTACACAGTTCATGCTTCAGAGTTAGTCCATTCATGGGTATTTCGTTCTTACCAGAGCAGCAGAAATGCAGCCCGACACTCACTCGACTGTTTTTATTTCAGTTCTTGTTATGCATACACTCTATCAACATGCTCTACCTTCAGCTTCCTGCTGGGAAAGGCAAGACCGAAGGCAAAGGAACCCTGGGCCGCGTTATCTTTCCCTGTCCTTCGGCCCCACGTCCGGCGCACGAGGTTGGCAGGTACAGGAAAGGGAACACCGAGGCTCCTCAGCTGTCCGTTTCCCGAATACCGTGGCCTTCCCTCTGCTTCGCGAGGGAGTTCTGGTCCAAGTGGAAAGCATGGCCTTTCAGGGCTGTCCACGTGCCCACTGATTGCCCCCGCCCCGGACTTCACCTACAAAACTCAAGATCAAAGACAAATTTACTAAGCACTTCCAGATGGCAGCCCAGAGCATTAAACCAAGCGTGGGAGCCTTCGGTGAGGGGGCCTTGGGTGACTGCACAGATCAGATGCCCGTGGCCGGGCCCTGTGGGAAGGACAATGGGATCTGTCCTGGCAGAGACGGAGAGAGGGCATCCCAGGCGGGCGGAAGGAGCGGCTTCGGCAAGGATGCAAAGGTAGCAATTCTCCCTGTTGCCGGAGAGAGGACGGAAGAGCGGGGCTTAGGGGCGGGGCTGCACGCTTAGGGGCGGGGCTGCACGCCGGCCCTGCGCAGTCGGCAGCGCGCAGGATGTCGGAGCGAGGCTCATTCACGATCTTGACCTTGACCTGGAAAACTTCAATATCTCTTAGCCCTGGACCCTGATCGTGAATGATGCTGCGCTCGTAAGCCATCCCTCTGGTCTTGCATCAGCTCCTCCCCCGCGGGTGGGGGCGTGGGGAGTGCACCTTCCCCTCCCTGGGCTTTTTGCGCCTGTGTGTCATTAATTGTCAAATGGGGGCTGACCCCACTTAACGCTAAGCTCCTGAACAAAGGCGTAGATGTTACACTGTATTTCAGAACTGCCCTTTAGGGCCTGACATTAGCACTTCGATAAAAATGTTGTGGAAGGAGGAAAGGAGACCTCACTCCTTGGGAATTATGCTTTAAAAAAAAAAATGAAGTATAGTTCAATTACAATGTTGTGTTAGTTTCAAGTGCACGGCAAAGTGATTTAGTTATATATATATATATACATATATCTTATTACAAGATATTGAATATAGTTCCCGTGCTGTACAGTAGGTCCTTGTTGGTTTTTATATATTTTATATATAGTGGTGTATCTGTTAATCCCAAACTCTTAATTTATCCCTTGGGAATGATGCTTTTTTAAGTGTTTCAATCCAAGTAGCTGATTCCTTCGAATATTAAAATTTCGTCCTGAAAATGGTCCAGGCCTCCCGTTTTCCGTTCATTTCAACGGGCTTCCCCTTCGGCAGACAAAAGGGAGCTTCCCCGGGGCAGAGTGCCTGCTAGTGACGCACGGGTGGGTCTTTGTCTCGTGGGTGACATCTTCCCGCAAGGCTCAGGAGAGTCACAGACGTGAGGCTCTCCTGGGATGGTGGCTGAGGCACTGGCTCAGATCGCCCCTGGAGATCTCTGGGAAGGAAGGAAAGAACTGTTTGCAAGCCTCCGTGAGCAGAGTTGCATGGTTAGAAAGAAGGCAGGGAGGGACAGCCTTTACCAGATTATACGTTGGGTTAGCGCTACTGCCCCCCAAACAGTTAGCTAAAGATGTGAAGTTTCCCAGATTTGGTTTTCACAGTTCCAGTGCAGAATATACACTTAAGTTCTTGGTGGATTTTTTCCCTCGGTTTCCCTCCAGATGTTTGGAGGGGTGCAGATACCACAGTACGTGAGCATGTTTGAAAGGCCAGTAAATTAGGCAAGATGGTGTGAGGATGTGCCCTTCTGCCGGGCTCCCCTGGGACAGAGACACAGCCTGGACCAGGAGGTGTCTTGCACCTTCAGTATGGTGGGGGGAGGTGGGGAGCCAGGCAGAAAGGTTCTGGAACAGCCAGGCGCTTTAGGCAGCGAGGAATGTACCGGTGAGGCCGACACCCACCTGAACTGTCAGAATCCCCACCCTGGAAATGCAGGCAGGAGCTGGGCGGGGGGCGGGTGGGAGGAGGGCCTGTGTAGGTAGGAATTGTGCAGAAAGATGCTGTGTGTCCTGGGGGCAGCTGCGGCCCGTGCTGGGCTGGAGCAGCCTGGAGCCGGGTTGGCTCTGGAATCCACCTGTCAGTTCCTTGCTCCAGATGTGAGCTCTGGGGCATCCGTGCTGCTGGGCTGGGGAAGCCAACAAGTGGCGGTTACGTCACTGTCCGGAGGCTTGATGGAAATTGACTCATGCTGCCCACTAAGTGCCTTTTCTGCCTTACGGCCCTGGGACCAAACGAATCTGCGTGGTGATGTGGTACCCAGACAGCCTAGCAGTCCGAGGGAGAAAGAAAGAGTTGTTTTGTGTGGTTTTAACTCTGGGATTGGGGAGGGGCAGCAGAAAAAAAACTGCCTGGAGACTGAATGAAACTAACTCAGCCCTGTTGGGGCAGGAGAGAGCTTCCCTCCCCACCTCCTCCTGTCAGGTGGGGCCCAGAGCATCCTCTCTCAGAAGGTCCCTGGCTGCTGGGGATGCAGAAGCCATTAAAAATGACGTCCGGCTGTCAGAGGATGCACTCAAAGGCAAGCAGGACCTGGGAATGCCCCACCAGCCTGGAGGACCTCCTTGGCCGTCCCACTGTCCCTGGCTGTTCCCTGGGGTCATTTGCTGGCTTGGATATCCCGGAGGTAGAGTTACTCGGGTTGCCAGCTTTGAGACTGGACGCTGGGGAGCTATCGGTTCATTTACGACTGCTGGGCCCCAAGGTAAGGTGCCCCCAGATTGGGATCACTTCCTCACATGCCAGGGACCTGAGTTGAGCAAAAATGTGTCAAACGCCTGCAGCCCAGAGCTGACCAGCCCTCGGAGATGCTGACCCCTGGCCCAGGGCTTCACCGAATTCAGCTTGCCTGCTGGGAAGTAGGATTTGCCCTCTTGCAGGTGGGGAACTGAGGCCCAGAAGTAGTCACCACTAGAGAAAGGCGGTGAAGAGCATGGGCCTTGAACCTGGAACTGAAACCGACACCCGCCCTTACTCACGAGCCAAGTGACGATCGATCCTTCTGAGGTCCATTTGCCCATCTGTGAAATGGGGTGGTGATGCTAACGTCATCTCGGGACTCGGCTGTGAGCTTCAGTAGGGATTCCTGTGTCATGGGTGGTTTTCTGAGAAATGTCTTGCTGTCTTAGCCTTTTGACTGTTAATGAATTTGTCTCTGGGGCAGCCACACACCTGAGCCCCAGGCTCCGGCTTACACCCTGAATTTGGGATCCGACAAGGAGAATTCGCCTGTAGAGTCTCAAAGAGAGATGGGGCAGAGGCTTTGGGATGCCCAGCAAGAGAGTGGGCTGTGGTCCCGTCCAGATGGCTCATGAAGAAGGGGAGGGGCAGTAACACAGGGACCAGGGGACATGGGAACGCAAACGTGGAAACGCTCAGGTGGCCCGACCTGTTGTGGAAATGGCTTCCATGGTGCCTGGGACTTCGGGGGTACAAGCATGGGCCCCCGGCTGGCTGGCTGGCTTGGAGCAGGTATGGCATGCAGCGAGAGCTGCCCTCCAAGGCCAGGCGACGCTGGTGTGGCCCGGAGGCCGGCTGGCTGCTTGTCTGGGGTAGGACAGCCTCGGGGACGCCACTGCCTGCCCGCCACACAGCCAAGCAGTGCCTCCACCTGTGGCTTCTCGGGAGACCTCCAGAGCCCCCCAGAATGCCCAGAGGCCTTAGGAAGGGGCCCAGAAGGCCCGGCTTGCGAGCCGATGTCTTGAAACTGACTTCAACCTGCGTAGATCAATGAATGGGGCATTGATGGGTAATGGGGGGTACTTGTGTCCAAGTACCATGGAGCTGTTCACATCAGTCACCCACATAAGGAGCTGGCACAGAGTCTAGGACAGACCAGCGTTCAGCAAACGTCCTGCGCGCGAGTCTTGATTAAGGGCCCTGAATAACGCGACCAACAGCTCTCTAGGGTATTTCTGGTGGACGAGCCCAGAGTTGCTGCTGCTTAACTCCTTCCCCGTGAGCTCATGACCAGGTTACCACGGAAGCACGTCTCTGTCCAAATTCTGCCTCGCAGAGGCCTTTGGTGGACAAGCATTGCTTCTCAAGGCCCTAGTGGTCTGTACAGACTCCTGAGTGGGTGGCATCAGGGGACTCTCTACTCTCTGCCCTTTGAGGAGCTCCCACCCCTGCACGAGGTTGCCTGTGATGGTCACACCCTTCCAGGGCAGGATTCGGTGGTCCTCACTGTCTTTGTAGCCAGGCAACCGGAAACTCTCCCAACCAACAGACAATGGTACGGAGGACCGTCGTGGGGGTCAAGCTTTAGGGACCAATGCTACAGGCTAAGCCTCCGGGCATCTCTGGATCCTAACCCTCGGTTCATGCAGCCTGGAGGATGTCTCTAAATAATGCAGCCAGTCTGCAAGTCTGGAATACCTTTATTTTCACCAAGGAAAGCTCATTTCTCATGTCATCAGGCTGACTAATGGGCAACTATTTTTACCAAAAAAAGCCACACAGCAAAACACACCGTTTCTGACATTTTCTGTGTCTGTTGGCAAAATGCAGGGTGTATTTTGAGGCAACAGAAGCACTTAGCGTAGGGTCTCCTTGCTTAGGGGTGGCCTCCGGGCCTGGGTGTCATGATTGCAGCTTGTAGCGCCTGCTTTATGGTTTAATCTAAGTGGCGTCCCCAAATGTCACATCAGAGCAGGCCCTTGGGAGGTTTGGGGCAGCATCAGGACCAGAACCTGGGATGTGAATTGGCGCCTCGATTAAAATATGGACTACAGGCTTCTTTTCCTTTGTTTCTGATATCTTAAGTCTTGCCCCCAGTTAGCTCCTTGGGAACAGGGCCAGGGTTTTAGCAACATGATGCTAGATTCACTGTATTCGCTGTTTCTTTAAATAATTATGAAGTGGCTTTTGGGAGAGTAGAAAAGTTGGCTGAAAAGGCGTTTTGGGAAAGGAGGGTCTTGGTGACCAGGTTGAAGAAGCTGGATTACATTCAGCTTCTTTTGAGAAGGGAAGTGGTTTGACCAAAGTGACAAGGAACGCTTCGTGGTCTGAGCAGCCATCCGAGGGTCCCTGACATACACAAAGCATCTCTCTCTCCAGCCAGGCTTCAGTTAAGCGACTTCTTTTTTTTTTTTTAATTTTTTGGCCGTGCTGTGCGGCAAGCAGGATCTTAGTTCCCCGACCAGGGATTAAACCCCTGCAGTGGAAGCGCAGTCTCAACCACTGGACCACTAAGGAAGTCCCTAGCAGTTTCTTAAGAACAGGAACCACGGAGGATCTGCTGAGTGCCAGGCTCTGTGCTAGGATGAATCCTAGGCAGCCGGATGCATCCTCACTCTCCCCATTTTCTAGAAAAGGCAGCCAAGGCTAAGAGTGGTTGAGTGACTTTCTCAGAACCCCAGACAGGGAGGGTGGAGGGTTTCTGCCTGATACAAAGCCCTCCCCACATTAAGCCTCCACTCGCCCCCAAGCCGAGGCATCGGATTCTGAGTCGCGCAGAGATATCCGGAATCAGAGACAGATGCAAAGCGGGCCGGTTCCAGCTCTAGCTTGGGAACAGAAAGCAAAACGCTTTCAAGCCACAAAACCCGTTCTCTGTGTCATAGCCCATCTGTGCTACGTGGAATTCCGCGGGGATTATGGTCCTCTAGGGATGGGAGGAGGCATTTGATGGGCTGCGGCAGCCAAGACAGGACCTTTGCCGATGACAAGTCCCGTTAGACAATTACATCCTTAGCTCCTGGGAGCAACGCTTGCTGGGTTGCTGGTATTTCTTCTGGTTGAAAGATGATAGTGCTTAATTAGGACATTTTGCATAATAAGCCCACGTATTGAATTGAGCTTGCAGTATTTGGCACATTAAAAATTATTTTTCAGTTGAGATTTAAAAAAAAAACCCATACTTTCCTGCCTTAAATTTCCTTCAATCCAGAGACCCTTAAATTATTCCAGGTGGAGATGGATTATTCATCCCGATGGAGGACCAGATAGAAGGCGAACCATTTAAATTAAAAAAAAATTTCCTAACACCCAGCATGTCACGAGGGGAATCTTATGGCTCAAGATAGCTATTTATACCCTCCCCGTCTTAGGCCCTGGGAAGCCCACACATTGCAGGGGGTCAACAGGGACCCTGGGGCAGACAGACCTGGATTCTGGCCCCAGCTCTGCCATTTCCTAACTGTGTGACCTTGGGCAGGTTACTCAACCTCTCTGAGAATTGATTTTCTCCTCTAAAATATAAGGCAAGTAATTGATTTCCTGAGGGATTAAACGCGGTAACAGATACAAAAGCACTTGATCCACCGCTGCCAGGGGCATGTTAACTCATGGCCGGTAGTGGACACTTTTTCTTTTTCGGGAGTTCCCAGCTGTGGAGACGGTGAATCGGGATTAGCTGTCAAGTGGAAAAGGGTGGAGTAGGGGGGAGTCATGGGCTTTGGGGTCACTCAGATGTAACTTGCACACTACTGATCACTAGCTCCCCATGTTTTGGGCAGTTAATGCAGCTCTTGGGGCCTCTGTGTTCTTATCTATAAAATGGACTCATCACACGACCCGCCTGGCAAGGTGTGTTAGGGGAGCTCATGCCTGAGGAAGGGCAGGTTCATATATTAAGACTCCATTGGGAGTTCCCTGGTGGTCCAGTGGTTAGGACTCGGCGCTCTCACTGCCAGGGGCCCAGGTTCAATCTCTGGTCGGGGAACTAAGATCCCACAAGCCACATGGCACAACCAAAAAAAAAAACAGAGACGCCATTTGTCGGAGACCACGCAGGTCCCCAGCCTGGAGGCCCCCAGCACAGGTTTCCACCGAGTCTATCAGAGCCCCAAGCATTGTCTGGGGGCTGAATAGACCTGTCTCAGCCATACATGCTGAAGAGTGTTCTCAGGTACACAGATGCTGTTGTGATCAGTGGAATCCAATTTCTAAGGCACCACTGAAATTATTTTCTCTCAGACAATGGATGTGGAGAAGGCAAAAAGGAGGAGCGGAAATTTTATTTGGCGCTAAAGAGCGTCCGCCAGAGAGGTTGGACATTCTGGTCCCCAGACCAACTGGTCGCATGTGATGCCGGACCTGCAGACCGCTGAGGGCAGAGGGAGGCTGGGAAGGAGGCCGGTCCTGGGGTCACCCAGCCCGCCACCCACCAGCTCCCTCACTAGGCTCCCTGGGGGAGGAGAAGCCACCCACCTGACGACCAGGAGCCCTGGGGGCACACGTAAGAGCTTCATTATGGGGGACAGTGTTTCTACCTGGGCCCGCTTCACAGGGGAGGAAACTGAGGCACGGAATGGTTAAGTGACTCATCCCAGGCAGCAGATTCGGGATTCAAGCCCAGGCAGAGCTGCTCTCAGAGGCTGGCTCCCGTCCAGGGCTTGGGAGAAGAACCTGGGGACACAGAGGCTGTAGCAGCAAGGGCAGGGGTAGAGAAGCAAATCCCCGAGAGGGCAGGGTCAGGCAGAGGCCAGTTCTTCTGCATACCCCGCACTGCCGGCTCCACAGGCCCATCCAGGAGGCTCGCAGTAGCCAGAGGACAAAACTCTGCAGCTCGCTGAAGGCCTAAAGTTCTTTCTCCCTTTCTCTACCCTTCAGGTCAGGAAAGCAGGAAAGTGGTGTGAATTGCTCCTGCTATAAGTATGGGCGCCAAGACCCACAGACCTGCCTATGTCGGGTGCCCTTGCCCGGCAGCCCTAACCCTAACCTTAACCCGACCCCTCCAGAGCAAGGGCTCCATCGAACATGAACGGGGGCGGGGCCAAAGATCTCGTGAAGGATGCACACAGAAGGGACCGGCTGTTCAAGGGCGGCTCCGCTATGGATGTGGATGTGACCAGCCTTGGGGCTGGCGTGGCATCCAGAAGGCTGGGGCGGCAGCTGTGGAGCAGGACTGAGCTGCCCAGGCCATCGCAGTACTCCGGGGAGGCCTTCTGAAAAAGGCCAGCCAGCAGGCCTTGAGTTTTGTGAGTGTCTGGGGAAAGGGCCATGGAGGGAGCGGTGCGGGGATGCTGTGAGCTCAGGTGTGGAAGCAGATAGTCAGGGCCTGTGTGGGAGGCATCAGCCCACAGGCGGCCTAGGAGGCTGTTTCCCGGTCCTCGTGGCCTCTGTGGGCCACGCTCTGGGAGCCGCTGAATGAGACGCAGCCCCGGCCAGCAGGGAGCTCACAGCCCAGCCGGGCAGACAGGTCATCACAGTGGTTCTGCAACTTGCGTGCACATCAGAACCCCCGTGCCACCCCCGGTGAAGGGCTTGCTCACGTGCAGATTTCTGGGCCCCGTCCTCAGACTTCCTGCTTCAGTGAATCGAGAAAGCAGAGGACCGAGGAGGAGCTTGCAGTGGAAAGAGAGTCAGTGGAAAGAAGCAGAAGAGTCAGGGGGCGGGGGCGGCGCCCAGGTGGACCACAGTCAGTGGGAGGGGAGCCTGGACTCAGCCGGGGAGGGGCAACATTTCTCCTGGGCGCGCTGAGGACCTCCCGACTGAGGAAGGTGGACCAGAGATGCTAGGTTGTCAGAGGAGAGGAGCAAAGCTGAGGCTGGAACCCCAGGGGCACTTGCCAGTGTGCAGAGCGTCCCCCACGGCAAGCGCCGCGCTCACCTGCCCGCGGCTCTGTGGGGCCTGACTCGACGTGTTTCACCACCCGCCCCGCCTGCCTGTTCCAGAAAAGGAAACTGAGGCGCAGAGGTGATGGCAAAGGCGGGTACAGTGGGGACTAGGTCAACTGGAGTTAATTCTGTGATCCCACCACATCCTCCAAGTCCAGGGTCAGGCGAGTCCTTCCCTTGTTTCCCCTGAATAGACGTCTCTGTCCTGTTCGTCCTGTGAATAAAATAGCAGGAAGCCAATAGCAGGCCACGTAATGTGAGAAAGGTAATCGTCCCATGTCAGGAAATCCTGTCGCTGGGAGTCCCTTGGGAATGTTCACTTTCCCACTCTGCCCCCCGCTTCGTTTCCCGACCTTCTGCACAGTTGGCTTCCTCAGGTGAAACTGGGCCAGAAACGCTGGGCCCTTGGCCAGACTCTGACCTTCACCCTCTGGTAGCGAAGAGTCCCTTCCACGTAGCATCCCCCGGGAGGAGGAGACAAAAGAGGGGGCCACCAGGAGCCCCCCAACTCCCCGCTCCTGGACTCTGCCCTCACAGGTGGGTCATGGGCGATGCCTGGGGAGGGAGGCGGCTGCCAGATGCTCAGACATGCGTCCTCCCTGGGCTTCCGTTTCCTTGCCTGTAAGTGAAGCAGCGAAGGGAAGTGAGCTTTACCCGCGTGAATCGGCACATGGTAGGTTCTGGCTAACCTGCGGGGTGGGGCTGGAGAAATAGGAAACATGCATAGGTCAGAGCCCCAGGACTCAGGAACTGCAGAGGCGGACCCCTCGGCAACCCCTGTTGTGGAGAGAACCCGAGCCCTGCCCACGCAGGCAGCTGATGCCACGGACTTATGGGCTCATTTGCTGGTGTTTTCTTCCACTGCGTGATCTTATTTGATAACTTGTATGACACGCATTGATTTTCACACGTAATTACACCTCCCTTCTTCCGTCAAACAGCCCTGCAAGTTAGGCACTATTTACTCAATGATCCATCCCCTTGGCAGATAGGATACTAAGGCATCCTCCAAGGGCCAGGCACGGGTTGGTGCTGGGAACACAGACGCGGTCCTGCCCTTGAGAAGGTCTCCATCTGCTGGGGAGGCGAACTCTGATAAACGAACCGTATGCTCAATTAGCTAATTACAAAGATAGAAGGAGCTTCAAGGGAGAAGGGCTAGGTGCTCAGCCAGCCTCTAACAGGAGACCCGGTTGAATCTGGCTCCACGCACACCTCTGAGCTGGGAGCTGGCAGGGGCTCCTCTCTCCACTTTGCCGCAGTCCCCACCTGGCCCACTTGCCCTACATCAGTAACCGTGTCGCCCTCCTGATCTCTCTCTGAGCTGAGTTTGCAGCGTCTGCTATATCATCTTGCTGAAGCTGTCCTTTTTTTCATGGTGCCAACCTGAACCTGAACTCTAAGTGCCGTCTGTCCTTGCAGGAAGACGTCTCCCTCCCAGACCGCGATCTCTACCTTCCAGAAGTGCAGCAGCTGGTTCCCAGGATCGGGAATCTCTGCTGCAGAGATGCTGCCCTCCTGTCCTCCTGATCCCCCAGCACACCCCACCCCTTGTTCACCATCACGTGTGAGGCACGGGGAAGAGGAGAGGCTCCCATGTCCCAGGGCAAACATGCAGCATGGCAGCATCAGGGAACCATGACGTGACCTGACGGAGGATGGTTCAGGACGCGAGGGCCATCAGAGCCCCCATTCTCCGTGGGGTCCAATCAGAGAAGGCTCCCTGGAGGAGGTGACACCTGAGTTGAGTGTGAAAGAATGAGAAGCAAACAGGGGCAACATTCCAGCCAAGGAGAGCAGTGAGGGGTGACAGGGTTGGTGGAGAGAGAAAAGCCTGTTCTAGGAATGACAGATAGGTGGGTGCAGCTGGACAGCAGAGCGTAAGGGGCACTTAACCTAGTTGGGGGCATTCAGGAAGGCTTCCTGGAAGCGGTGGCACACCAAATGAGACAAACTGAAGGACCAATAGCAGCTGGCAGGAGGGAGGGGGAAGGATGCCTTAGACTGAGGAAGGAAACTGCAGTCACCAAGAGTTTCTCCACCGACAGTCACTGAACCAAGGAGTAAAAATCTCCACCCACAACTCGGAAGTGGCAACCTCAGCCCCAATGGGGTTGGGAGCTGTATTCGTTTCCCAGCAATACCGTAACAAATTGCCACAAACTGGGGCACTTAGAACAACAGAAATTTTTATTCACCCAGAGTTCTGGAGGCCAGAAGTCCAAAATCAAGGTGTCGGTTCCTTCTAGGGGCTGGGAGGGAGAACCTGTTCCACGCCTCTCTCCTGGCTTCTGGTGGTTGCTGACAATCCCCGAGGACCCTTGGCTTGTGGATGCCTCCCCCCACCCCGCCACCACCTCCCCCCCACCCCGGGATTCTCTGCCTTCAGTGTCACGCGGTGCTCTCCCCCTGCATCTGTATGCAAATAGCTCTCCCCTTATAAAGACACCAGTCATCAGATCAGGACCCAGCCCAATTTGACTACATCTCCAAAGACCCTGTTTCCAAATAAAGTCACATTCATAGGTACCGACGGTTAGGACTTGACCAGGTCTTGGGGGCGGTGGGGGGGCACAGTTCTATCCACAACAGGAGTATGGGATTATTCTAATGGTGGGTTTCCTACATCATTAGAATTGGAAGGAAGACAAATATTTTAAAATTCACATTTCATGCATCTGCCTTTCTCAAGCACTAACAGGAAGCAGAAATGCTTTTGAAGAAAAACGAAAAAAAAACAATTAAATAGTTCCATTCTGTGTTATGATCCGATGGGGAAGAGTAGCAGAGAGAGCCTGGGTGAGGGGAAGAGGGGTGTGGGCCACCCCGAGACCGAGGCTGACAGATAATCATGGAGACGCAGCGAGCAAGAGACAGAAGACAGTGGCCAGGGCTCTGAGGATGGGCCCGCCACTAGAGATTTCCACAGCCCCGCTGAATCTCTGCAACAAATGGCATGAGTGGGGAGCTCCCATTTTGTTGCTCTGTGCTCGGGGTGGTGCCTTTGTAAGAACAGGATGTGGCCGGAAGGCTGGGCAGCCCCCACTCCTGCTGCAGACATCATTGCCCAGAATTTCCCAACCATACTTTGGTACTTATCAAGAGAATGTCAACACTGGGAAAGTCGGAAGGGACTGAAGTGAGTCTCTAGGTCAGGAAAGGCAAACAGGTTTCCTCTCTCATGCCCCGCCCCCATAGGTAGTCGTCCAGGCCACCGTGGAAAGAAGTATCCAGGCTCAGAGAACCACAATCGATTAGTGATGTCTGCCTGGGGTGCAGGAAGGACAAGTGGCCTCTTTCGATGTCTGCTGTTCTAGAGCCAGCCCAAACAGTGTATTCTGAGGATGGGAGAACAGACCAAAGGAGGAGAAAAGAGCATGCTGAGATCTCGTTGCTAGTTCATAGTAGAACCCAGGTATGACCCACTCCCCACGCCCAACCCAAACTTGATTCTCTCTCCTTGTTCCCCACATCAATGAGTGGCAATGACATCTGCCTGGTTGCCTGGGAGTCACCCGCCCCACCTTCCCCTCCCTCACCCTGCACATTCAATTGCTATGTTCTGTTCACCTCCACCTTACCTTTCCCTCGAGCCAGTTCTCCATCATCCTCCTGGTCCAAGGTGCTCAACAAGGAGCATTTTTCTTCCACAGAGGACGTTTGGCAACGTCTGGAGACATCTCTGGTTATCACGGTGTGTGGGGGGTTGCACTGGCACCTGGCGTGTAGAGGCCAGGGCTGCGGGTAAGCATCCTACAGTGCACAGGGTGGCCCCACATCCAGCCCAGAGTGTCAACGATGCTGAGGTTGAGAAACCTTTCCCTGGTCCAAGCCACCACCATCTCTTGCCTGCACAAGCTCAAGGGCCTCTCAACCAGCCTTCCTGCCGCCATCTGGGGTCTGCTCCGACAGACCCTTCTCTACCCAGAAGCCAAAGTTATTTTAACACATCAATCCTACTACTGTACTTCCGTGCGGACCCAAGCTCTTCCCCGGGGCCCAGTAGACCCGGTGTGATCTGGCCCCTCCTCTGCAGCCACCCTGCCTTCTCCCTCTGGCTCCATCTCTGTGCTCCTGTCTCACGGGCCTCCCTCAGGGCCTTCGCAGAGGCTGCTCCCAGTGTAGGGAGCATCAGCCTTCCACTCCAACCTCTCTGCCTCGTTAATTCCTGCTCATCCTCCTGACCTTACTACTTCCTCGGCCCTTCTTCACCCCTGCCCTCTTCCTAGCATTTAGTAGAGTCTGTAGCTATATATTTATCTG
Organism: Delphinus delphis; assembly: GCF_949987515.2. NCBI lineage: Eukaryota > Metazoa > Chordata > Mammalia > Artiodactyla > Delphinidae > Delphinus > Delphinus delphis. The sequence continues at coordinate 114,401,611 of NC_082689.1, read as the reverse complement.
TGAGGTTGTTTCATGTCTGTCTTCTTCCTCTCACTGTGCTGGAAGTGTCCTGTAGGCAGAAGCAGTATCTGTTTTGATCAGTCCCATATTTTCAGTGTCTAGTATTGTACCTGCAAACTACTAGGCTCGCCATAAATATCTGTTGAATGAATGAACAAGTGGATGGATGGATGGATGGATGGTTGGATGGATGGATGGATGGATGGATGGATGGATGGTTAAATGAATGGATGGTTGGATGGATGGATAAATAAATGGATGGTTGGATGGATGGATGGATGGATGGATGGATGGATGGATAAATGAATGGATGGTTGGATGGATGGATGGATGGATGGGTGGATGAATGAATGGATAGTTGGATGGATGGTTGGATGGATGGATAAATGAATGGATGGTTGGATGGATGGATGGATGGATAAATGAATGGATGGTTGGATGGATGGATGGATGGATGGGTGGATGAATGAATGGATGGTTGGATGGATGGATGGATGGATGGATAAATGAATGGATGGCTGGATGGATGAATGGATGGATGGATGGATGAACAACCTCAGGTCTTCGGACCCCTTGGCTCTTTATTCACCTTATTACCACCAGGGTCTCTCCCTCTTTTTCTTCTTTTCTATTTCTCTGCCCTTCAAATTTCCCTTCTACCCTTTCTTTCTCCATGAACTGTCATCTCATGCAGCCAACGACGGTCTGTAAGTATTTATTGTGCTGATTAAATGCCGTTCTTTGTGAAAGAAATTCAGTTGATTTTCTTATTTGCATATCCTTCAACGGATGTTGCCAGGAATGAAAAACAGTCAAATAGAATAATGCGTCTATGCTGGATGGACGCCTGGCACTGCCTGAAGGCAGGCACTGGACCACGTGGCCTTGGGCTCAGAGTCAAAGTCAATGGCCAATAGGTCGCCAGCCCCAGCCCCGAGGGGGACACAGTTGCTGGCTCCCTGGCCCTGAAAACAGGTCATTCTCTGGCTCCGCCCAAGGCTGGCATCTTCTCAACCTGCAAGTCAAAGTCAAATGTCATTGCCTCAGTGAGGTCCTTCCAGACTACCCATCTAAAGTGGCCCAAAGACCAAAAGCTCAACCCAGGAGGCAGAGCCCAGAATTGGGAAGAAGCAGAAGCCCTGACAACATGGTAGAATCACATACCTCCATGCTTATGATCATTAAATGTCTCCTAGGGTCAAACCATTCTTAGTTGGATATCTTGTCACTTGCAGCTAAAAGCACTCTAACTGATACATCCTTTACCACATAGGTTAGTTGCCTAGGGTCACATTGACAAAACATCACATACTGGGGGGCTTAAACAACAGAAATTTACTATCTCACAGTTCTGGAGGCTGGAAGTTCAAGATTAAGGTTTTGACAGAACTGGTTCCTTCTGAGAGCCAGGTGAGGGGAGGGTCTCTTCCAGGCTCTCCCCTTGGCTTAGAGATGTCCATCTTCTCCCCGTGTGATCACACCATATTCCCTCTGTACACGTCTGTGTCCAAATTTCCTCTTCTTATCAGGCACCAGTCATCTTGGGTCAGGGTCCATCCTAATGACCTCATCTTAGTTTAATTACCTTTTTAAAGGCCCTATCTCCAAACACAGTCACAGTCTGAGGTACTAGAGGTTAGGACTTCAGCATATGAATTTGGGGGGTTCTCATAACACCGGTGGAATTCTTTTCTGTCACAAAAGGCTGGGTCCTGGGGATGGCGATAGAGACCAGGCCATGGAAACTGCCTTCTCCGGCCTCCCCCACAGTAGGAGTACTTGGTGAGACTCCTGTGTTATTGGGCCAACTGTCCAGGGTGAGAGAAGGCAGGAGTGAAAAGCTCTCCAGGAGCTTAAATCTCAACAGCCAGGGGAGGAAGCATACCAATAATGATTAAAATATATATATATATATATATATATATATATATATATATATATATATATATATAGCAATAATAATACTGTAGCAGGTGCTGTGTTAGGGGCCTTGGAAACACAGTTTCCAGCTACCCTTCCAGGGTGGCTCTGTTCCTGGTCCATACTGAGAAGGCTGAGTTCAGAGCAGTTAAGTACAGGCCAGGGGTTACACAGCTAGCATGGCAGCCATGGAGATGCCTCTGCCCTCTGCTCTCAATTCAGAACGTGTTGTTCAGCTGTGGGAACACAGGAGCCTCCAGTCCCAGGGCAGCATCTGCAGGACCTGTCTCCTCATCTAGGTGGAAGCCCTGCCCTTCTGGGGCAGCTCCAGCCAGGGTCTGAGTTAGGAGGAGGGATTAGGGCCTGACCCCTCCTGCCTAGCAGGGACTCCCCTGAGAGGCCATCTCTGCCCCGTGATCTCTGGCCAATCTCTGGCCGAGCCTCTGTGGTGTCTGCATGTCGGTCTGAGGCTCTCCCTCCAGATTTTGTCTTCCACAGGCCTTATCTCCATAAACCTGTCCCAGTCCCAGGCCTGTCACGGTGTCTGCAGCCCAGAGGACCCGAACTGGCCCTGCTGGGGAGGGCAGACCAGGGTGAGAGCCGAGACCTCCCCCAGGGACCCATCGCTCCAACCACTGCTCCAACCACCGCTCCAACCACTGCTTGGCCTTGAGGGCAAAGGCTGGAGGTTTCAGAAGGACAAGAGGTGGGGCTGGGCTGTGTGAGCCCTGGAGTGCCAGGCGGGGGGGTGGGGGGGCACTTCCACCTAGGCTGATGGGGTAGCAGCTAAGATACCCGGCCGGAGGATGGGAGCGGTGAAGGCCTTGCCCAAGGTCACCAGCTGCTTAGTGACAGAGCCAAGGCCACAGCCCCGGGTCCCCGAGCCCCGTCCAAGTTTGGACCTCCTGCCTGGCCAAACTGACCGGGAGCTGCAGCCCTGAGGGAGGAGACCAGGAGGCTGGGAAGCTGCGGGTCCACCCCTGAGCGGCAGAAGCAGCAAGGACCCTTTGAGGTCCTCCCCCCAGACCTCCGCATCTCCTGGGGCAGAGCATAGATGGGCAGCAAGAGGTGGGGGGTGGGAGGGGGAAGCCCCTCCCCGACCCTGCATTGACTTTGCCAAGTGAGGCATCCTCTCTCATCCACAGAGGGCAGAGAGCCCCTTCCTTGCAGGGGAATTGGCGGTCTTCAAAGAGATGGAGTGTACAGAGGTCCCAGCCAGGCGTCTGGGGCTGGGCTGGGACCTTCTGACCATGCCTCACCGGGGCCTGCGTGCTGGCTCCCCACACACTGGTTTATGACTGGGGTGACCTGAGGCCTCTCCGGGGTCTCTGGATGCCGGCTTATCGTCCCACCACCTCCAGGGCCAGCAGGAGAGAAGTCTGGTGAAGTGGCTTGACAAGTCTCGGCTTCGGCAGGTGCAGAGCACAGCTCTCCCAGGCAGGGTCCCTCCAACCCGCCCGCCCTCCCTCCCCACAGCTGCTGGGTCTGGATAACAAGGGTGTGACAGGGCAAGACATGGTCCCTCCAAGGCTGGCAGGCCAGGGCGAGGCTCCCATGTGAGGCTGTTCTCTTGCCAAGGGTTCCCGGCTAGATTGGGGGTCCTCAAAGCAGAAGCTTGTGAATGAAGGGAGATGTCTGCCCATTCCCATCTTGGGGAACCTCAACAGGGTGTCCCGCCAGGGCCATGACGCCCATCTGCCTGCCTACTCTTTCCAACAAGTTTTCCAAGTTGAGCGTTTGCACTCAAGGTATGTCCTTCAACAACCTCCCCAGCAAAGACCTCACTCCGGATGTTCCCACAGACAACAGCACCCCACCGCCGCTGGGTCTGAGCGATTAAAATGTGACGTGTGTGGGGGTGTATTTCCAGCAGGCAGACCGCCTGGCATCACACAAAGCAGAGGCTTTGGAGCTAGTCAGATCTGGTTCAGTTACTTCAAGTTATTCCCCGAGCCTTGGACTCCTCATCTGTAAAATGGGCTAACAATGCATCTTGAGGTTGTGATGATTAGATGAGATTGTGCAGAAAAGCACTTAGTCTGCTGTCTGATCTGGACTCAATAGATTTATTCATATTCATGAGGAACGAGAGGGTATAGGGCGGCACTCGAGGTGGGAGCTGCCTGTCCCACTGACTCAGTTGGGCCCCTTTGGCAGTCTGCATTTTTTCCTTTTTTTTTTTAAATTGAAGTATAGTTGACTTACAATATTGTGTTAGCTGTAGGTGTTCAGCAAAGTGATTCAGTTTTATATATATATATATATATATTCTTTTTCAGATTCTTTTCCATTATAGGTTATTAAAAAATATTGAATATAGTTCCCTGTGCTATACAGTAGGTCCTTATTGATTATCTACTTTATCTATAGTAGCGTGTATATGTTCATCCCAGACTCCTAATTTATCCCTCCCCCCAACATTTCCCCTTTGGTAACTGTAAGTTTATTTTCTATGTCTGTGAGTCTGTTTCTGTTTTGTAAATAAGTTCATTTGTAACATTTTTTTCAGATTCCACATATAAGTGATATCATATGGTATTTTCTTTCTCTGACTTACTTCACTTAGTATGTTAATATCTAGGTTCATCCATGTTGCTGCAAATGGCATTATTCCATCCTTTTTTATGGCTGAATAGTATTCCATTGTATATATGTACCACATCTTCTTTATCCATTCATCTATTGATGGACATTTAGGTAGTTTCCACATCTTGGCTATTGCAAATAGTGCTGCAATGAACATGGGGTTGCATGTGTCTTTTCTAACTAGAGTTTTCGTCTTTTCCAGACATCTGCCCAGAAGTGGGATTGCTGGATCATAGGCTCTCTGCATTTCTGAACACTGATCTGATGGCTGTGGTTACTGTCCTGGTTGAAGAATTGGCACAAACAGAATCCTCTCACACACACACTCTTGCATATGCAGGTGCATCAGCCTGTGTCTGGGCGCACGCCTGCCTGCACACCAGAAACCACACTCTGTTACAGAAGTGGCTTTGCATGCACTCCTGCACATCCAGATACATGCACACGTTCACGCCACACATGCATCTCATGTATGTTGCACACACAGAGTCCTGCAGACACAGGCCGTATACATGCACGTGCAAACCCCTCCCCCACACGCGCACACACACACACACTCGCACACACGGGGTCCCATGCCTCTGGCATACATGCAGGTACAGAGAAGCAGGCTGACAAACCCCAGAGCCAGACCAGTGAGTGCGTTCAGCTCAGAGACCACGGCCCAAGGAAAGGAGGGAAGAGCAGATGTTTTCAGCTGCTGAAGGACATCCCAAAGTAAAAATAGCCCAGCTCAGGCCTGCCCGGAGGGGTGCTGGGCAGAGCGGTGGCCCTGACACCCCAGCACACCCACCTCTCCAGCCTCCAAGCCAAGATCTTCAGAGGACCTGCTCGTGCAGCCCAGATGCCACGCGAAGGAGACGCAGTGAAAGGGCAGGACGCCCCCAGCTCATCCCCGGGGTCAGGGCGCGGGCGGGATGGCTGGAAAGCTGGAGGTGGGGGGAGCCCAGCATTCAGGGGCCCTGCTGTTGCCCATTTAGCCCTGGAGGCGTCTGAGGACCACAGGGCAAAGGCACACGGTGACCCACTGTCCCCACTGTGCCTGGCTGACTGCTGTGGTCCTAGGGCTGCGGGAGTTGGGGGGAGGCCAGGGTGCGGGAATGAGGGACCTGGCTGGCAGGAGAGGCCAGCACTCGGGGGCCACACTGCCCTTTGTTCAAACCTTGCCAAGCAGGGCCCTGGCTCCTGTGGGTCCCAGCTTGGACAACCTCAGCAGAGGGAAGGGAGATGAATACCAACGCTACTCTGACTCATAATACTGCATGTATGTCATAAACAAAAATACATTGCCATCCTTGACTTGTCCATTTCAAGGAGGTGAATTTCATTGCATGGGAATTGGTGCAGCTGTTTATATACAGGTCCTCTCACTCCTCCAGACTCCACTTAGCAAGACTGGTAGGCTGGGTCTTTCCTTCTCCCATTTATCCAGTCAACGTTCAGTCACTGAATCTAGATGTCCAACATCCAACTGGGCCAGGGTTTCCCAAAGTCCAGGATCCAGCACTAACATCACCTGGAATGCTGTCAAAAGGCTAATTTCAGACCCACTCCCAAAGTTCTGCCTCAGTGGGCAGGGCCAGACCTGTGTGGACTCCCTCCACCCCCCAACCCCCGGGCCAGGTCCCAGGCTGGGCGGGGGTGGGGTGCAGGCTCCTGAGCACCGGGACAGGACGAGGCTGAGTCACAGTGCGTTTGTGTTCGGGTATTAATAGAAACAGAAAACCCCCCATCAGCCATTTCTTCCCCCTCTGGACAAGCCCAGACGGCACGGACCGCTCTTCGGAGACTCTGACCTCTGCCGTGTATTAAACAAGAGGCTGCGGGTCACGTGGACACCTCAGTAACTCGCCCTCACCGAGTGACCTTGGCGGAGGACGCAGGAGAGGGACAAGTGTCCCAAGGGGCGGGGCCTCTGTGAAAGGATAAATTAGCGCATCCTTTGTTTGCCAGTCAATAGGTGCTTCCAGGGGAGCTGGGAAGGGGGGGGCGGACTTTGTTTGCCCAAAGCACTTAAACAATACCCCTGCAATGCTGTTTATACTCTTCATTTGCTCAGCAAACCTGACCCTCGGAAGTCGCTTTGGGCTAAACTCGGGCCCAGCTGCTGGTGGAGATTGCCACGCGGCCTGTCTGAGACCCCATGGGGCAGGGCTGCTCCTGGCTTGCACAAGCGGGGCAGGGGCTCCAAATGTACACAGTGCCCAGCTGGATACACACACACATACACACACACACACCACCCCCCCAGCCCTTATCTTGTAGGGCAAGGGAGAGTTAAACACCCCGGTTCAAGTTCGTTCCATCTTCTAGCTAAGTACCTGACTTTCCAAAGGTCAGAGCAGCTGCCAGTTTGTCTCCTACTCTCCAGAGGACACCCCTCCTCCCTCTCCCTCTTTGCTAGGCTGCTGGTCCCCCGGGTGCAGGGGACAGGCCATCTTACTCTCAGCCCCCCGCAGTCCTGTGGCCGGGGTCTCAGGGTCTGTTCGCTGCACCTAAGCCATGCAGGGGGATTGATTGCTCTGGGCTCTGCTTCTGGGTTCCCCGCTCTGGGGGCTGCTGCCCAGAGGTCCAGCTATGACCCCTAAGGACCCTAGGTAAGGCTGGCTGCTCTGCAGTTCTTGGCTAGACGTCGGACCCCTTGGCAAGTTCACGAGCCATTCGTCAGCGTCCTGCTGGTTCCCTTCCACGAAGCCTGGGGGTGCCGGTCCAAGCCCCTCTCATGTTTCCTTGTTTCCTGAACCTGTGTCACTCTGGAGGGAAGCCCTGCTGTGAAGGTTGGCCCCAGGTTCCAGGAGCACAGGGGCCAGGGAAGGGGGAAAGTGCAGCATCCCCTTTAGCCTGTGGACTTTCTTTCTTCTCCCTCTCCTGGGATCCGGCCTGGGCTGCCAGAGGCAACGGGTCCCGTGGAACCCAGCAGCATCCTCAGCTGCGTCTTCCCCTCCTGACTCCTCTCTTGCCCAGCTGCAGCTCACCTTGTCATCACATTCTGTGTCCGCTCTGCCGCACACCAGCTTAGAGTAGCCCTCAGGGCTCAGACCTCCAGGCCTGGTGCATGAAGGACAGCTTGCAGAGTGCAGCAGACCTCTTCTGCTGCAGAGCTCACTTCCAAAGCTCTCGTGCTGCGGCTTGGAGATTCTGGTCTGCATCCACGCTCACTTTCTCTCTGTGCCTTGTTACAGCCCTGGTCCTCCCTGAGGCACCGGCTGCCTCAGGCGGGCTAGTGGGAAGGTCTCATGAAGCAAAGAAGAAAAAGCCTGCACATCACCGCTGTTCTCGACGAATGATCCCCTTATGTACGTGGATCTGCCCTGGGGGGAGGGGCTGGGAGGGCAGGGGGCAAACGCAGGAGTGTGTGGAGGTGGCCCCATCTGAGCCCAAGGACCTCCTTGCATCCAGAGGACAAAGGAGCCCTGCCACTTAGCGAGTGGGAATGAGAAGGCTGGTGTCACCAAGGTATGAGGATTGAGAGATGAAACTCCTGAACTAGACTAGGGGCCTCAGGAGGGTGTCCCCCCCTTATCCCTGGGCACACGTGGAGATGCGCCTCGTCTTGCTGCCCCTTGGGCGGATCTTAATGCCCAGCTAGACCACGTGGGTCCTGACGGCAGCAGTTTGCCCTGCCTGCCCCTCAGAAAGTAAGCTTTGGTGGCAATGCCGAGGCAGAGGGACACCGTCCCCAGGTGTGTAGGACAGAAAGGAGTCCTCCCAAAGCAGGAGTCTTTGAAGGATGAAGAATCCCGCGAGTCCAGTCGCTGGAGGCAGACATTGGTGCTCACGTGCCACCAGGCCACCCTGCGCGGGCCCCACCCCCCCCCAGCTTCCTCCCTGTGTGGTGGACACCCAGCTGGGGCCAGAGGGTCGGGGGAGCAGGGGGTCTGCAGCGCACCCCCGGTAGGAAACCAAAGGCAGTCTTCTTGTGGCACGTTTGTACGATGGAATACTACTCAGCCATCAAAAAGAATGGAATAATGCCATTCACGGCAAATGGATGGACCTAGAGATTCTCATACTAAGTGAAGTAAGTCAGACAGAGAAAGACAAATACCATATGATATCGCTTATATAGGGAATCTAAAAAATGATACAAATGAACTTATCTACGAAAGAGAAACAGACTCAGGGACATAGAGAACAGACTTGTGGTTGCCAAGGGGGAGGGGGGTGGGGGAGGGATTGGGAGTTTGGGGTCAGCAGATGCAAACTATCATATACAGAACGGTAAGCAACAAGGTCTGCCTGTAGAGCACAGGGAACTATACTCAATATCCTGGGATAAATCATAATGGAAAGAATATGGAAAAGAATGTGTGTATGTGTATAACTGAATCACTTTGCTGTACAGCAGATACTAACACAACATTGTAAATCAACTATAATAAAAATTTTTTTTTCTTAAAGCAACCCTCTTCTGGCTGCTTGCGAGGGTGGCTTCGCCTGAAGGTCAAGATAAAACCCGCGATGGGGGGCTGGGAGTGGGGTGGGGAGAAGCTGCGAGTGTTTTGTTTGGTGCAGCGGGGCTGGCGTTGCCTCGGTAGCTGAGAACATCAGCTCTGGTCACGCTTCCCTCCTCTCCAATCCTATTACTCCCTGCGGTTGGGCTCCGAAAATAGTCCCTGTCAGCCCCATCATCACAGTTCAGCGTTTCCACCACCGGCCACTTATTGTTCCTTGGACACAGGCATCGTTAACCCCTCCGCTGCCAGCCAGCCAGGGGCACCTGGGCTGAGCGGCCACCTTTGGGAAAATGGTTTTATTTTCATTCCCTTCATCACCGCGGGGAGCTCCAAAGGGCGCTGAGGGGCCTCCGTGCCAGACACTCCAGACATCCTTTCGCTTTAACTCGCTCGATAAACTGCCCCGCAACGTTGGCGGCTCTGTCCGCATTTGTTGGAAGAAGGAGGGGAAGCGACTTGCCCAAGGTCATCCAGCCGGTGTGCGGCTGAGCCCAGGTACAGAGCAGACGACCTGACTCAGGACCCCGGACTGGGCCCAGGAACCTGTACTTTTAACCAGCACCATACACATGAGTGTGATGGTAAAGTCCATCAGGAACCCACAGCTGTCCTGACATGCTGCCGGGCCCCCAGACAACGAAAGAAAATTGGCCTTTTGCCGTGCAGTGTGCTCTTCAGAATGTTAACATACATCACTCTACTTCTTTTCATGACAAGTAAATTTTTCACGTGAGAAAATGGAGATTTCTTCCGTGGCACCAGATTGCTCTCTCTAAAGAAAACAGCCAACAGTTTTACAGCAAAAGACCAGCCTGGATAAAGAATGCATGTGTCACACGGTCCTGAGTGTGGAGTAGGCCCCCAGGAGGAAAGCAGCTGAGACAGTGGCTTTGAGGACAGGTTCTGGGACCAGACAGCCCCAGAGTTGTTGGGGGCTTGAGTGACATGGTGTGGGTCTTGGGGCTGGCACAGGGCTTACCGCTAGTGGCAACATCTGAAATACACTGAGGCCTTGATATGTACAAGACTGTCCTGAGAACCGTCTATTTGTTAACTCACTTAGACTTGTCAGGCAGATTTTGCTATTAGCCCCATTTTACAGGTGAGAAAACAGAGGCTACTTAGTCCTGGAAGTACGGTTGGAAACTAGGCACCTGGCTTTGGAGCGTTTGTCCTGTCATCATTAGATGTGTTCTCCCGACGACCTTGACCCATCACTCAGACACACCGGTCTTTCTGCACCTGCCGGGCCTGGACCGACCACTCCTGGGGGCCCGTGGGGGGCCCTGGTAGGACGGAGGGATGCTCTCACTCACTGGATGCGTCCCTTGCTGTCAGGAGGCTCTCTCCACTCGGCGCTCTCGCTGGGATCTGTGACGTTCCCCGCATCCCCTTCCCTTTAGGCCTGGAGGTGGGAATAGATGCCTTGTGGGGACCAACAGCTTGGCCTTAACTTTGCAGAGAGTTCTTTTTATTAAACTCTCCAATCCTTCTACTTTGAGTGCGTGCTCTGTTTCCTACTGTTACCCTGACTGGTACGGTAGCTAAAATATACAAAACCACTGCAATAAAAAACCCCAAACAGACAGGTTTTAGTGGACCAGAGCTAGAGGTCCTGAGATGGGTGGCTACCTGCCCAACTTTGCCCATGAGTTAGTGGCCCAGGTGGGCCTCCCGCCCCCTGTGCTGTTCCTCACACCTCAGGCTCTCTGGTCCCAGGGGGAGAAGGGCGCTCAGTCTGCCCGCAGAGAGGAAACCCCAGACTCAGGAGCAGTGGACGCTGGACCCTGGGAGTCCTGGGAGTGAAGGGGCTGGCCCTCGCTCGCTACGGGCCAGCTGTCCCCACCCAAGCCAGAAGCTGGTGGCCCATCAGACCTCAGAGGCTTTTGTAGGGCATCTCCACTTTGTCTGTGAGCTTTCTGCCACGTTACTTCATCTTTGGGTTCTGTCCCCTCTAAGGGAAAGCAGTGGGCTGGCCAGGGGCCCAGAATGCCCTGTTCCCCTTCTCTCTCTCACCTGCGTGTGGACACTGTAAAGCTCCCACCCCGAAAATAATGCCCGGTGTCCCCCTCAATGGCTAGTGACCAGTGCCTACTCCGTGGTTAGCCTAAGGCTCCGATTACACCTGACATTCAACCGCGACAGACGGAATGGATCGGCACCACTGTATAAATGAGCTGAGCAGAGCTCCACCTGAGAAAATACCTTGAAAGAAGGAAGAGCGTATTGGTCACAACGCTCAGCGAAAACTCGCTCAAGTCTAAAAGGGCATCTGTGAAGCCTTAACCTCCTTGTCTCCAGGCTCAGGCTCCGGAAGTCTCCGTGCCCCACTCTGTCTTGGCACTACTGCACGCCCAGGCTTGGCTTTGTGGGCTGATCCCCCACTAGCCGCAGCCCCTCCAGGCCCAGGGATGTGTGTCGGAATAAATAACGAACACCTTCCTTCACCCCCATCTGAACTTGGTAAAAGTCTGCTTCCCTCTCACACACAGCTCAACATGGCTCTTCCTAGGGCGTGGGGGTGCTTCCGCTGGGTCATGCAGCAGCCCCACGGGAGCCTTCTCAGACACCTGTGCACAAGTGACTCGGGCACATTTGAAATATGACTAGCACAACGGAGGAACAGAATTTTGCCTTTTACTTAATTTCCATTTACGTAGCCACGTGTATCTAAGTGGCTGCCATCTGGGCTGGTACAGCCTTGTAGCTTTTTGCTGGATCTTCTGATTCCAGCTGGAAGACGGGGGAGGTTTGGAGATCATTCTGAGACAGGCCTGGGACGTGGCAGTTGCCTCTTTTGCCCACGTTCCATCGACCGAAACTCATGCCTTGACCACATCCACCTGCAGCGGACCCTGGAGCTATAATCTCTCAGGCGCCCTGGAGGTAGAGGAGTGAGTTTTGGCGAGAATGTAGCAGCCTTTGCCCCACACCCTACTGATCACCTCCATGCTTCCCAGACCTAAAAGTGCCTGGCAGGAGGCTCGCATTCAAGAAAGGTTTTTTGAATGAATAGATATGAACACGAGTAAGTTCGTGTGTCTGAGTATCAACATGGATGAAGTGGTGAAAAAACGAGTGAAGCCTGGGCAGTGGATTCAGCTCCCAGTGGCTGCTGGGAGCTCCAGGCCACCTCACTGACCCCAGGTGCTCCCTTCCAGGACCCAGAATACAGGGCAAAATGCAAAACCTCCAACACAAGCAAATAGCATCATTTAAATAGCAAATATTGACCCTGCGAGGAGATAAGTGGAATACAAAGTGCAGAAGCACCAGGGCAAACTCCCAGCCAAGCCAAGCATGTGGGAGGCCGTCTCAGAGCTGGGACCCCGGGGTCAGGGACAGAGCGGGCAGGGACGCCTTTAGGTGAACTTGCACACAAACCACCAGCAAGGGGCTTGTGGGCTGCATTCTAGGAACCAGGGTCTGTGTCAGAAGGTGGGAGTGGCCACGGGAGGGGTCCCGGGGCAGGGAAGGGGTGTGGGGAGAAGCCCAGGTTGGGGGTCAGGGGTCCTGAACTTTAACCTGCTGTGGGCCTGCAGGCAATCTCCTCCCTGCCCTGGGCTTTTGCAGCCTGAACAAGGAGAAGGCTGGACATAGGATTTCTGAGGCCCCTTCAACCTGAGAGACATGAAATTGAATCTCACCTCTGCCCCCAAGAAGCTGTACAGAGTCCAGCAAGACCTTTGACCTTCAGAGGCCTCAGTTTGCCCAACTATGAAATGGGAGGAATGCTGCTAACTTGGGTCTGTGGGAGAGAGCAGAGCCTGGGACTTAGGCAAATGGTCAGAGTAGCAAGAGATGGATGGACCACCTCCCTGATAAGCCTGGCCGCCCCGCCCCCAGCACTGAGGACCAGGGGTCTGTGGGGGTGATGTGATCCCATGAGGTCTGTCTCCTTCAAGGAGATGGGAGATCCTTGAGGGCAGAGGCACTGCCCAGCCAGGAGGGGTCGGGGGAAGCCTGACTTGTAAATTTCTGTGGTGTGGATATCCCCACCACGGCCAATTCCAAGCCACCAGGGCGTCACGGAACATGGAGCTGGAAAGAGACGTCGCGGGCGCAGCAGGCTGGGGGCGGCCCTGGGGTCGTCCTCACAGGCAGCCTGAGCGAGGCCTCCCCTTCTGCAGGTCAGACCCCGTGTGAGTGCGGCGGAGCCCTCAGAGCAGGCCGAGGCATCTCCTGGGCCCGCCTAGCCCCCCTCCTCAGCGGCCGCGCCCACCCCTGCCCCTCCCCACTGCTGGGGGACAGCAAGCCCCTGCTGGCTTCAGGGAGGCCTCGGGCAAGACTCTGCACGGCATTGACCATGGGTGGGTCCGGCTGGAGGGTCCAACAGGACTTCACTGGCACGTTGGCATGTCTGGGGGCAAACTCAGCATCTCTCCAGGGTAGCTGGTACTTGGGCTTCTGGGACATCTGGCTTTCCCAGAGGGAGCATCCCGGGAGAAGGAGGGGAAGCCACGTGGCCTTTTCTGCTGCAAGCTCAGAACCCGGGCAATGTCACTTCTGGCCCTGGATTCAAGTGGGGTGGGGGGGGGCTGTTGGAATCCAACTTCACCTCTTGACGGGGAGTGCAGGGCCAAGTGCAGAAGGACACGTGGGGTGGGATACAGCTGTGGCCAGCAGGCACCAAAGGGGACCCTATAGCCAAGCTTTCACCCAGGTCACTGCCTCTGTGGCAGCCTAGGGAAGGTTCCGATTCACAAAGTATTACTAAGAAAACTCTGGGTCATGACTCTCCAATAACGTGATAGTTAAGATGATCTGAGCAATAACTGTGTGCCAGGCAAGGAGTCCTCGGTGTACACACAGGTTATCTCATTTCTTTCTCACAATAATCCTATGGGGTAGGGACTGTTATTCTCCCCATTTTACAGATGGGAAAACCAAGGTCCATAACAGGCAGTAGTCTCAATAACTTGCCAGGGAGAAGCACAGGCAGACGCCAGCATCGGGCCCCAGAGCGCAGCTGAGCCCATAACCATCGGCCCTTGGGTTCCCTTCCCGGGAAAACCAGGGAAGGAGCAGAGCAGCAGGCTGACCGCAGGCCTGCCACTTCCTAGCTGTGTCGCTACTTCCCTGAGGCCCTCTGGGTCCCAGCTTCTATGCCCATGAGACGGGATCCCAGGGCTTGCCAGGGGATGATACGGAATCACGCATAGTAGTGTCAGGCATGCGATTGGTACAGAGCAAACATTAAGTTCCCTTCCTTGGCCCCCTCAGGAAGGAAACTTCAAGACACTGCACAGAACAAAGCTCTATTGTTCCCCAGGAGGGTGGGGACGGTGGAATTCTAGTGATGCTGTGATGAAAACCAACAGTGAACCCCACCTGGAAAAGGTAAAAGGGGTGATAACTGTAGCGAATACTTACCAAGTACATCTGAGCGCCTACTGTGTGCCAGGCTTCCTACTAGGTGCTTTGGATGCTAAACTCTCCCAACAAAGCTACAGGATACAATAAAAGAGGCTGAGATTCAGGGAGTTTAAGCATCGGACCCAAGTCCCAAAGCAGTAACTGAAGAAGAAAAATTCGAACCCAGCACCCTCTCATTTCCTGCGTGCCCTGCGTCTTGCCGGGGCTCCTGAGAGGCAAATGCTGAAACACAGAAGCTCAGTATTTGGAGGAAAAGTAGTTTGGGAATCACCTCTGGGAAGGGAAATGACAGCCTGCTGTCAATTACACGAATGAGTTGCTGGCCTGTGGCCAGCTGGTGTCAGATCCAAACTCCTCTTGGAGCCCACGAGCCCCTGCCTGCTCTGGGTCCCTGGGACCTCTCTGATCGCATCTCCTCCCACACCACCTCTGCTTGCCCCCTTGCTGCTTTTGCCAGTCGCACTCCTGCCTCAGGGCCTTCGCACTTGCTACTCCCAGAGTTTGGAGTACTCTATCCACACACCTGGGCGTGGTCCCCCTTCACCTCATCCAGGTCTCTGCTCCAAAGGTACGACCTTAGGGAGTTCTTCCCTGACCATTCTATGTATCCTTATACCCACCCCATTCTGTCCCATTATCCTGCCTTTTTTTCCTTTTTTGCCAAATAGCACTTGGGACTAGCTGACATTACATTTATTTATGTTTATTTTCTGTCCTCCCCACTACAATGCCAGCCCTCGGAGGGCAGGGGCTTCACCTACGCTGTACAGCGCTGTATCCCTGGGGCCTGGAACAGGGCCAGCACACAGCAAGTGCTCAGTACAGAGTCACAGTCATAAAAGAAAGACTTGATTAGCAGGACAAAGGGCGGGGCACCGGGCTGAGAGCCTTGTGACTTAAAAATCACGCTGAAGGAGAACCTACTTAAGGCCTCATTCTTGTTTTTACTCAAAGCTTCATTGGTCTCAATGGATGGACACATCCTTGCCCACTGATTCCAGAATTTTCAGCAGGTCTTTCCTAATAAGGGAAATGTTGCTCCACGGCTGAGCATGACCCCACCCTACAGGCATTGCCCCGGAAAGGGTAGTGGCCATAATATCTTCACAGGACACACGCAAGGCATCTATTGCCCAAGACCCAGAGGCCGGGCCACTTCCCAGGTGTGCAACCATGCAGGAGTGCAGGGCCCGTGCTCAGAAGGGCTGCATGCTGCATGTAATGCTCTGTCGTCACCATCTTGAAATTCTTAACGCTTAAACAAAGGGCCCACGTTTTCACTTGCGGTGGGCACCGTAAAGGGCAGCCAGTCCTGCCCAAAGAACTGACCAACGGTGGAGCCTTAGGCTTTCCAGATGTTGGTTATTTGTGGACAGAGGTTCCTTGGGGGTCTGCTCATCCACAGCTCCCAGAGCGCCATCTGCATCGCCAGATGAATTCACTGGGCACCTGTTGTGCGCCGGGCACTGTGTTAGATGCCAGAGGAGAAGAACGAAGGAGACATGGCACCTGCCCCTGGAGCTGCCAGTCAAGACGAGAGACTGGCAGGTGAAGGGAGAGGTTACAGGGCTCTCGCGGGGGCAGGTTGGGCACAGAAGGAAGAGCAACGTCGGCCTGCGTGGGTCCAGGTGCTATTCGGCCCCAGGCAATCTGGCCCCCAAGCCCACACTGTCACCACCCCCACTGAAGCCTCTGCAGAGGCACCAGGGGGGAGGGAAGGAGGGGGACAAAGCAACATGGCTGGTCCTGGAACCACGAGTTCTGGACCTGCCTGGGGCCCCGGTGCCCAGGAGGAGCCGGAGCCAAGGATGCTGACAGGCTCAGGGGCACGGGCTTCGTCAGCTCCGTTTGATGGCTGTTTGGTGGGGAAGGGAGCCCTGCAGGGGGTTAGACAGAGGGCTCTGTGTGATGACCTCTTGTCCGAGAGAGCTTCGCTGCAGCTACCGCAGCCCCTGGAGGAAAGCAAGGGGAACTCCCAGGAGGGAGAGAAATTCCTTTCAAAACATCTTCTCTGCTCCCCACGCCCGAATCCCCTCCTTTACTGGGCCTTGACCGTGAATCTCCTTCCATCCTTACAGGCAGCCGGCGTGTTTGTTATTAGCCCCACGTGTCGGAGAAGGAAACAGAAGCATGAGAGCGGGAGTGGTGGGCTCCAGATCACACGGTGACAGAGCCGCAGGAAGAGAGCATCTGGGGGCCCGAGGGCATGGACGCCCCAGCAGGCGGAGAGGCTCAGGCCAGCCGCAGGCTGGCGACCGTTTGCCACGGGGGGGGTCCCCACGTGGGTCCTTGGAGGGGGTGGCCGGCGCCCTGAGCCCCCGGGAGGAGCAGCCGAGGGGCGGGGGCGCGGCAGGAAAAGAGCCTCCAGCTACCGGGGCGCTCGGCATCTGCGCGCTGGGGGGTCACGGCGCCCGCCCCGGCGCCCCGCCGGCAGCGCTTCCGCCTCTTCCGGGCTGTGCCGAGCGGATGCGCCGCCTGCGTGTGAACAGGGCTTGTTTTCCCTTCACGCCCTCGGGCTCCGTTTTTATGAAGAACTTCCTTCTGTTGGCGCTTTGGGAATATTCATTCCTGGCTTGCGCAGCGCGCGGGTGACAGTTGGGCTGGGAAATGTACCCGCGGCTTAATTAGGGCATCAGCAGACCGCGCCAAGAACCCGCCCCCGGACCCCAGGGACCCCAGAGCCTGTCCCCCGCTGCGGGAGGGAGCGTCACTGCTCCCGCCGTTGTGCGCACCATGATCGCTTCTGCTGCGCCTTCACTCACCCACCCGAGGGAGAGTCCTTCCCCGCCAGTGGGCGTCCTAAGGCCTCCTGCCGCCCTGCCCCTCAGACAGCCCTGGGCAGATGGACCGTGAGGGACCACCTGCTCTCCGTTTCCTACATCCTCACCAGGGCATCCTCAGGAGGATGGGATCACATGTAGGTTTCACCCCGATTTTGAAGAAGCTGAAAGTGACATTAACAGGAAGGCTGGCAAAGCTGGGTATACACATCATCAGCCTACATGGTTCAGGGCAGGGTGAGGGAGGACCTCACACCCCCAAAGCCCAGAAGAATACTGCAGAAGAAGGCCAATTGGATTGACAGTAAATGTCAAGCCAAAAAATAAATATTGAAAATTTGACTGCATATTAAATTAGAATCCTGCTATAAAAAAAAATCTGGAAAAATATTTGCAACACATATGGCCAAGGGCGAGTTTCCTTAAATGTTAAAGCACTACTACAGTAGGATGAAATCAACAAGCCCAAAGAAAACGAGCAAACAGCAACAGGCCACTCTCTCAGAAAGGAAGCACAAACGGCTGCTAAAGAAATGAGATGTGCAGCCTTACTCTTAATGACAGAAACAAACGTGGAGGGGGGAAATGACATGGTGGTGTGAATTTGATAGAGAAACATCAAGACGTGTAGTCTCCTGGGAGAAAAGGACTGCAGGGAGGCTCTGGGAGGGGCTCCCACTGGATGGAAGGCCAGGACTGCATTCTGACTTCAGTGGATGGCGGGTCACTCACTCCTGGTGAGTTCAATGGGCTGTGCAGGGGTGAAGCCTGGGGTGAGTCTTCAGCCAGACTCTGTGCAAATCCCTGCTCCATCACCTCCCGGCTCCACGACTGCAGGCAGCTTACTTCTCTTCTCCGAGCCTCAGTTTTCTCATCTGTAAAGTGAGGTCAGGATGTGCTTCCAGGGAAGATTAAGATGCAGTTAGCAGAAGGGAAGAGTCCAGGAATAAGGCTGAAGCTGAGAGAGGGAGACCTGGGAGGAGAAACAGAGGGGGCAGGCCTGGGACTGTGGAGGGGATGGGGTGAAGATGGAGTTGGCCTTGGAGGTCCCACTTTCAAGGTTATCTGGTGGTGAAGGAAAGGGGAGAGCTTGAAAGAGGGATAGGACACAGAGGGGAAGATGGTCAGGTTGGGGAAGACCAACTACCTGCAGGCTGGGAAAATGACTTCAGGCTCCCAGGACCCCTGCTCTCCCAGCAGCATCTGAAAGCCAGGCCTACAGCTAATACTTACAAATGAGCACATTTTTTCCCACTTATATTTTATTCTTTTGAAGAAAACGATAAACAATTCAATAGAAAAAAGTGAGCAAGAGATTAGAACAGGCCCGTCATATAAGACTGTGTAAATGGCCAATAAATCCATTAGAAATAAGAAAAGTGCAAATCACTACCAGAAGATACTGCGAATGAGCATATTTTATATGACCCAATCTAGCAGAAGTCCTGGTTACGCTTGCAGGGCCGAGGCACACACGAGGCCCATCGGAGGTTGGGCCAAAACCGAGCCTCCCGGGCACTGTTGGAAATGATGACGTTTAACCCAGAGCTGCAAGGACAGCAAAGCCAGAGGAGCAGTCTGAAGCTTATGTGAAGAAGGAAGTGAAAACTCTGGCCTAAGGGGAGCCAGGCTCCATGGCCAAACAGCAAGGCTGACAGGAAGACAGATCCCGGGCCTAGAGCGGGGAGCGAGCCTGAAGCACGTGCTCGTGGAGCGGTGATGGACACGCTCAACAAACACGAGACAAGTACATCCCTGGAAGGAGGCTGTGAGACTTGTGAAAACAAGTTGTTCAAGCCTGTGCCCATGAGTACAGTGAGAATACAAAGACACGGTGGCTGTGAGGCCGAGAGCTGCGGGAAATGTCGCCGCGGGGCGCAGCACCGACCGGGTCGGGCCCAGTTGCCCTGCCCTTGCAGCTCTTGAGGCAGGCATTGTGCCCCCCCCCACCCCCCGAAAAGTGTAATCGGAACGGGCAGAAGATGTCTTGCTAGGGCCGCGCAGCGGAGCCCAGGCTGTCCGGATTCACAGGGTCGCTTTCCTTGATGCCGTGGGCTCCTTCCACAGAGCAGGAAACCCTACTCACCTTGGCTAGAGAAAGGGAAAGGTTATTAGGGCTCCAGGGCTCACAGATTCCAGGGGCTGTAGGGGTGTGGCGGGCAGGCGGGTGAGGGCAGCAGTGGGGACCTCAGGAACAGGTCGCAGGGCGCACACCGCCCTAGCGTCTCCGCCGTTGTCAGGCCTCGGTTCCCCAGCTCCCGGGGCCTCCCCAGCAGACTTGGTCAGACCAACAGACATAGCTGATTGGCTACAGGCCAGCCAATGGGAGGCCCCCTCTCAACGCCTGCTCCAATCAGCTCCAGGCTGGGCTTGCGGAGGGCAAGCCTGGTTGGGGAGAGGAAATGGCACAAGGCAAGCAAATTAACTGACGTCTGGGTCGTCCTGAGCGACGTGTGAGACGGAGGAGTGCCTGGCAGTGGGGTCAGCCGGCCTGGGCTCCATCCTGGCCCTGACGGGCTGTGAGCGCAGTGCATTCTCTCTCCGAGCCTCAGTTTCCTAGATTGCAAAATGGTAGTAATAATACGTTCGTCACAGGATTGTTGTGAAGGGAAAATGACATAATAAACAGGAGAGTGTTTTGTAAACCGCAAAGCTAGAGGCCAGTCGTTTTATTTCACACCAAAGGGAGTGAATGTTTGGGGGTTTTATTGTATTTTACAATGAACCTTGGTCCACCCCCAGCCGACGCTGGACACAGGTCAGACATTAGAGCTATATCCTCAGCCTATGAGAGAAAATGCATACAAGGTTTCCTCCAGAACGCACTGGGCTGCACAATCTTAGCTCTGGTGGCACCTCTGCCTCCAGGGAAGCTGGTTAGGCCCCCCGGGTCTCAGTTTCCTCATCTGCAAAGTAGAATCCTTGCTCCGTTCACACATTGCTGGAGGATGAACTTACTCTGTTTCCTCTTCCCTCTCTTCCTGTCTGGGGTTCCTTGGTTGGTAGCAGCCCTTGGGAAGGACAGGAGCCCTTGGAAACATTTCCGCATCCTCACCAAACTCTCCCTCTTCCAAAATCCTCTGACACTCTGGCCATCTGCCCGCACTGCCCAATGCCAGACAAGGGTGCATTCTGCATTCCAGTTTTAATGTTTTAAGTGCATCAGTAACACTTTCACAACTGGATTATAAGCCTGAGAGGTTGTCTTTAACCTCTTTTGTGGAAATCACAACTGTTGTCTGCGTGACCAGAACGGGCACCCAGCAAAAGTTTGTTAGAGGAACCGGAACAGAGCAGCCCTCCAACAGCTGGGCTTCCGGACTCAGGGCTCCTTCCCGTCCTGCTTGCAGCCTCCTGATACCACACGGTCCTCAGCAGCCCCACAGCTTCACTTTCCCGGACCCCGGATCCTGGGACCGGGCGAGGAGGGGCTGCCGCTCCCGAGCTCTCACCCAGCCCTGCAGGCCCGGGTGTCATCTCCTGCAACAACTGACAACGACGCCTCTACCGCGCTGGTGTCACTTTTAACACTGAACGTTCGCACCCCCGGCTGACTGCGCAAGGAGGCCCCAGTAGAGCCGCGTGCAGCCGCACCCCACGTGTGGAGCTGCTAATCCGGCAGTTGTTCAGCAGGTTCTCTCCGCCCCACATCCAAACGTGTTATTTCTGGAACGGAGCTGCACGAGCACCGAGAAGCAACAGCGGGACCTGCCTGTAGCGCGCCAGCCTGGGGAGGCGATGGCAGGCAAAGATGTGGGGCCTGGGCCGCTGCCCCCTGCACACAGCTCCCCAGAAGTAAGAGGGCGAAGAGAAAAAGGAAGGGGAAAGCGCGTCACCACAGCGCTTTAAATGTTTTATCAGAGCTGCATGTTTACCACGTTTTCAAAGAATATTTCATGACGTAATGGTTAGAGACAAAAGCGGCAGGCAGAAGCCTATGCACAAAGTGACAGCAACTCTGTAATGTGCGGGGTACACATCACCACGGCTCACCTCTATCCCCCCCGCCCTCAACCGCCAGGCGCGCTGAAGGATCTCACTTCCTCACCCGCGGAGCTCAGGCGTGGCCACGTGACTCGCTTTGGCCAATGACGTGTGAGAGAAGTCAAAGCGTCACTTCCTGGTGGCAGCCTTTAATTGCTGGCTCCCGGCTCCCCAGCTCACACTCCTGCAGCTTCAGGCGCCCTGGGCGAGTGGACGGTGTGTGGGGGCCAGGAGGCTGCAGGAGCCAGCGTCAGGGGGAGCAGCACCCCTGAGAGTCACCCAGACTCCTGCGGTATGGGTATGAGGAGAAATAAACCTTTGTGCTTTGTGCTGTTAAACCAACTGAGATTTTTGTAGGGTTTCCCCAGCAGCATGAACTGTCCTATATTGACTGATATAATAACTAGATGAAGGGAGTTCCCTGGTGGCCTAGTGGATAGGATTCTGGACTTGTACTGCTGTGGTCCGGGTTCAATTCCTGGTCAGGGAACTGAGGTACCCACAAGCTGTGGAGCCAAAAAAAGATCAAAAAAAAGAAAAAGCAAAAAAATATCATCAGAAAACATTGCAGTCATGGGTAATTTTTGTTTTTGAACTTTTCTAAAATTTCCAGATTTTGTATAGTCAACACATATTACTTTTTTTTCTTTCACTTTTGTTGAGATATAATTGACGTATAGCATATGTTTAAGGTGTTCTTTTGTGATTTTAAAACGACGTTGTTAGTTTTATCCATCACTAGCTTTTTAAAGTAAATAAATGTGTCCTTGGAACTGTGCTAGAGGCTTCAGCTATGTCATTTCATTTCATCCTCAGAAAACCCTAAAAGGATTTTCTTGTTTTAAAAAGGAGAAGTCTGAGCTTTAGAGAGATTAGGAGCCAGGTAGTCTATACTCATTATCCCATTTATCTCCTAAGAGGCTCCAAGTATTTTGTTCCAGTTTCAAAGATGAGGCTCAGAGTAGTTAAGTGAGTTACCTAAGGCTAATCACTTGGGAACTGAAGGAACCAAAATTGAAACAACAATAACCAGGACGGCAGACGTCTTTACTGGATGCTTCCCGGTGCAGGGCCAGGTATGATCTCATTTTTATCCTCTCAGTAACTCGGTGATGTAGGTACTAGCATTATCTCAACTTTCTAGATGAAAGAAATGGAGGCTCAGAGTGACTGAGCAACTTGCCTAGGGTCACAAAGCTAATAATTTGCAGAGCTGGGACTGGCATCTTGGTCTGTCCAAATTTTGGTCAGCTCATTTTGCCGAGAGCAGAAGTGGTACAAAAGGTGCCTTTAGGTATCGCACACATGAACATTTTTAAATTAAATTTCTATTTTATCAAAATATTTATGCAGAAAAAATTTTAAGTCAAATGGTTCCGTGAAAGTGATAATAAAAAGCAGCAAAGCTCTCACTACCCAGCCCCCTCCTCAGCAGCAACTACTTTCAACTCATTCAGCTCTTCCTTCTGACATTCACTTTGATATTTCTGAATATCATTCTTGACCATTATTTTTTAGATACTTATTGGCTTCGTCCTGCGTAAGATTGCTGACATGCTCCACCAGACATCACACACAAACCCACACTTTTCCTTCCAATATAGTTCTATGACAGTTGCTAAAGGAATACTCAGTACTTACATTATTTATATGTATATTATTCATAGCTAAATAAAATAGTATATAATGGTTGTAATTGCTATCTTCTACAGTTTTTTGTTTTCCCTGGAGTTAGTAATTACCTCAGTTTTTCATTTAATTAGTTTTTTTAGGTAACATCACTAATCCATCCCACAAACATGTCTAAACATCTAGTGGTATATTCAGACACATCTGGTAATGTATCAGTTCTATTTTTTTCTTAAAGCCCTCTGTCCTCCCTCTCCTGCCTGACCAGTTGCTCTCCTGTCTGGCTGTCTAGTAGAAGTACTGACATTTCTGTTCATCGTTATCCTGAGACTTCCCTTCACCTCTTTCTTGTGTTGGTTCCTTGTTTCTTAGATACTAAGCCATCTTCTTTCTTGGTTGACTCCATTCATTTTGCTGTAATATGTACGCCAGTAGCTTCCTTGGAAACTGCATATGGGAGTTCAGTTATTGGATAATTGATTGACAGTTTGGCTGAATGCCTAAATCTTGGTTGGAAATCATCTTCCCCCAGAATTCTGAAGGCAGCTCTCTATTAGCATCTGGTATTCTGGGTTGATGTTAAGAAGTCCAATGATCCACATTATGTGTCCTTTTCAGTCTCTGAAGTCTTCTAGAATCTTCTCTTTATCTCTGATGTTCTAAAAGAATTATTTAATAAAATTCAATGTTTATTTTTATTTAAAAAAAGCTTTTAAGGGGGACTTCCCTGGCAGTCCAGTGGTTAGGACTCCGTGCTTCCACTGCAGGGGGCTCGGGTTCAATCCCTGGTCGGGGAACAAAGATCCTGCATGCTGCGCAGCACAGCCAAAAAAAAAGGCAAGTTTTTAAGAAGTTAAACTAGATAGATAATGCCGTGAATTGACTTTTATATATTTTAACCCCAAGCCAGGGGGGAGATACTAGAAACTGGAAAGGAGGTAACCTATCAATTTGAAGATTATTTGACTGTTTACTTGGAAATGCCACAAGAATCAACAGAAAACTTATTGAAAATGACAAAATAATTGAGTAAGGTAACTGGATACAAAATTAGTTTTCTATTATCAATAGCTTTGAAATATACAGACAATAGCCAGTACTAAAATACAATGGAAGAAGACTCCATTAGCAAAAGCAACCTAGAAATAAACTTCTTTTAAAAAGTGCAAACGCTATGTGAAGAAAACTTTTTGAATGCTACCAAAGAATATAAACGTAAACTTATACCACATTCATGGAAAAAAGACTCAGCATTATAAGGATGTCAGTCCTCCCTAAGTTATAATCTACACAGTAACATAATCATAACGACAACACCAGCAGGATTTTTCATGGAACCAGACAAGTTGATTCTAAGGTTGATATGGAAAGATGCCCAAGCAGGATTAGCCAGGAAAAGTTTGAAAAAGAAATATACAGAGCAGAGATAATCCTGTCAGATATTTCTGTGTATTTAAAATCTATTATACAGCTAAAATAATTAAAAGTATAGTGCAAGTCCATGGGTAGGCATATAATGTAGAAATGATGGGGAGTCGCCCAATATATACACACAGGAAGTTACTCTATAGTCAAGTTGGCATTTTAAAAACAGGATTTATCCATATTTGGTATTGGGACAATTGGCTACCCATCTGTAAAAGAAATGAGTTTACACCCTCACTTCATATGTTACACCAAAATAAATTCTACATGAACCGAAGGTTTAAATGAAATCATGAAAGCCTTAAAGGAACAGGAGAAAACAGAAGATATTGACTCTCGCTATTCCAGCTCAATGCCTGGCAACCGTGAGCAGTCCCAACTTGTGGGTTGTTGACTGAATAACAGATCGACTGTCAGCTTCTGGACTAGATGCCGTACTAGCAGCTGCGGATCAGAAGGTCTGGACTAGCTTTGCTGCATGGCATGTGTTTGGTTCTACCAGTGTTAAAACATTTTTGGCTTTGAGCTTATGTTTCGGGGTATTTTTAAATATTTATTTATTTGACTGCGTCGGGTCTTAGTTGCGGCATGCGGGATCTTTAGCTGCAGTTCGCCGGCTCCCTAGTTGTGGCATGTGAACTCTTAGTTGTGGTTCCCTGACCAGGGATCGAACCCAGGCCCCCTGCATTGGGAGCGTGGAGCCTTAGACATTGGACCACCAGGGAAGTCCCCGAGCTAGTATTTTAAGACCGAGAGATTGCCCATAGAAATGGGGATTTCAGACTTCCCCTGAAATGTCTGGCAGCACTGGGCCCTCACTCCTGCACTGCACGGGACAATCAAATGAGCCGCTGACCTGAGGATGTGGTGTGGGATCCAGTGACCAGAGCGGGTGAAGGGGCACGGTGGCCCATGAGCCGGGAGCCCTGGGGTGGGAGTGAAGGGGTGAGGCTGTAGTTGAGGCGGGGGGACGGGGGGCAGTTCCTAGGTTGTCGTCACTCAGGCAAGATGTCATAGCAGAGGCAACAGAAGGGACAGGCTTGGCCAGAGGCAATTTAGGGTGTGAATCCACCAGGCTTGGGGACAGATGGGAGGTGTGGCTGTGTGTGTGTGTGTGTGTGTGTGTGTGTGTGTGTGTGTGTGTGTTTGGGGTGGGCAGGGGAACTCTTGGAGGAGGAACGCGGAAAGTACCTCAAGATTCTCACTCAGGCGGGTAAATGCTCATGAACACGGAAACCAGATCAGGGCACACTCCTGCTTAAAATCTGCACCTCTTGCCTGAGCCACGTGGTCACGGCTCCTCTCTCATCCTTTCCTCTCACTGCGCTCACCTTGCACACCAAGCCTTGGGCCATCACAGAAGCTGCCGGGGGCTTTTTTGCCTCAGAGCCCCCGTTCTTGCTGTTCCCCTGCCTGACACGCTGTTCCCCTGACTCTTTAGCGGGCTGGTTCCCCCTCACCCATCAGGTTTCCTCTTAAACATTTTCTCCCAAAAGAGGTTTGGAATATGCCGAGGGATAGTAAGAAGGCTGATTCCATGGGGGCTTTGGGGGCCCTAGAAAGACATGTAGATTTCTGAGTGCAAGAAGGCTTTGAAGGGGCTGGCGGTGCTGGGGGCACAGAGACTGGATCTGATTTACCTCCTGAAAGGCTGCCTCTGGCACCTGCTCGGGCAGGAGATCCCAGGGCCAGAGGGGCAGCAAGAAGGAGAATTCAGGGTACCTGTCCGGACAAGGAGATGGCAGGAGCAGTGGCATTAAGACAGGTCAGGAGGTGTTTTGCGCATGCGCGGGGGTGGGTGGGGTGAGAGCCGTGGGTGTTGGCAAAGAGAGTCAGGGGACTGCTTGGGTTCCAGCCCCAGCAGAGGGGAGGGTGGTGGTGCCGGGGTCCTAAGGCGGGGACCCTGGGGCAGAAAAGCACCAGGCGAGTGTTGAAGGGCTCCCTTCCATGGTGGGCCTGGAGACAGTCTGATGGCAGTGGTGCTGGGGGCGGGGGAAGTGGGCATCTCAGCCCCACCAATCACGCCGGAGGGTGTGTACCGGTCTGCAAAAGGGAAGGCCGTGGCTGCAGAGCCCCTGGCCTGGCTGCAGCCTGACTGACAGAAAGCACAGGGCCAGTGACCGGGGAACAGGCAGATGCCACCTGTGACACGCCTCCCGCCCGCCCCTCACCGTGTTGGTCAAGCTCATCTGGAAAGTGAGGGTCTGGTGGGGAGACACGGAGGCTACCGCAAGGGGGCCCAGCACCCGAGGACCTCTGCGTTGTTCCCAGAACGGGTGGCATTTAATTCAGTTACTGTGCAAAACAGGAGTTAATGCTGTCCTTCAAGTGTAGCTGTGCACCTTGAGACCACATACCGCACCTCTCTGGGCCACCGTTGCTAGTCCATAATACTAGGAGTTCATTGTTACGGAAATCAGGTAACTGGAGAGTACTAAGAGTCCTAAAGTCTTCTCATCTGAGCTTACGTGCTCATGACCCATAATTATGCTACTGAGCCTTGAATGAGGCCCAAAGCCCGCTTCCTCACACTCAGAAGCAAGCCCGGTTATTCCCATTGTACAGCCGAAGTCACTAAGGCGGTGAAGTTCACACAGGCGAGCAGGCGGGCGACCCAGCGCGTATCCACCTGGATGCCTCCCAGGCCTTCGTTATTTTATTAGGCAGCTCCCTCCACCGGGAACATCACCTCCAAAGGCAAAGTTCTGCTACCCAGGCACTGTCCCAACCCTTCCTCATTCCTCCTGATTCGAGAAACTTAACGGAGCTCTCACTTTGTGCCCGAGCTCTTCTAGACTCTGGGGGTCCCATAACAAAACCGGGGACGCCCATATCTTGAGGGAAAGTGAGCAGGAAGAAAGGGTAGAGCTGACAGGCTGGCCTCTCTGTGGAGGTGATATGGGAGCAGAGACTGAAGGAAGCGAGGGAGCCGTCAGGGCAAGGGCAAAGGCCCCGAGGCAGCCACCCAGGAGGCTGGTGAGACGGGTATGTAGGAGCACAAAGGGGTGTGAGCGGCCGGGATGGGCACCCGGGTACTGGCTGACACTGGGGTCACCTAGTCTGGATGTCAGGGGTTGCCAAGCTCCCAGGGGATCCCCTTGGCAGTCAGGATGGCTCAAAGTTTAAACTTGGCTCCGCTGAGGTTTTGAGCAGAGAACAAACACGACCCGCCATCCTGACATAAAGGTTTCTTTATTTCAAGTTTAAATCCTTTTGTCTTTAAGCACTGATTTTACAAAATGTGATAGTTTCAAAGGGGAGCTTCATTTCCAACTGAATTTGTTCGTGTTAATTGCCTTCCAAATACATTGCAGCTAAGATGTGTATATGTTTTTACGTGTGCGTTGGAAGAAAGCACACAGAAGCAGCTGCTTTTTCAGTATGCTTGGCCAGTTTCCCATCTCTGTCGGTCAATCCACCACAGTCATGCGAGGGGAGCGCTGTCTGGACCTCGTTGTACATACTGAACCACCTGGGTGATGATTCATCTTCTCTGCTTGTACAACAACTCGGGACATTAAACCAAATGCCTGATTACAATTTTTGAAGGAGGGCTCTTTTTTTTTTTTTTTGCGGTACGCGGGCCTCTCACTGTTGTGGCCTCTCCCGTTGCAGAGCACAGGCTCCAGACACGCAGGCTCAGCGGCCATGGCTCACGGGCCCAGCCACTCCGCGGCATGTGGGATCTTCCCGGACCGGTCAAGTATAACTTGGTTCCTGTCCTCTGCTGTCAGCCAATCAGCATCTGCTGACAGGGCCCAGAGGCTCTGGCTCCAGCCCCACGGTGTCACCCACGAACAGCCTCCCACCCCACATGCCCAGGGTTTTCTTCTGACACAGGGTTTTCTTGACAATCCCGCTGATTGTGTGTGGAGACCAGGCTGTAGAGGGACAAAAGGAGAACTTGGGAGACCAGGTAGGGGACTGTAGCAATCACCCGGCAAGAGATGGGTGCCGCCGTGGGGAAAGTGTCAGATTCTGGAAAGACCCAGAAAGACAAGGGTGAAGGATGACGCTTATGTTTCTAACCTGAGCTGAGGTGAACGGAAGGACCATGGGCTGAGAAGGGCAACTCTTTTGAGAGTTCTGTGTCTTACCCCTCCTTCCAGGCAGCACATCTCCAAGGAGAAGAAAGGAGGGTTTCCAGGTCGCACTAGCCCCTATTCACACACCCTCCGTGTTTTAGAGCTTCCTGCTCTGTTTCTGAGCCAGGCCCAGAACAATCCAGCCTTTCCGGCATCAAACAAGCCAAGCACAGGGTTACCCCATGCCTTCCACAAAAATCCCAGGCCCCTTCGATCCCATGTGTAGCCCAGACATAAACCACACACGCAAGATGTGGAAAGCCCACGGATGACCTTCCTGCCTAGCGTCCACTACGGGTTAAGCAATGCTCAGCAAGCATTTCCATTTCCCATATCTCCTCTTTTGCCTCCAGACAAGTTCCAGAAGCATTAAAAAAGCACAACTCACCTCTTCTGGCCTCAGCTATGGTGGGTGATTTCCCACAGTGCTACCTGTTGTTGGGCCCAAGGGTCTGACCTGGGATTTGACACCCTCCACCTACTGGAGGCTATCTGGCCTTGGCGGCAAGCAAGGGCTGCCACCAGCCCCTCTGAGCTGCGCCCAGGCCCCAAGCTCACCAGCCCAGAGGAGGGGGTGCCTTTTTCTAATTCCCATGAAGGCACCGTGTGGGCTGAGAGCAGTCCTGCTCGTGGCAGGGGCTGCGGGTTGATCTCTAGTGTCTGTTCCCTCCTTCTTTCTCAGTGTTAGGAGTTTTACTAGGATCCAGGTTCCCCTGGAACTACATTTCCCAGCCTCCCTTGCAGCTGGGTATGGCCATGTGACTAGGTTCCCACCAATAGGGTGGGAGCAGAAGTATCACCTGGCAGCTTCTGGGAACCCTCTAAAAGGACAGCTGGTATATGACCTCTACCCCCTCTTTTTCTCCCATTTTATCATGAAAATTTTCAAATATACAGAAAAATTGGAAGAGTTATACAGTGAACACTCACACATCCATCCCCTAGATTCTATATGATCTAGCATCGATCTCTCTACCTATCATCTATCTATTCATCCTTCTATCCCTCCATCAATATTCCTATGTCTGATTCATTTCAGAGTAAATTGCAGGCACCAGTATACTTCCCTCCAAATACTTCTGTGTATATATACTTTTTTACATATCATGAAATGAACAAACTTTAAGTGTACATTTGCTGAGTCCTGACAAATATATGGAGAACAAGCAGTCCAGAAAATTCCCCCACACCCCTTCCCAGTCAATCCTCGACCTTCTCCCCACTGCTAGGCAACCATTGTTCTGATTTTCTCCACCATCAATTAGCTTTTCCTGCTCTCGACTTTCATTTAAATGGATCATTCACACAATATATACTCCTGAGTCTCAGGGGTTTGGGTCAGCATCATGTTTTCGAGGGTCGCCCTTGTTGTTGCTGTTATCAGGGGTTTCTTTCTGTTGGTGAGTGGCGGTCCACTGTGTGAATATACCCTTGCCCCTGTTGATGGACCCTGGGCTGTTTCCAGGCTTGGGCTATCGTGAATAAAGCCATCTTTTGAAGGATGTTTCTATTGTGAAGAGTCTTGGAAAAGAACATGTCTCCCAATGGAGCAAATGGTGGGTGTGCTTACTTCCCATTATAAAAGCTCCAGGTTCCCTAATCTCAGGGTTCCTCCCCTGTGACACGCCTCACTGCATGTGCAGCATCCATCTGGGCCCATCCACGTTGCTTCCTGGGACTTGGGAACAAGAGGAACTGACGCAAATATGCTGACGCTCTTGCTACTTGCTGTGCTGTGCGTAATAAAGTCCATGGTTCTCGCATTTTCTGCCAACCTCTGTAAAACAGTGGCAGGCTGACACACTAGTTTTCATGTTGAGTAAAATCTCAGCCCCTTCATAGTTCTTGACACTGAACATTCTTGTAACGCGTGTTTTGGCGACCATATGTTTGCCTCCTTCCTATTTGTCCTTCCGTCCTGCTGCCTGGAGTGCAGATGTGATGGCTGGAGCTCTAGGCACCATCTTGGCCCATGAGGACCAGGGCTTTTCTCTAGGGATAGTGATGCAGGAAGGTGCAAGGACCCTGGGTCCCCCAGGTCTTTACAGATCAAAATCACCATACTAGCTCTGGAATTTCACATGAGTGAGAGATGCTTTGCTTACTCTATTGTTACTATGGTGTTTTCCAACCCTATCTAATACAACCCACATCATCACTCATCCCTTCTGAGATATCTTCCCTTCCATCACTCCTCCCTTTTCCCTGTTAGATAATGTACATTGCGCTCACCTCAGCGAATGACCCTGTCATGCCTCTAGTCCTTTCCACAGTGATTGCTTCCTGCATCCCAGTGCCTAGTATAGTGTCTGGCACCCAGTAGGTGCTTAGGAGATGGTAATTGACAAAGTGGACGAATCCATAAAAGAGAGACTCAGGTTAGTAATGGTGAAAAAGGCCCATCCTCCAAGTGGTGGAACAGGAAAAACATTAGATTGATAGGGAGGGAGTCAGAGCTTTAGGCCTGTGCTGTGTGACCGTGAGCATAGCACCTGCCTCTCTGGGCTCAGTTCTTTGGCTCGGCAATGTGGGCTTTGGCTCAGGTGATGAATGTCCATGGACCCCACTGATTCTTTGTTTTTTAAAGATTTTTTTTGATGTGGACCATTTTTAAAGTCTTTATTGAATTTTTTACAATATTGCTTCTGTTTTATGTTTTGGTTTTTTGGCCCTGAGGTCTGTGGGATCTTAGCTCCCGCTCCAGGGATTGAACCCATGCTCCCTGCATCGGAAGGTGAAGTCTTAACCACTGGACCACCAGGGAAGTCCCCCCACTGATTCTTAAGCCCTGTACTAACCCTGAAATCTTGGCCTTCCTGGCCATGCTTCCCTGCATCCTCTCCTATATCTTATGGTGGACCAGTAGCATCTCTTGGTGGCCAAGGGAGGACCATCTCTTGCTGGGCCCTGGACTGCTCTCCACCCCCAGGTTGGGGAAATGTAGGTGTCTGGGCCACTTAGCAGCTGGGGGAGACTGGCAGCTGTAGCAGCTCAGCTGGTGGCATCAAGTTGCTGGGTGCCTGGTCACCACGTTAATCTGCTCCTGGTGCCACTAATACCAATTTGCGAGCAGACAGCCAGGATCAGACAGGCCAGCTGTCAGGCAACTGTGGGCAGATCAGTATGTGGTTTGATTTTATGGCTTAGGGCTGGAATTAGAAATTAATTAGCAGACTTAAGTTTCTGGAGCTGTTTCAGACAGGTAGCTCCCAGGGGCCAGGTGACACCCATTCAACCCAGTGACCCCTTCCATCCTGCTGCCATCCGGGGAGTCGGTTCTGGCTCCAGCGCTGGCTGCTGGGCAACCTGGCTGAGCCCCTTTCCCTCTCTGTGCTCAGCCTCCTTGTCTGGACCACAAAGGACTTGGGCTGGATGCTCTCTGCCATCTTCCCAAATCCAACCTCCTGGGATTCTCATTGGGCACAAGATGACCAGCAAGGAGTAGAGCCCAGCAAGCCCTCTGTCCGCCCCCTGTCCCCAGTGGGACCACGTCCCCGATGGCACCCCTGTAATCTTTGCTGAGCTCCAGTATCCCCGTTTCCAGAAAAACCAGGCAGTAACGTGGAATGATCTGAAACCGCAGTGCAACTGTGTCACCCCCTCCATTGAACCTCCACCATTGCCGGGAAGGAAGCCCCTAACTTTGGCTGCAAGGCCCTGCCTGCCCGAGTCACCCCTCTCATCTCACAGCGGCCCCCACTCCCCACCCCATCGCTCACAGGGCTCCGGCTGTAGCAACCTTCCTGCTAACCCTCTAAGTGCCACCTTCCTGCCGGACACAAGGTCCTTCCACTCTCTGCTCGGTGGGAACCTCCCCACTGCCCCCCCACCCTATCCTCCTCCAGGTCTTTGCTCTGATCCCTGCCCTCCCCGACCCTCGTTAGCGCTCCCTGTGCATTTCCATGGTACCACTCAGCATAGTGGGAAGCATAACTCTTAGGGTCATTTGTCATTTGATATCCGTCACCTCACCTGGCCGTGAGTCCCCTCAAGGCAGGAGCATGTCTGTTTTATTCGCCAATTTTGTCAGCACCTACTAGTTGTCCCCCACCATTTATTCTCTCTCTCACACAGTAACAGACCTGATTCTTAGCTTGGCCAGTGTTCACCCCAAATAAAGACCCCATTCCCAGCCTCTCTTGCGGTTGGGCGTGGCCATGATCCCGAGGTCTGGCCGACGGGATGTGAGTGGGAGGGATGGGTGCCACAGCCAGCTGTGCCCATCCTCCTGCACCTCTTCCCCTGGTGAGATGCAGGGGTAAGGCAGGGACCCCTTTGGGCCATGCGAACAGGGGCTTCACTCCAGAAGCAGCGAGAGACAAGGCAGAGGGGCCTGAGCAACATGCCGGCTGGGACTTTGACAAGAGAGAATGTCATGGTCAGGGTCCTCCATAGAAACAGAGCCAATGGGATATATAGTGATATACCTAAGGGGACACTTATTATAGGCATCGGCGCATGTGATTATGGAGAGCGAGAAGTACCACCGTCTGCTACCTGCAAGCCGGCACCCAGGGATGCTGGCGGTGTTGCCGCAGCCCAAGCCCAAGGAGGCGGGGACCCAGGGAGCCAATGGTGTGAGTCCCGGTCTGAGTCTGAAGTCCCGAGAACCTGTTACAGGACGGGCATCCTGTAACCATGCTCAGTGATTTGTACCTCAGTGGGTGTGGGTTTGGGAGCTCACCGAGCTGATCCAGAGCTGGTCTGAGTGGAGGGAGGGGAGGGAGTGGGGGCTGGAAAACGAGGAGGGAGGCCAAAGCTGCAGGTCACCTCCTTCCCAAGCTGGGCTCAGGAAAGGTTGACAGAAGAACGCAGCACCGACACCTGCTTTGCCAGGGAGAAAAGACACGTGGC
This sequence comes from Delphinus delphis, assembly GCF_949987515.2. Lineage (NCBI taxonomy): Eukaryota > Metazoa > Chordata > Mammalia > Artiodactyla > Delphinidae > Delphinus > Delphinus delphis. The sequence goes on along the minus strand of NC_082689.1, from coordinate 114,368,515 downwards.
AGTCCTTCCACCCCATCAGGGATTCTAGGTCCATCCCCTTTGGGGGGTGCAGGGCGGTGGCTCTGAGCTCCACCAGTCACGGCTGTCCCCAGCGGGAAGGGTTCCCTGAGGCCCCGGGGGCCAGTTCCCTGCCTCAAGGCAAAGATCCACCCAGGCCAAGCTGGCCGACATTTAGGCTGCACGTGTCAGGATTACCCACAGAAGCCGGGGCTCAGGAAGATCCCACGTGGCTTGGCTTTGCCACATCCCGCCAGAGATGCAGTGCAGGTGGGCCAGGCCCGAAACTGGGTAGACCAGAGCGCCGGCTCAGCCAGAAGATGAGTCAGCAGGCGTTGTGTACTCTGCGCAAGTCTCACCATACGAAGGGACCCCCGGGCTTCAGCTCACAGCAGGCTCTGCCGGGAGGTGAAGCTCCATCTGCAGTCATGACAGTGCAGAGGGACCGGGGCTGAGTGGGAAAGAACAACCGTGGGAAGGAGGTGAGCATCTGTGGCCTGGAGCCTGGCCCCCAAGTGTACCTTGCTCTTGAGTAACCTGAGGCAAATCACTGCCCTGCTCTGAGTTCCGCTTTCCTTCCTGAAGAGGCTTTGGTCTCCACCACCCCCAAGGCTGATCAAGTCTGTCACGGCTGCTTATGAGCTGTGTGACCTTGCACAAGTGACTCGACCTCTCTGAGCTCCAGCCTTGTCAGCCGTGGAAAGAGGAGCATCACCACAGCTGTCTCGGAGGCTTTTTTTTTTTTTTAATTTATTTTATTGAAGTCTAGTTGATTTATAATGTTGTGTTAATTTCTGCTGTACAGCAATGTGATTCAGTTATATATATTCTTTTTCAGATTCTTTTCCATTGTGTTTTATTATGGGATAGTGAATATAGTTCCCTGTGCTCTACAGTAGGACCTTGTTGGTTATCTGCGTTTTTTAAATATTTATTTAATTTATTTATTATTTTTGGCTGCACTGGGTCTTAGTTGTGGCCCACGGGATCTTTGTAGCGACGTGTGGGCTCTCTAGTTGAGGCACGCGGGCTTAGCTGCCCCACAGCATATGGGATCTTAGTTCCCCGATCAGGGATTGAACCTGCATCCCCTGCATTGGAAGGCGGATTCTTAACCAGTGGACCGTGAGGGAAGTCCTGGTTATCTGTTTTATATATAGTAGTTTGCATCTGCAAATCCCAAACTCCCAATCCATCTCAGAGGCTTCTTATGAAAATTAAAATGAGGTACCACTGACAGGCACCTGGAATGAAGAGGCTGACCCATTCAATACAGTGAATGGGCCCCTTGGTCACAAACCCCGGCTCCGGACACTGCTGCCTGGTCGGCTGCTTCTGAATCACATCACTTCGTTCCTGGGGTGTCTCCGTCGCACAGGGCTCAGGGCTGGCCCCAGGACTCAGACTTCAGACTTGCCTGCAGTAAAGCTGACCCAACCTCCAGCCAGTATTTAAAAAGTCAAGATCTCTCTCTCTCTCTCTCTCTCTCTCACACACACGCACACACACGCATACACACACACACTCAAGTGTGCACACACACATACATACACAGACACACACCTTGCATTTCTGCCTATTCTAGATAAATCAGAAGACTGGGCCACCCTAGGTGCCAATTCCTGCCGGGTACCAAGCAGCTGTCGCCGAACAGCAGCTGCCCTTTCAGACAGGAGCCTGGGCTCTCCTTCCCCCAAGGCCCCCTTCCAGCCCTCTAGGTGACCTCTCACTTGCCCCTTCCTCGCGCCCTGACTGCCCCTCGGGTCACTGCAGTCCTGGCATCCGCCTTGCTGCTCTGTGTCTGCTGGGCTCATCTCTCTGGCATCTTCTCTCTGCATCCCCTAAGCCCAGCCCAGCCTGCAGCCCGGAGCCCGGAGTCGGATGCAGCCAACACCCAGCGACTGTGGTGCTTTGCTCTTTTGCCACAATGCCCCACTGTGACCACGCGTGGGGCTGGCACGCGCTTTGGGACAAAGCAGGTGCTCATTGTGGACTGGCTGTTTGAGCGACTGAAACTGGTACCTCTTTAAGAAGATCAGAACTCAGTTTCTGTGCTCCCTGGGGTGTAGGGTAAACACATGGCAACGGGCCTGGCCAGGGAGGGGCATGGGGCGCCTGCCCACGCAGACCCTCCAGCTCTTTCCTCTTCTCAGCTGACCAGGCTGGCAACACCCCGGGTGGCCTTTGAGGCCCCGAGAGCTGAAGATCTCATAGCTGTGGGCAACTTGGATCCCCAAAGGGCTATGTGGAGTGAAGCCCCTGCTAACCTAGTACCTGTCTCCTGGACTGTTGGACGAGAGAGTGATATGTCCTTCTTGGGCTTAAACCATCACATTTTGGGGTCTCTGTGCTACAGCCGGTCAGCCTGCCCTAACTATTACCATCTTCAAGAGCAGACTTCTGGTCTTGGGATGTCCGGTTGCCCAGGGCTATCGAGAATTTGGGTGTGCACGCAAGCGGGGCACACACAGGTGACAGGCCTGCCGGCCGGTCACCACAAACAAAAGGTCCTCACCGGGCAGTGGGAGGCTGGCGTGAGGGCCCATTGGCCCAGGAGTGGCCACGCCATGACCCCGTGGTGGCTTCCCACCCTCCGACCCTGTGACACCCTGGCTATGTCCCGCCCTGTGGGGGGCTGGGTCTTGGTCCTGTGGCTACTGCAGCTCAGGTTCCCACCCAAGCACCCTGGCCACCCTCCTCTGTGTCTACCTCACACACAGGACCTGGACAGCCCCTTATCTGCCCTCCAGAGTGGACAGTCGCTCACTCCGTTTCCCCCAGAGCCTCTGTAGATGGAGCTTGGTGACACTGGTTTCCGGGACTCAAAAAAAGCCAGAACACTGCAAGGCAAAGCCGTTGGGTCTTCAGAAACAGAGCTGCCTGGGGAAAGGTGGGGGGAGGGACACATTAGGAGGTTGGGATTAGCATACACACACTACTAGTATAAAATAGGTAATCAACAAGGACCTACTGTACAGCACAGGGAACTCTACTCATTAGTCTGTAATAACCTATAAGGGAAAAGAATCTGAAAAAGAATGGATACATGTATGTGTATAACTGAATCACTTGGCTGTACACCTGAAACTAACACAACATTGTAAATCAACTATACCCCAATATAAAATAAAAATGGTAAAAAAAAAAAAAAAGATTTTGCACAAGAATAAAAAAGTACTCAATGCATATTTTGAATAAACAGACAAATGGCCTCTCCCCCTCTTGCCGGCTGTGACAGCCCCGTCCCGTCACAAAGCCCTGCGTGGGAATGGCTGTGGCCAGCCTCACAGCCGAGGGAGGGACCACAGGCTTGCATGTGGTTGGATATGGGAGCTGGGAGCATCACCCACGCTGACCACAGCTGCAGTGGCAAGCCTGGGCAGTGGGATGGTGTTGGCGCAGATGCCATGGGACACCCCAGGGCCAGGTCCTTACAGCTGATGGGCTTCCAAGCAGCCCTTACACAGCTGCTTTTTATTTTCATTTTTCATTCCTTTCCCCCCCAAATTATGGACATAAACATGACAAAGCTGCTGATTTTACAGCCCAGGGACCTGACCTGAGGGGGCTCTACTGGGGAAACCAACCCCTTCAGCCTGATGGAGCTTGAGCGTGTTAGTCTGCAGGGCTGGTGGTCACTCCAAAGCCAAGTCAGGAGGCTTCACGGCCCCAGATGTTCCCGAGTCCCGTCTCTGTGTCCCTCTCGAGGCCACTTTGCGGAAGGTGGCTGAGGGCTGGGTGGAAAGAGCGTAGACACCGGAACCCAAGCACCCTGGCTTCGAAACTGCGTCCACACATAGTAAGTGTCTAGACTTCAGCAAGAGTCATTACTTCCCAAGGTCTCAGTTTGCTCATCTGCAAAAGGGGAAGAGGAATGCTCACTACACAGGCTTGTTGTGAGAATCAATTAACTACACGTTTCCAGCGTCTGCCATGGACCAGACATGTGACTATTAAGAATGACAAAGCCTTTGCACTCTCTTCTCACTCACCCCTGGTGATGGCGGCTTCCTTCGTGGCATCAGGGGCCAGCAGCCCTCAATGCCCCCCCTTACTTGAAGCTTAGTGATGGCTCCTGAGCTCTGCCCAAGGTCTTCCCGCCCACGTGTGCATATGCCTGTGTGTGTGTGTGTGTGTGTGTGTGTGTGCACGCACTGAGGGTGAGGGCGTGGAGCCAGGAGCAGGTGTGAGTGTGAACCTCGGCGGAGGTGTCAGGTTGGCAGCTCCACCAACCCTGGAGTCCCCCTATTCGGGGACACTCCCCAAGGCCCTTCTCCTGGCATCCCCAGCGCCCCTTCTCTAGCCCAGCCCAGGCCCCACACCCCATTCTGCCCTCAGCAGGCCCCTGAGATCAGGCTGCCCCCCTTTCCTGCCTTATCTCTGTCTCTGCAGGGCAAACCTCATCTTCTCCATGCCGGGCCTGGGGCTGCCTGCTGGTGGACCCCGAAACACAGGACTCCGGCCCTGCCTGCCTTCAGGAGCCTCAGAGCCTCCAGGGGAGGCAGGGCGTGCGGAGGGGAGGGTCTGGGCTGCGGTGGGGGGCTTTCAGTGTCTCCTCTCCCAAGCTGGGGTCTCCAGCCCCCCCTCCCCTGTTCAAGGCAAGCCCAAGGGCCTTGCCTTTCTTTTACAGCTTGTCCAAGCTAATAGCACAAACTGAGCTCTGAGAGGTAAGAACGGTTCAGCGCCTTTCCAAGTGGGTCCAGCCTGGAGCCTGACCTGTACATCTGGCCGTCTCCTAGGTACCAGCCTTCTCACTAGCTGGCCTCTGCCGCCCACCTCCAGTCCTCAGGCCAAGGCTAAGTGCTGCCCCGCGGGCTCCACCAAGAGCAAAGTCCACAGAGAGTTCTCATCGCTGTGCCAAGAGGCCATCAGGGCTGGTGTTCTCTGTTTGGGGGCACAGGTGGCACTGTCTGCAGATGGGACACACCCGTGGGCTGTGCAGTGAACCCTCCAGCCCACCTATGCTAAGTACTGAACATCAGCCACGCTCCGGGCCTCAAGTTCAGAGCGGCAGGAACTCACAGAGCCCAGAGCAGCCCCTGCCTCCGGGGAGATGGAAGATGAAGATGGAGAGCTGGGCTGCAGTGGGAGGTGGGGACCTTCAGGGACAAGTTCTGTGGATGCTCCAAGGAGGGAGAGGGCTGAGGATCGCAGGTGGAGAGGTGGTCAGGGAGGGCTTCCTGGAAGAGGTGGGGAAGGGACCACAACTGAAAGGAATGAACTGTCCTTTGTGTATGTGCCTGCTGCTCTCAACCCCTGAAAACGTCCCCTTCAGCACATTTAAGGGTTACAGCTAAATGGGTAGCTCAGTGCACAGGGCTCAGCTTATCCCAGGGAGCGGCCCCGGGGGCTGTGGTCCGTGGGGCAGCATCCCTGGCTGCCTGGCAGCAGCTTGGAAGCTCAGCCACATGTCTGGCTGCCCCGGGCCTCTGCTTCAGTTGCTGTGTCCCAGCTCTTGTGCATCTAAGCCTCCAGTCCCCGCACCTTCCACTCCCTGCTCCCAGGAGCGGCGCTGCCCCACAGTCTCTGCACACGGCCTACTCTCACCCTCCCTCTCTCTGCTCTCTGGACGCTTCTCTGTGTGTTTTGCATCCAAAAGCCCCGAGAGAGCATCTGTTTTGCTGGACAGACCCTGGGCTCTGGGCCATGCGCTCAAGCCAGGCTACTGACAGCTGCCCGGGGTCAAGGCTCCAAGTCTAGTGTCCCCAGCTGAGGCCAGAGCCTAGGGTCACATGGAAGTGCTGGCCCTCCTCGGGGCAGCACGAGGGCGGCGAGAGCCCGGCGTGCATGGGGGGTGCGTTCTCAGAAGCCCTCACATCCAAGATCACCCAGCGATCCCAGAGCCCCCCAGGGCAGCCTTGGGCAGTGCCGCAGCCCGGCAGGAACTGAGGTTGACAGGAGCTGTGAGACGCCCATCTGCGACGCTGCCCCTGGGATGCTTTGCCTCGGGGCCTCTGAGGGACTCAGGCGGTCACCGCGTGGCCCTCGACAAGCCACGAGCCCCCGTCCTCTGACCCAAGTCAGGGCGACAGACGCTGCGAGCCGCTCGGGGCTCGCCAGACCTCAAGACTTCTTGGGCAAAGGAGTTTGTTTTTTTCCGCCACACCAAACACTTTTCTTTGATTTTGCCATTGTTCTTTCCAGGGAAGTCTATTTTTAAAACCAAAAAAACATGTTTTCTAACCCACAGGACACAGGCGAGAGCCAACAAATATTTGATCTGAAAGCAATGCCTTTTGCTCGGTTTCAGCTTTGTTTTGAAGGGACGGGACAAAACATCATCCCCAGCTGTGCAGAGCGTGTGCTTGGCCCCGGGGAAGCTCTATGTTCCTTTCAGCTCAGAAATCTGGCCAGAGGTGTCTAACCGAAACCCCGTCGTGAGGGTCACATAGTTTCCAGTCTGGAGGGTGAGGTGGGGCTGGGTGGCAGCAAGATCTTCCCTTTAAATAAGGAGGAGCCAAAACACCCCAGGCTGCGGCGTTATCAACCCCAGATGCATCTTCACACACAAGGCGGCTTGTGAGGCAGAGCCACTTCCGCGTTCAGGCTCAGGGTGATGCTGCGGACAGTGCGGCTAGGAAGTAACCTGTTGATGGGTGAGATCAAGCTGTTTTGTTTTGTGGGGGTCTCTCTGTCTCTGGAGCAGCTCTTCCACCCCTGAGGGATCCCTTCCTGAGCCCACCTCCTCCTTGCTCCAGAGATGCTGTCCCCCCAGGCCTGGAGTTCCACTGACGTCGGTGTCCCCTAGGTGTTCTCAGCCACTGTCTCGGGGGCCAAATCACTCCCTGCTCCCACCCTGAATAAGAGGGAAAACTGCCAGGTCCATCCAGTGGCAAGAAGTCTTGAAGGTGAAGGGTGAGTCTCGGGCAACTGGACTTCTCTGAGACCCGGGGGGAGTCTCGAAGCAGCGGCAGGTGTGGGGCGGATCCGAGAGGGTGGTGATGCTCAGCCCCTCCCGGGCTGAGGCTTCGCACACGTGCACGGAGACTCTCTGGGCTGCAGTGTCTTCTCCAAGCCACGAAGCCAGCATCTCCTGCCTCGCAAGACACAGGTGAGGTGAGGACATGAGGCCCCGGGGCTGAGGCTGCGTGTGGGGACCACCTCCCATGTCCGTTCTCCCACCTTTCCCAGTAACACAAGCCTGGGTTTCACTGGGTACAGAACCACCCAGAATACATTACGTTCCCCCAGACGCCCTGGCACCTGGGTGTGGCCGTGCGATTGGCCAGTGGGAGGTTAGCACAAGTGCTGCGTGGAGCTTCTGGAAATTTCCTTCCAAGACAGGACTTAAAGTTCACACTTGGCCCACTTCTTCATCCCACCCTTGTGCTGTGATAAATTGTGATACCTGGTCTCCTCAGATATATTCCCACCTATCCCTGCCGGCCACGAAGCCCAGTACTTTATGGACGTCATTTAATTCACCCTCCCAATAACTCTACCATGAAGACATCATATCCCCATTTTACAGATGAGAAAACTGAGGCTCAGAGCAGTGGCTGATGCATAATTTGAACCCGTGTCGTAGAGACTCCAAAGCCATGTGCAACTGCCATGCGTTCAGCGAACACCAGTTAGATGCCTGCCCTGGGCTGGGCTCAGGATGGGGCCAGTTAGATGCCTGCCCTGGGCTGGGCTCAGGATGGGGCCAGTTAGATGCCTGCCCTGGGCTGGGCTCAGGATGGGGCCCCAGCAACAGAGCCGTGAGCCACACCCATGAAGGGCTGTGGGTACCCATTGGGCAGAGGGTGCAGGATCCGGCTCCCAGGCTTCACCCTCCTCTCCGCTTTGGCTCAGAGTCAGGTGGTGACGATTGTCAGCCCTACAGACTATCAGACCGACCTTCTGACTCCCCCTCTTCGCCACCTGTGAGCACCCACGTGCTCTTTCCTGCCCTCTTTCGGGATGAGACAGGAGCCCCTGGGAGGGATGCTGTACATTGGCCGTGTGGCTTCTGGCGTGAGTCTCCCAGGACCACCAGCCGGCAGGAGGACGGGGGCGGGGCATGAGCATGCACAGCCCCCCATAAGATGTAAGTGGGGGCTCCCCAGGTCAAGCAGACCCAGAATCCCTTGGTATGCGGAGTCCGACCCCTGAGAATCTCTTAGGACCTAAGAGCTGTCGGAGTTGGGATTTTCCACCTGGTTCTGCCCTCTGCACCGTCCAAAGCACAGCGGCTCAGCACCTTTTCTTAAGAACGCTGTGCTACTGGCCCCAGCATTTTCTCTTGAGCCACTGACGCCCATCCTGCAAATTTTGACGTGGGTGCCGGGAAAAGACAACAGAGTCACAACAGCAGCCTGGCCTGACAAGGACTGTAAAACGCCCCCAGACTGCGAAGATGCCAAAATGTAGAAAGGGTCATCGTAGAGTCCATCAAACATGGCAAGACAAGGAAGGAGGGTGGGTGCCGTCTTGAGGAGAGACCAGCCTGGCAGTGACCGGTCCTTGGGCTCTTCCCCAGGCGGGCTGGCTGGGCTGTGTCAAGACCCCGGGTGGCCACTGGGGTCGGAATGCGAGCGCTGCGTCCTGCTGGCTGGGTGCCCTTCGTTGACCTTCCTGGGCCTCTGTCTCCTGGTGTGACACGGGGCCCATAATACCCAACTCACAGGGTCATTGTGAGGCCTCAGAGAAAATGTGTAGAAAGAAGATGTGTGTTGATGCTTAGCAAATACGGGAGCCTCTACGTACCTGGTGGTCAGAAGGTTGAGAGGGGACATCAGACAGGCCCGGCCCGACTCCTGGTGGCCCGTGTCCGTAACCCCTCCGCAGATGCAGGACAGCCACAAGCCCACCTTGTGGGGCTGGGAGGGTAAATGAGGGAAGAGGGCGGTCCATGCGCAGCGGCCACTGAGCTCCCGCTGGCCCCGGGCGTGGCCTCCTTCCCCTGTATCCTCGTCCTCCTTAGCGGTGCGAGCGGGCACGACCATCCCGGCCCCGGTGCCCGGCCAGCACCGAGCGAGGGCCTCGGCCAGCAGCGTGCCTGCCCAGCGCCCCCGCTAGGTCCCCCTGGCCTCTGGCCTCTGGCAGTCGTTTCCAGTTCTTCCCAACCTTTCGGATCGCCAGCTGATCAGTTCCCTGAGCTCAAGGACCAAGGTCAGGGGCAGAAATAAAGACAAAACCGCTTAGCTGCCTTCAGTCACATTAGTTGTTGTGGGGACGGGCAGTAAAACACAGATGAGATATCAGGTGTGACACAGAAACACAGAGTAGAGTGACCGGGGGCAGATGGCAGGCTTTGGAACCAGGCAGCCCTAGGTGCTATCTGGACAGCCTTGGGTGAGCCCCTGCCCCCCCTGGGGCCCGGCCCTTTGGGCTCAACACAGCAGTGATTACTACGATCCTTAGTATTACCAGTCTTGTAGATGTAGGAGGCTCAGGGCTCCATCCGGGCCCACTGCGCGGCTCCACACCGCATACCCACCCCGGCTGTCTTCACCAGCTCATGACTCTAGTCCCATCCAAGGTCTGCTTCCAGCTGGGCTTCTCCCCTGAACATAGACACACACATCCCCCTGTGAGCTGGACATCTGCCCCACGGTCTGGTACCCGTCTCTACATCGGTGCGTCCAGAACTGAGCTTCCGGCCACCCTGGGTATGGACCAGGTACATCTATGCATCTATGAGAAGAGGGGGGTCTGGGCCTCCTAGGAAGGGGAACCCGAAATCATCGGAGGGAGGAGGAGACTGCACAGGGGCTGCTGAACACCCCCCCACCCCACGATCGCTGAGCTGAAAGGGTGACACCGGAGCTGGCATCCTGCCACGTCTTGTTGCTAGGGTACCCCTGCCCCCGATTATGCCGGGAGAGGGGTACCTGCTTCTTTGCTGGGGTCAGCTCTGCCTCTGTGACTCCCACCCTGGAGATCTGGATTTCATCTCTCTCCAGACAAAAGAAAAGTGGGGCTATAGGAGTCCACCGCCCGGGATTCCAGGGAGACCTCTGCGGCGTCTGCTGCTTGATTTCCACAGACAGCAAACCTGCCCTGAAGGTGCCCTGCAGTCACCCAAGAGCTCCAGCCGGCCCACGATCCTCGGGCCTCCCATCTTGACCTACCAGCATCACACACCCCAGCCGCATCCTTCCTCAATGAGTTATTTTTTCCTTACTGGAAAATTACAATAGTGGTATATTTTAGTTGCTAAAATTCTATGATAAAGAAACAAACAGGAAAGATGAAAAGTCAGTCCTCAACCCACCTCCCCCAGAGCTCCCTGCTGGTGACGGTTCTCTGCACAGGTATGTGTGTACATCTGTGTGAATGCACGTGCAGGAAACGCTGCGAAGGGGGAACGAAGATGCAAAGGGGGTCCTGTCAGGGCTGTAGTTCTGCATCTTGCTTTTATTTTCTTACTTACTAAGAAAATAAAAGCTGAGAACTTTTCTCAGGGCCAGAGCAGAGTCTTGTTATTGGCTGTTGTAGTTCTTTGTCATGCAGCCACCTTCCTGCCGCGGGACACACAGGTGGCTCTGCTTTCTTCTTGCCCGAGTACAGACCATGAGGCATGCGACACCTTCGGCGTTTGGCAAGGATATGTTCCTAAAAGTGGGACTTTTGGGTCACAAAGTGCGTGCATTCTACATGTGGCTAAGCCTGCCCAGCTCAGCTTCCCGCTGAACGAGGCACTACGCCCGTCCCGTGTCTGTGGCACAGGTGCATCCCTGACCCTCCTTTCAGCTCTGCCCCCACCCCCACCGTGGGTTTTTCCCGTGACTGCTGAGGGTAGGGACCTAGTCAACTGTTCGCCGGCCAGGAGTGTTTCTTAGTCTCTGAGTTGCCCCTTTCTCTCCTTTGCCCAGTTTTCTCTACTGGGCTGTGCGTGTCTTACTTATGGGCTCACGGGATCTCTTTACACGTCACGCTATTAATCGGTTGTCCGTTGTACACGTTTTAAATATTTTCTCATAGTCAAACGTCCTTTAACTTTGTTCCTCGTGTAATTTTGCCACGCGTCAGCTTTTTGTTTTTATGGCGTCAAATCTGTCAGGCTTTGCTTTTCTAGCTTCTGGATCTTGTCTTGCTTCTGAGGATCTTCCAAGACCTTGAAAACGTTCTCCTCTCTTTTCATCCAGTGATTTTATAGCTTTGTTTTTCCCTTTCACAGGCTTGACCCATCTGAAACGTATTTTGTGGTGTGACACTCCCTTTCTTGGGAAAGCTGGTCCAGCCTGGGCATACACACAGAGGCTCCCACTGGCCCATCCTCCCATCCACCCATCCCTTCACTCGTGCCCTCCACAGTGTCCTGAGGCTCCACTACGCCCCCAAACACCGAAGATACAGCAGGGCCTGCCCTCACAGGGGTCACATCTGCATGGGGGAGACAGGTGGCAAACGAACAAACACGCGGTTAGCTAATGCGACTTCAGGTAATACGGCGGGGAATGGGACAAGGGGACAGAGAGTTAACACGGAGGTGATATTTTCAATGATGTAGTCAGGAACGGCCTCTCGCAGAAGACAGCCAAAGCCAGAGATGCTGAGACATGAGGGAGGAGCCGCCTGGCTGCCTGGGAAGGCGCTCAGAGTGGAGACAGCAGCAAATGCAAGGCCCCCGACGGGGACGTGCTCCCCCAGGTCAAGGACAGCGTGAAGGTCGTGTGCTCCAGGTGGGGGCTGAGGGGTGTGGGATCACGGGGCCTCGGAGGCCCCTGGGAAGGGGCAGGTTTCACTCCGTTATTGGGAGTCTTTGATGGTGGCCTTTGGTACGTGCGGTGTCTTAGGAGGAGGTGGGCAGGTGGGCATGTGTCTTTCTTTTCTGTCGGCCTGAATGTGGGTGCAGGGGCCCCACGCCGCACTCCCCACACTGCACTCTCACTCCTGTGGGCTTTCTTTTTTTTAATTTATTTATTTTAGGCGGTGTTTGGTCTTCATTGCAGTGCCCGGGCTTCTCCTTGCGGTGGCTTCTCTTGTCGTGGATCACGGGCTCTAGGCACGCGGGCTCAGTAGTTGTGGCACACGGGCTCAGTAGTTGTGGCTCGCAGGCTCTAGAGCGCAGGCTCAGTAGTTGTGGCGCACAGGCTTAGTTGCTCCGCGGCATGTGGGATCTTCCCAGACCAGGGCTCAAACCCGTGTCCCCTGCACTGGCAGGCGGATTCTCAACCACTGTGCCACCAGGGAAGTCCTCTCCTGTGGTCTTAATAGCCACTAACGTGCAATGTCACACCCTGGCATATAGGGAGCCTTCCACGGGCATCTGAGCACAACTCACTGGAGCCTCACACCCAAAAGCTGCCACTGTGAACTCCTTCACTGCCTCTGCAGGCTCGAGAGAAGGAGCTGGCGACGGAGGCTGGTCACCGGCTGGCCAGGGAGGCCACACAGAGGACAGCAAGCCTGCCGCCACCTGGACCAGCGGAGGCTCAGCCTTCGGCTGCACACTGCTCCCTGGACTTGGGAGACTGTGACAGCGGGTCACCCAGGTGATGGCACGCATGCCTCTTCACACTCCGGGAGGGTCTGCAGAGCTGGCCAGGACGAGGAGGGAGTCCCGAGCCAAGGTAGGAGGCATAGCTGTCAGGGCTGGCCCAGCACCGGGCCGAGGCCCATGCTGGGAGGCAGCAGGGCGGGGCAAGGAGACCCTCAGTGCGGGGGAGGGGAGAAGAGGGGGCTATCCCAAGGGAGGGGGCAGGGACTCAGAGAAGTGGGGAGACAAGGAGCGACCCCACAACATGAAAACAGTATCACAGTTCACCAAGGGCTCCTGACACCAGGCTGTGCTGAGACGTATCGCTCAGGGCAGGCTCCACGTCCCACGGGCCTGAACGCTGAGATTCCAGCCAGGCCTACCTTCACCTCCGGGCCTCTTTTCATTTCTTTATTAACTCTTGTCCTTAAGAGGTGCCAAACCAAAGCCTCCTAATGCCATCTTTGCCCATCCTCGGGAGGGAAGGGTACAGCCAGCAGCACAGGCAAGCAGGGTACCTGGGCCAGGGGTCATTTGGAGAAAGAGAGCCAGGCCAGATGCACAAGGTCCGGGAACCCAGGCCTGGGCAGACACAGATGCGCTTGGCAGGTGGGGGGCCTGGGAGGGAGTGAGCATGGGGACAGGAACGTCCCACGGCCAAGCTTTCTCGGCCCGGCTTCCCACGGAGGGGCTGGGTGTCGTCCCTGGCCGGAGTCCACCAACTCCCCCCACCAGGAGGGCCGTGTGGAAGGGGCACTGGGGGTGAGGTGGGCGACAGGGCCTCCAGGGCAAAACCACGTAAGCTCTGGCCGACAGACTGAGGTGAGGGCTGGGTGGGGGTGGGCAGAAGGGCGAAGCAGGAAGAGCCGCAGCCCTGCACATCACAGGTCACGTCCACATGAGTGTGGACACAAGTCTCCTCTTCTGCATCGGTGCCGTTTTGTCCCTGAATGTGGACGCACTTCCGGTCAGGTCTCTGGAACTAATGATAACCTTAGGCAGAGAAGGATACAGACGCTCCACACACACATTCTGGAACTCAGAGCCATTCAGCCGTCTCTCCAGACCCCCTGACCATGGCCCACAACATCCTCTTCAGCCTCAACTCCACCGGGGTCCCCGAAGTTCCCAGACACCTGGCCTTGAACTTGTCTGGTCCCCTCCCCCCACCCCGGGGTCCTTGATCTGGCGCTTCTTCCCCCAGGACCCCTCCTGCGGAGTTTTGATGGCTGGCCTCCTCTCATCCTCCCGGCTCTGCCCTGGTGAGGCCCTTCCTGGACCCCCATCCACCTTCTCCAGTATTCCCTTCCCACGCTATACACAGGCTGTCATGCTTTGTCACACATATTACTAACTACAAATAGTCGTTCCTTATTAGCTAGTTAGCTGGCTGCTTAATCAGTTATTCGGTTCCTGGTTTACGTCCGCCGCCCCCCACCCCACGCCCAACTTGGTCGTAGGACCCAGAGGACAGGGACCTTGCTTGTCCTACTCAGCACTGTATCTCTTTGCTTAACACAAAATGGCACAATGTCTCTGTTGAATGAATGAATGAAGGATTGCATCTACTGGACACACGTCCCCTGAGCACTTACTGAACTTTCCAGCACAGGGCAGCTCAGATGAAAAGGACACGGCTTTCCCCCCGCACCCCCAGGAGCTCCCAGAACCGGGGGTCCCCTTTGTTGTCAGCCTGGCCCCGACCCAGAACCTCAGCCCTGACAAATGGGCTGCCCTCCGCACCCCAGGCTCCTCCACATCTGGCTTAGTTCCGGGGGCTCCTGCCCAGACGTTCCTGAGGCCCTGACCCTGCTGCTCCCGGAAGCCCTGCTCTTCCCAGGCTGAAAGTGACCTCGGGTGAAAGCAGCCACGGACTGAAAGGCAGGGGCGGGACAGACTCCTCTGGGGCAGCAGAGCCCAAGGACCCTCATCCCTCAGGAGGGTGGGCAACAGCGGCAGGCCCCTGGAGGGTGGATGCCCTGGAGGGGGAGGGGCACGGTGTGAGCCAGCAGTGGAGGGTTGACCCCCACCCACGCAAGGGATGAGCATGACGACCGCCAGCCCTCATGCCCTGGGGGCCAGGGGTGCCGAGGACACGGGCTCACCTCACCGCTGGGGAAGGCCTTTGGGCTCAGCACCCCCGTCACCAAAGCACACAGCTTCGGGAAAACCCAGCAGTGCAGCCTGGACACTTCGGCAGCTTCAGCTCAGTTTTCTCAGAGTGTGAGACCACGTGATTCCAATCTCTTGATTCCGGCTCACAAAGAAGTCAGAAGAGGCTGTAAGCACATGGAGACAGGGACCCCATCAGTGAGGATGCTCCCGCTGCAAGGAGCAGAGAAAATCAACCAGAAAAGGCACGGAAGAAAATTTTACAGAACAAGAAGTCTTGAGGAAGAGCAGCACCAGGTTGATCAATTCAGCAATTCAGTGACATCGACCCAGGTTCTTTCCGTGTTCCAACTCGGTTCCTCAGTGTGTGAGCTTTGTCCTCAGGCTAGCTCCCCTCATGGTTTCAACATAGCTGCCAATGTTCCAGGCATCGCACACAGACACCACAGAGGGAGAGAGAAGGCACCTCTTCTAACGCGTCTCTTTAGTCAGTGGGAAACCACTCCGGGAAGCTCCTCCCCCAGCTCATTTCCTCTCGCACCCTATTGACCAGAATTGTGTCACATGCTTACTCTACACCAATCACTGACAAGGAGTTTGGGATCACCATGTTTGGCTGAGAATAGCTGGGATTACCGTTGAACCACAAGTGGAGGAGGCATGGACACCAGCAAATCCAAGTCGTACCAGTAAGGTGGACAGCCGTTGAGGAAGGGACTGGCTTCCAGAACAGAGAGAACAAGGGGAGCCTTCAGAAACACAGAGTCCCACGGGCCCCACGCAAGATGGGTGTGTGGAAGACTGGAAACGCAGCCCTTGACCGCCTAGGCTCCCAGGTGACAGCACAGCTGCGTGTGGACCCCCGCCAGGGCCAGAACTGCAGATTAACAGACAAGGGAGCTTGTGAATCAGACTGGACGTCCGACCCTCTGGGCCGATGCTGTCCAGTGTGGAGCGCTGGGCTCCATAAACCTTTTGTCAAAGGAGCGCCTACGGAAGTGAATGAACTCTGGCTGATGGGGCTGGCCTCGACTCAGAAACCGGGGCCTCCACCTCTCCAGAAGCACCCAGCCCAAGCAGCTGTGGGCACCTCCCATGCTCCCAGGAAAGACAGGCGCCTCCCCGGATGGTCAGTGAGGGAAAAACCCCACCCTCTGGGACTGCATCCACTTCCTGCCGAAGAATCTTCTCGGCCCTTTACAGGCGGGCGGCTTCCCAGAGACTCCGGAGGCCCTCAGCCCACCATGAGGCTCCGCAGCACAGGAAGGGGCAGAAATGGACCCCGACTCCCCGCCCAGGGTCGTATCTCCCCGCATCATTAGCCGCTGTTGATGGAAAGTCAAATGACCCTTGAGTGGGAGGCGGCACGTGGAGGAACTTACCTGCTTTTAGAGCCAGTTTTCCCATCTTGTCATCTGCTCTTAGCTCAGGGCTGAGCTAAGGCTGGTTCTTCCCAATTCCCAGCTGCAGTGTCATGTGACCTTTCGGAGAAGCCCAGGAAGGCAACAGAACAGCCCCCATTTGGGCCATGATGTTGCAGCCTTCAGAGATTTCAGGGTGGACTCAGGCGGAGGAGTCGTGGAAAGCTGGAAGCTGAAGCTCTTTTTAATGTTCAGATTAGTTTCTTATCGATGAGCCCATCTAATTCGCTTTACAGCCCTGTAAGGCAGGCGACCTGGGGATTTTCATGCCCATTTGACAGATAAGGAAATTGAATAAATTGCAAAGTCCCACCTTGGGTGAGTGACAGAACTGATATTAGAATCCTCCCAGACCTATATATCCGGACAAAATTATAAATAAAAAAGATACATGCATCCCTATGTTCATAGCAGCACTATTCACAATAGCCAAGATATGGAAACAACCTAAATGTTCACCGACACATGAATGGATAAAAAATGAGATGTGGTACATATATACAATGGAATACTGCTCAGCCATAAAAAAAAGAATGGAATGATGCCATTTGCAGCAACATGGATGGATCTAGAGATTATCATACTAAGAGAAGCAAGTCAGAAAGAGAACGATAAATACCATCATATGGGGGCTTCCCTGGTGGCGCAGTGGTTGAGAGTCTGCCTGCCGATGCGGGGGACGCGGGTTCGTGCCCCGGTCCGGGGGGATCCCGCATGCCGCGGAGCGGCTGGGCCCGTGAGCCGTGGCCGCTGGGCCTGTGCGTCCGGAGCCTGTGCTCCGCGGCGGGAGAGACCGCGACAGTGAGAGCCCCGCGTACCGCAAAAAAAAAAAAAAAAAAAAAAAAAATACCATCATATGGTATCACTTATATGTGGAATCTAAAATATGACATAAGTAAACTTACCTGCAAAACAGAAATAGACTCACAGACATAGAGAACAGACCTGTGGTTGCCAAGGGGGAGAAGGGTGGGGGAGGGATGTATTGGGAGTTTGGGATTAGCAGATGCAAACTAGTATATATAGGACGGATAAACAGCAAGGTCCTACTGTATATTACAGGGAACTATATTCAATATCCTGTGATAAAACATAATGGGGGCTTCCCTGGTGGCGCAGTGGTTGGGAATCTGCCTGCCGATGCAGGGGACACGGGTTCATGCCCCGGTCCGGGAAGATCCCACATGCCGCGGAGCGGCTGGGCCCGTGAGCCATGGCCGCTGAACCTGCGCATCCGGAGCCTGTGCTCCGCAATGGAAGAGGCCACAACAGTGAGAGGCCCGCGTACCGCAAAAAAAAAAAAAAAAAAAGAAAAGAAAGAAAAATGGAAAAGAATATGAAAAAGAACATATATATATATATGTATAACTGAGTCACTTTGCTGTACAGCAGAAATTAACACAACCTTGTAAATCAACTATACTTCAATAAAATAAATTAAAAAAAAAAAAAAAGGGAATCCTCCCAGCCCTGGGCTGTTCAGTTACACCACTCAGGACGCTCTGTGGGTGAGTAGGCCCTGCACTGGGAGGGGACCCAACGTTGTCCTCTCCACTCAGGCCCCCTCCAGCAATGCCTCCTTTTCATGAGACTCTTTCCCAAGGCACCAGGTTGTCCCTTCAGCTGGTTGAAGCCTCACGAACAAGGCTGACTGATGCACTCTTGGTGGTGATGCGATCCTTTGAATTTAGCTACCAACTGGGGGAGTCACTTGTGCCCGGTTGACACCTTCTCTTGTCAAAGATAACTGAGGCAGGCCTTGGCCCACTTGGCCCCATCAGCAGAAAGGACACAAAGTCTCTCTCTCTGGGGTGCCCAGAGCCCCAAGATGCCCAGCCTGCTGGCACTGCACTTGTTGGCAGCTGATCTTCTGAAGGACGTGTGCTCCCTTGAACCGATAAGGCAAGACCCAGTTCCAGCATCCTTGGTACCCCATTGCGAGAGGCTGCCCCAGTGCCTGCTGGGACCTGAGCCACCAGAACATGGCCAGCCTTGGTCTCTGCCATGGGCGTGTGCCCCTCCCGTCTGGACCTGTGAAAAGGATGAGCCCTGGGCTCCCCTGTTGCTCAGGAACCCGAGCCTTCCCCTCCGGGTCCACCAGTCTGGAAGGCAGCACTATAGGTGCTCTGTGCTTTGCTCCTTTCCTTAAGCCCTTGACTCTGGGAAAAAGCCATCATCCCAAAGGGACAAAAGCTGCCTCGAGCTCACTCCAGCGTGTCTCCCGGTCGACTCTCAAGGCCCTCCGTCTCTCTCAACGCCAGGCCCCCCTATTTGTGAAGCCCGGCCAAAGCCCCTCCCCACCCGCACCCCCGGCCTCCTCGACGACCGTCAAGGGCCAGCTCAGGATTTTAAATCCCACCCCTGTGCGGACAACCCCTGGATCTGAATCTCCAGTCGGAGTCTCTCTCCGGATCTCCAGCCCCGCCATCTCCAGACTGGAAGTGTCGCCCGGCCTAAGCCGCAAAACCGTTCGCGGCCAGCTTCTTCTTGGGGGAATCATGGTGGACGCCCCACCCCCACTCTGCTCCCCAGGCCAGTCCCAACCCCCCACCCCCCAGCCCCAGGAGCTTTACTTTCAACCTCCGACATCTCCTCCCCTCCGCCGCACTCTCTTTCCCAGTAGGGGCTCCTCTCCTTGCATCTAAACTTACCCTTTTGTGTCCCATTGCCCGAGATGGTCTCCCAGCTAAAAAGTGAACCCACCGTAACGTGTTGTGGGTTGCCCAGATCATAAATATTTGCAGCGCTACTAGAGATCTGGGAGAAGTGCCTCAGCCCAAAGGAATGGACAAAATGGGTGAGGTCGCTGACGGCAGAGGCACTGGGGTGGGGGAGGGGAGGGGTCTTCGAGCCCTCCGCCCCTCCCCCACTCTGCCTCTGCCCTCAGCCAGCTCCTGGCCCGGGGGATGCGCAGCAAAGGACCAGAGGCTCGTGTCCCGATCTTCCCAGCTCCGCTCCACCCTGGCCTGGGGTCCGTGCGTGCAAAGCCAGGTCCCCGGCTGGAGGAGGCCAGGTGGCCAAGGCCGGAGTCCCACGAGCAGAGAATTCAGGACTTGAACCTTTCAAAGTCTGAGTCCATTTAGAAAACACAACTTCCGTTCCTTAAACATAAACGGAGAGTGGTGGGTGGGGAGGGGTGGGGAGGGGTGGGGAGAGAGCGCAAAGCAGCTCATGAAAGGGCTGCGGGTCCCGCTGCACAGCACCGGGCTCCAGAGATGCCGCCTGCGGGCGACTTCACGGTGAAGGAGTCATCACATATGGGGTAAATCCCTTCTTCATTATGCACCCGCCAGAGCGCAGGGGGAACGGCACACAGCCGTTTGGCCCCGGTTCAACGAGCTGGAGGGTGCTCTGAGTCATGGAGGGACCCCAAAAGCAATCAGCGCTCCCCGCCATCCCTATCTGCCTTCCGCTGTGGAAAAACCTGCGCTAGACGACGCCGGTGGGGCCGCCCCGAATGCCCGCGGTCCTCCGCTCTCCCGGACACCTCGGCCCCCAGCGCAGCTGGGCTCCCGCCCCGTGTCTGCCCTTCCTGGCCCTCCCACTCCATGCCTGGGCGGTGGCCCCTACCACACCCTCGGATCCGTACAACAGCAACGGGCGTCCCTGGCGGGGGGTGGGGAGTGGGGGGTGGGGCAGGAGGGCCTCCCGCACGCCGTGCAGCAGGGATGCTCCAGCAGGGATGCGGCTTCATCGTCCCCAGGCCTTCCTCCTGAGCTAGGCCTGTGCTGCCCGCAGCGAGCCCTCCTGGGTGGCAGAAGCTGGCGGCCTCCCTGGAGGAGGGGGCAGGGCTTCCTGTTATGGAAGGACCCCACGGAGCCCCTGAACCCACTGCTCTCATCCCAGCCTGCCTCACGGGTCGTGTCCTCCTTCTAAATAACTGCTCCTCTTCCAAACTCATCACCAAGATCCCCGTCCCCCAGGAAGCCCTGGGCTCACAACAACCACTCCTGCCAGTGGCTTGCGCCCCCGCCCCATCAGAGCTGAGGGCAGGTTCTGTTGCTCCGTCCCGGCGTTTGGCTAGAGGACCAGCAATGCGGGATCCGGCTCCGCCCATCACCCCGCATCCTCTGAGGTCCTCAGGAGAGACGCGCAAAGAAGCACGAGAACAAGGTGGCTTCAGGGATGCCTCGCTAGGTCCCACTTCAGGAAGGGAGGACTCCTGCAGCCGCTGGGAGTGCTGCCCCCCTTCCCCCCGCCCCCCGCCCGCAGTCACCTCTCTCTACCTTAACCCCCTGCAGGATCCCCCTCCCCGAGGACACGCCCCCTTCCTCGGTGGGACTGCTGCCTTGAGTGATGGACAGCCTCAGAGGTAACAGAGGCTGGGATTGCATCCTCAGGAACCCCTCAGGGTGGGCTCAGGCCTTTGTGGAGGCTGCCTGGCAGCTGCGCACCCCTGCGTCTGCCCTTCCCTTCCATAGGGGTGTACCCCCAGAGCGCTCGCAATAAACATCCCACAGGCAGACCTCCTCTCCATGGCAGTGGGCTCCCCGGGGACCACACCTGCAACATATGCCAAGCAGGAGATGGAGAAAGGAACACTTTATTAAAAACCGGTCTCTTGGGCTTCCCTTGTGGCGCAGTGGTTGAGAGTCCACCTGCCGATGCAGGGGACACGGGTTCGTGCCCTGGTCCAGGAAGATCCCACATGCCGCAGAGCGGCTAGGCCCATAAGCCATGGCCGCTGAGCCAGCATGTCCGGAGCCTGTGCTCCGCAACGAGAGAGGCCACGACAGTGAGAGGCCCACATAACGCAAAAAAAAAAAAAAAAAACCGGTCTCTTCCATGTTTCCATGCAGAGATCCGGAGAGCTGGGTGGAGAGCACATTTGGGTCCTCAGGCCGGAGAGGCTTCCTATTCCCCTCCAAACGTGAATCCGAATCTTTCTTGCCAGTCCTGCCCAAACCAAACTCTTAGTCAGCATGCAGAGGGATAAAACAGTCCAGGATAAGCCGGGGCCCTCTTCCTGGGCCAGGAGAAACAGAAGACCCTGGAAGAAGGCAGCCCCATTCACTGCACATCTGTGAGGGCCAGGGTCCTGCCCGTTGGTGCATTTTGCCATTGAGCAGAATAGTAGCTTCTCTTCCCTTGGAAGGGACGTGGAAGGAAGCAAGGAAGCCAGTGGGGCAGTGGAAGGCCGGCTTCCCCTCCGAGCCTCTGATTTGAAGCTGAGCCCAGGGACCATCGAAATTGTTTCCGTCTCCACTCAGAGATTATTATTAAGTGGGCAGTGATGTTAATCCTCGGAGCCTTGGTTCACTCCACTATAAGATGGCAGCAGCTGCCCCACCCTGCCTACCCAGGACCTGGGTGAGGACGCGCTGAGAAAACGTATCAGGAAGGCTCTGTGAGCCCTGAAGAGGTACACAAGAGCAGAAGCCTGCTATTATAGTGATGCTGGAGTTTCCCCACGAACTGTCTGGTCCTCCGCTCCAGATTTTCACCACTCAGCAGGGCTGGGCTCAGGCAGCTGGGCTTCCCGCCAGCCAGCAGAACCAGCCCGGACACAGGTGTCCACCAAAGCTGGCCACATGAATGAATTCGGGATTGAAAGGATCGGCGAGCACCCATTCACTTTCTCCCAAGGGCCCAAAGGCACACGGACAGATAGGAGGGTCAGCGTGACATGGAATCTAGCCCAGCTGTTAGGAGACTTCGTGTGGCATTCCTCTCCATAATTATTTCATTCCTTCTGTCCTAACACTCACATCTTGCGTGTTGGTTTCTGCGCTGTTTGTGGTTGGGCTGAGACAGGGTGGGGGAGGGGGAGGAAAAGGGAGACTTGGTTAATGCGCACAGGGGATCTGTGGACTTTATGAAGAGTCCACGGCACCCAGGATACCACTCCTCAATATACAGACCGGGCACTGCACCAAAGTGCCCAGCTGGGGGGACGTGGGGAGGCTCAGGTCCAGCCTGCAGTCCACTGGTCAAGCCCTGTGCCCAGAGGGGCATTTTTCTCGTTCTTACAAACAGGCTCCATAGGTTGGCAGTACCTTCAGAGGAATGGTGCTATTTTACAGAGGGAGAAGCTGAGGCTCAGAGAGGTTAGGTAACTTGCTCAAGGTCACACCACAGGTAGGTGGTTTCGGCCAGGACACAATTTCAGCTCTATCTGACTCCACCCAGCTGGTTTATCCCTGAGTCATACAATCTGGGCACGCAGATCATCCCTCACATGGGATGTGTTAGAGTTCTTTTGATTTCAAGTAACACAGACCAAACCAGCAAAAGAAAAAAAAAATCTATTAGAAGGATGCTGGGAGGCCTGGTGGAATCTGAGGAAGGAACTAGAAATCCCAACAGGAAGACCCAAAGGACAGAATCCAGGAATGTCTGGGACAGCTCCGAGGACCCCAAAGGTGGAAGTTCATGGCCTTCCGTCCAGAACTCTGTCATTAACGTGATTTGGTTTCTGGTCCCTTGATTAAATTTCCAAAAAAAAAAATATATATATATATATATATTTTTTTTTTTTTTTTGAGAGAGAACGTGATTGGGCAGCATGGGTTAAATGTCTGCCCTTTCTTCGATATTTTCCTGGGGTCAGGTCCCACATGACAGGCATGACAGCCAACAGCCTATGGGTCATAGGACAATTGCCAGACCAGGTGCCTTAGACCCAGCAAGAGGGGCCACAGCCCTGGGCTCCATGCTTCAGCAGCCTACATATGAAACACACATACACACACACACACAATTGTAACAGATCCTTTTGAATTTTTTAGAGAAAAAATACTTTTCTGAAAACACGAAACAAACTCTTTTGTCCTTATATTTATCATAATTCAGATTTTTTGATGGAAATATATTCAAATTTTATACACTTTAAATATAATACAATTACACTTTCTTTTCAATCCTTCGGGTCAGGGCTGGCCAACTTTTTCTTAAAGGGCCAGATAATAAATATTTGAGGCTTGCAGGCAATATAATCTGTCTCAACTACTCAACTCTGCTGTGACAGCGTAAAAGCAGCTATAAATAAAATGTAAATGAATGTGTGTGGCTGTGCACCACTAAAACTGTCTGCACAAAAATGATCTGTTTATATGTTGCTTCCTGTGTAAGACAGTTTTTGGAGTCAAGGTGAGCAAAAAGTGTTCTTTGATCAACTGTGAACAAAGATTGTCAAATCTCACCATACTGCCCACTGAACATTAGTATTCAAAGAAAGTCAATTCTGATGAAATCATTGACGAACTTGCAGAAGCTAAGGCTCAAAATCAGAAACCGTAATGTTCTTCTCTACTGTGACTGACCAATATCTCGATAAAAGTATTTTCCCTTTTTCAAAAAAATAGAAAACCCACTGATGTGGGAGTTTGGGGTTAGCAGATGCAAACTATTATATAGAGAATGGATAAACAACAAGGTCCTACTGTGTAGCACAGAGAACTATTTTCAATATCCTGTGATAAACCATAATAGAAAAGAATATGAAAAAGAATGTGTGTGTATATATATATAACTGAATCACTTTGCTGTACAGCAAAAATTAACACAACACTGTAAATCAACTGTACTTCAATAAAATTAATTTAAAAAAAAAGAAAATTCACTGATGTGACTTAAAAGTATGAATCCTGGGCTTCCCTGGTGGCACAGTGGTTGAGAGTCCGCCTGCCGATGCAGGGGACGCGGGTTCGTGCCCCAGTCCGGGAGGATCCCACGTGCCACGGAGCGGCTGGGCCCGTGAGCCATGGCCACTGAGCCTGCACGTCCGAAGTATGAATCTGTTACTTTTCTACTCCTTTCCCGTCTCCTACATCCGTTAGGTGCTGAGAAAATTCCAGAAGCTTAGGCTGTGGTAAAATAGTCTCTCCTGAGGGCAGGTCTTATTGAGAACAAGGGTGGGGGGCCCTTGGGAGTTTGGGTGTCTGGGATTGACACACACACACTGCTATGTTTAGAATAGATAACCAGGGGACTTCCCTGGTGGTCCAGAGGGTTGACTCCCCACTGAGAATGCAGGGGGGCCCAGGTTCCATCCCTGATTGAGGAACTAGATCCCATATTCCTGCTGCAACTAAACAGTCCACATGCCGCAACAAAGATCCCGCATGCCGCAACTAAGACCTGGCACAGCCAAAATAAATAAATATTATTAAAAACATAAAATGGATAACCAACAAGGACCTACTGTAAGCACAGGGAACTGTACTCAATATTCTGTAATGACCTAAACGGGAAAAGAATAGATACTTACGTACGTATGACTGGTTCACTTTGCTGTACGCCTGTAACTAACACAACAGTGTTCATCAATGATACTCCAATGTAAGATAAAATTTTTTTGAAAAAAGAAAACCAGAATGCTCTAGAGTATTTAAAAATGGTTCTTTTCCCTTCCCCCTGCTGGAAGCGGGAAGGGGTTTTTCTCTGAGGACCTGGTGGAACTCTGGAGGAAAAACTCACAGAAATGTGCTCCCCGCGGCCACCTCCCCTTGAGTGGGTCTCCCTGCAATTTGTAGTTGATTTTTTTTAGTGTGTTCAGCCTTTTTATTTATTAGGATGAAGTGGGCACCTCTAAGCTCCTTAAATTCTGACCCAGAAATCGTATGTCCTATCATTTTCTCCTCTTTTTGCACTGTAAATTAATTTTATTTAAAAAATATTTACCAGCATGATTACGAGAAGAATTTATTTCACTGTCTGTGCTTCCTTTCTGGCCGTTATTATTCATTTCATTTCCTGGTTATTTTCTGAAAATAGTCTTATTGCCTAGAGGAAGGGGATTTGAAAGAAGGATACACTCGGAGTGGCAGGATGCTGGGCCCAGCTCGTGTTGGCTCACGGGACCCAATAGTGAAATCTCTTTCCTGCTCTGTGTTCAGTGATGTCCTGTTGGTAGCTTGACATCAGCCACAGTGGTAGTATTTACACCAGGGAAATGCAAACACGATAAATCAGGGCTCCCCCCCGCCGCCAAGAGAGCTGGTTGTTAAATACATACCAGTACACCTCTGACTCTGGGTACCAAATACACTAGGTACACCACTGATCTTCAGGAATTGCATGGGCCCCATCTGGTCTATAACCCCCTTTAAAAAAAATTTTATTGGAGTATCGTTGGTGTACAATGTTGTGTTGGTTCCAGGTGTACAGCAGAGTGATTCAGTTATACATATATATAAATTCATTCTTGTTTAGATTCTTTCCTCATATAGGTTATCACAGAATATGGAGTAGAGTTCCCTGTGCTATACAGTTGGTCCTTGTTGGTTATCTGTCTTATATATAGTAGTAGGTGTATGTTCATCCCAAGGTCCATATTTGTCCCTCCCCCCCACCCCACATTTACCCTTTCGTAACCATAAAGTTTGTTTTTGATATCTGTAAGTCTGTTTCTGTTTTGTAAATAAGTTCATTTGTATCATTTTTTTAAATTAGATTCCACATGTAAGTGATATCATGTGGTATTTGTCTCTTTCTGACTTACTTTACTTAGTATGATTATCTCTATCCATTCATGTTTCTGCAAATGGCATTATTTCATTCTTTTTTTATGGCTGAGTAGTATTCTGTTGTATATATGTGCCACATCTTCTTTATCCACTCCTCCGTTGATGGACATTTATGTTGCTTCCATGTCTTGGCTATTGTAAATAGTGCTGCAATGAACATTGGGGTGCATGTTATCTTTTCAGATTATGGTTTTCTCCAGATATATGCCCAGGAGTGGCAATGCTGGGTCATATAGGAGCTCTATTTTTAGCTTTTTAAGGAACCTCCTACTGTTCTCCATAGTGGCTTCACCAATTTACATTCCCACCAACAGTGTAGGAGGGTTCCCTTTTCTCCACACCTTCTCCAGCACTTACTGTTTGTGGACTTTTTGATGATGGGCGTTCTGACCAGTGTGAGGTGATACTTCATTGTCTATACCCCTTTAAAGAAGTGATGGAATTTGCAGGCCATGCTCAATTTTATGGCTTGACGGAGCAGATAACACCCAGCTAACCAGAGAAGCACAAGCTTCATGACCTTCTGACACCTTCCAGTCGGGTGTACCATTTCTCTACCAGGCCCAGGGTAACGCCAAGGGCTCCTTGCCAAAACGAGAAGAGTTGCTTGCTAAACAGATCATAGCCTTGTTCCAAAATCTTAGGGTTTCTGCTGATTCTCCAATCAATGATCTACTAAAGCAACTTGGCACCATTGAATCTATTGGGTTATTGGCCCAAAGAACAGAGCTGCTTACATTAGAGCCTGGACCAGCTTAAGAGGCTTCTCTTGCTCTGAGCCCC
This sequence comes from Delphinus delphis, assembly GCF_949987515.2. Classification (NCBI taxonomy): domain Eukaryota; kingdom Metazoa; phylum Chordata; class Mammalia; order Artiodactyla; family Delphinidae; genus Delphinus; species Delphinus delphis. Next base: position 114,342,326 of record NC_082689.1, on the reverse strand, counting down.
ACCCAGAACTGGGAACCTTACAGCTCACTCAGTAAATGAATCAGAAGAGCACAACCAAACATGACATTTGGTTCTTTCCACGCTCCTTCCAAAGCCCAAAGGAGTTCCTAAAGCATCATGCCTCCTTCTTTGTAGTAGAAGATATAGTGAATCAATTTCTCCTTCACTTTGGAGGGAGTATCTCAATATGTCCGAGACACCAGGATCCAGAAACTTCAGTGAGGTAGCCTGAATTTTAACGGGATTTATTGCTGATCCTGTAGCGCATGTATGTCTTGCAAGAGCATTAAGTACCTGTTATTTTCTACCCCCCCCGTGACCTGTGGGCTTGAGGTCAGCAAGGCGGTACACTAGTGTTATATCGTGTGGGGTGATGAGAGCATTAGAGTGATTGTACCACAGAGCCAGGAGACGGATGTAATCCAGACAGCAGATGGCGAAGATGCACTGCAATCCTTTTCAGGTGAACTCTACTGAATTCCTGATGCCTCTATGCTCGAAGGGACTGCAAAAAGGAAAAGGTTTACCAGCTCTGATGCCTATCAGGATATCTCATCTAAAATAACAGCTGAGGGCTTCCTTGGTGGCGCAGTGGTTGGGAGTCTGCCCGCCGATGCAGGGGACATGGGTTCGTGCCCCGGTCCGGGAAGATCCCACATGCCGCGGAGCGGCTGGGCCCGTGAGCCATGGCCGCTGAGCCTGCGCGTCCGGAGCCTGTGCTCTGCAACGGGAGAGGCCACAACAGTGAGAGGCCCGCGTACCGCAAATAAATAAATAAATAAAATAAAAATAAATAAAAAAAATAACAGCTGAAATTGAAATGACCACTTGAATAAGCTTACATGATCTGTATTCTCCAAGATGGATCTGTGTTCTGTACCAACTAAACATGCAAGCTGTATGATAGTGTAATTGAAATCACTTCACTGAATTTTTCTCAAATGTTCCACATTGGCACAAATATCTGAACTTCTTCAAGGATGTGGCATTGTATGGGCTGATAGCTTTGATAGGGAGGTGGAATTCTGGAAGCTTCCCCATGGCCCCTCCCTATTATAATTGTCACTATTCCACAAACCAAGGAGTCGTGTGGAGATTCTGTCAATTCCCAAGCATGTCCAATCAAATTAGTCACTCAAAACCTTGGCAAATGAACATGGGGTAGATTCTGGTTCCCATTGCCTTCACCGAGGTGGACTGGAGTCAAAACTCCAATTATCACCTTAGCCGCAAAATCCTCTAGCTGGTAGCCCACAGTGATGTTTTGAGTTTCCAGGAATCAGTCTCAGCTCAGAGCCAATGTTCAATAGCCATTTCTCCAACGCAGAATTACCCGGCCAATGAGCCGGGTCACTTAGTGGGAGGTCAGGAGGAAGATTCACATTCCTGCAACGCCCGGCTTTAAGGGTGATGGATTCTTTCCATTGATTCTGGGTCTGTGCATAGAATCAGGTCTAGGGATTGATCGGTTAAGAGGCCATGTCTCTCTGTCACGATGGTCCAAGCCATGTCCGAGAGGCTGTTAGCAGACTACCTGTCTGTCTAGTTCAGCCTAAGTCCCCCGAAATCAAAGCCACAACCAAGATCCCCGCAGGTCAGATGATCCACCCTCTCCAAGGGTCACCACGCCCATTGCCTCTGATGGTCCAGTGCCACTGCCCAGCCTGTGCCCCTCAGGCTCCTGCATCCTTGAAGTCAGTGCCCGTTCAGCCACACCGTCTCCGACCTCATCCCTGGTCTTCAGAGAACAAGCATCCCAGCACTTTCCAAAGATGCTAGCACGCCCCTCACCAGTGTGTTTCTGGTCTCAGAGGTGCCTCTTAGAGAACAAAATTAAGGGAGAGTTCCTGTGTAACAGACTCACTTCAGAGCCGTCGCTTTACGGGGAGCTTCTGGCATTTCGATGGTGGCCGCCACTGAGTCCAGGCTTCTGGCACCAGCCAGAGAAGAGAGCTGCTTCCAACTGCTTGGGACGCACATTGGACCCGCATCTCCGGGAAGGCCCTGGGGCACCCCCGATGTAAAGCCCAAGGCTTGAAACGTGCTTAGAAATAGAGCCCACAAAACACACTGATAGTGTGCCCTGGAGTCTGAGGAAGAGGAGATTTCAGAGATGATTCCCTGGTTTTGTCAAGAGCAGCTGGTGGATCGCATTGTCCTTTGGTGACACGGGTAAAGTGACGAGGATGCAGGTTTGAGGTCAGTGCTGCTGGTATACCCACTTTGCAGAAGTGGAAATAAACGTCTCAAGGATGTAAGCAACTTGACTGAGAGCATACAGCTGCTAAGTGACAGTGCAGGATTTTTAAATTTATTTTATTTTTGGCTGCGTTGGGTCTTTGTTGATGCGCGGGCTTTCTCTAGCTGCAGTGAGCGGGGGCTACTCTCTGCTGGGGTGCACGGGCTTCTCATTGGGGTGGCTTCTCTTGTCACGGAGCACAGGCTCTAAGCGTGCGGGCTCGGCAGCCGTGGCTCGCGGGCTCTAGAGCACAGGCTCAGTAGTTGTGGCGCTCGGGCTCAGTTGCTCCGCAGCATGTGGGATCTTCCCGGACCGGGGCTCAAACCCGTGTCCCCTGCATCGGCAGGTGGATTCTCAACCACTGCGCCACCAGGGAAGCCCCGACAGTGTAGGATTAAGCCCACCCCACCCCCAGCCACCCTTCCCTGCTCCCCCGCCTTTTTGGCTGTCTCCTACCCAGGTCTGACCAGCTGGTGCATTTGGAGGATAGAAGCTAGAACGCTTCACATACTGTTTAAACTTAATGCTCTCTGCGTCCCTGTGACGTAGATTCAATCATCCCCAATATTCCAGATGAGGGAACTGAAGTGCAGACATGCTAATTAACTGCTTAAACCTACAGATGACTGGTGCTAGCTCCTATGCTTTGTCTCACCAGGCTATTAGGAAGATCAAAAGAGAAAGGGTTTGTGAAAGTTCTTTGAAAAGTTTGCTTCCCCGGGTATAGTGCAAAACCAACTGGCCACGGTCCTTCCTGTGGCTTCTTGTGCAGCGGCTGGGCAACTTTGGTGACTACTACGGCCACGGGGACATTTCCTGTGGGTCGGGGGGGGGGCCCTGGGCCCACCCCACGGCTTCAAGAGAGCAGCCAAGAGCAGTGGCCAGGCCCCTGCTGCCAGGGTTAACGGGGAGGTCCAAGGCCTAGGCCTGCTCCAGTCAAGGGCCACCCTCTGCTCAGCCCGGGCCTAGGGAGAGGGCTGGGCCGGGGGAGGGGAGCGGACTCGAGGCTTGTGGATTTGGTGGGAGGAAAGGGTTTTGCGATGGAATGTTTTTCCCTCCCCTCCCCACGGAGAAAAGGGTGGCCTCCTGCCACGGTTGATTTTACACATCAATTTGACTGCACTAAGGGATGCCCAGAGAGCTGTTAAAACATTATTTCTGGGTGTGTCCGGGAGGGTGTTTCTAGAAGAGATTAGCCTTTGAATCAGTTGACCCGGTGGACACCACTCTCACCCACGTGGGTGGGCATCACCTGATCCGAGGAGGGCAGCACGGAACACAAAGATGGGGGAGGGGTGAATCTGCGCTCTCTGCTTGAGCTGGGACCATCTTCTCCTGCTCTCCACATCGGCTCCCTGGTTCTCAGGGCCGTGGAGAACCAGCATCAGCACCTCACCCCCCGTAACGGGTTCGCAGGGCTTCAGCCTCAGATGGCGAGCTCCACCGCGGGCGCCCCTGGCCCGCAGTCCTTCCAACTCCGACTGAACTCCACTCTCTGGTCCCTCAGCTTGCAGGTGGCAGATCATGGCATTTCCTGGCCTCCCTGATCTCGGGACCAAGTCCTGAAATAAGGGAGGGATCCGCGTGAAGGGGAAACGGTCCTCGGGAAACACCCTTGCACTGGGTGTGTGACCACCACGTCAGCTCCCTGCCAGCTGCAGAAACCAGGGACAACTTCCCTCTGTCCTCCTCTCCTGGCCTCACCCTGAGGGTGGCCACGTCCAGAAGCCAGGCTGGGGTGAGGCGAGAGGGAGTGTATGCCTCAGAAGAGACCCCTTTGGGGGCGTTCCTGCTATGACGTCAAGTCTGAGCGGGGGGCAAAGTAAGATGTACTGAGTTTGGGATGGGAGGTTGAAACCAGAATCTCCTACTAACCAAAAGTTGCTCGATCCGCTTGCCACGTGGTTAACGATTCAACAAAACTTGCCGACGGCCATGCGTTGTAGTTAAACCTCTAAACCGACCCTCTTCCGTGTAACTCCCCCCAAGACGATCTGGAAGGCGGCCCCGCCCAGGTGGACGCTGTCTCCCACAGGCTCTCTGTAGAGGGAAACCTGCAGGTCCCAATTCCCTCCTGTTAGCCTTGGCTGTGACCCCAGGCCTGCGGCCGGTGCTGAGAGGAAAAGGAGGAGATGCTGGATGCTGGCTCAGAGCTCAGTGACAGCACTCCCACCCCACTGACAGCGACCAGATGGCGAAGCCCTGTCCTGGGACCACCCAGCGCTCACCGCGGAGCACGCCTGTCCATCACAGGCCGGCAAATTAGCCCTTCGGGACTGCTGTTTGCAGCCCAGGCCTTGCTTCTTTAAGCCTTGTCCTCTTTGTCGGCTGTCTGTCCGTCAGAGATGGGTTTGAGAAAACCAAACCTAACACTTGCCCTAGGAAGCAGAGGACGAGGTCAGAGGCTGCTGGCTTGGGAGGATTCTGCGCGTTCCTTTTGGCATCCGACCAGGCTGCATGGCCCGATGGCCCTAAACGTAGGGCCCAGCAGTCGGCGCCGGCACTGTGATCACAGCCACCTGTAGTCAAGGCCCGAGGGTGGGAACCTGGCTTCACGCGTTTCAGCACAGAGACGCTGGCCTGCAGGGAAAGTCAGACGTGGTCCTCAGCAGCTTCCGTCACTTCCTGTCTTGATGCTTTGCGTGGGATGGAGGTGCAGGGCTGTCCCATTCCGGGCCCAGCCCTCTGCTCCCTGCAGCACGCACACAAGTGAGGGCTCTAGGCCGGCCTAGGCCACGCCTGGGCTCGGAGTTCGTACAGGATGGTGGGGACGTGGGACCAAACAGGGAGCCTGGAGCTGTCTTCTCGAAGGCTTCATGCAAGGGGCAACGAGCCCCAAAGAAGGATGAGTTTCAGGGTGACTTGGGGAGCAGGCCGGGGGCGTGGGTACCCAGGATGAGACTCACGGATGTGCTGGCCGAAACTCCCGGGAAGTCTCCTGCGTCCAGGCCCCGGGCTGCGGCCGGCCGAGGATGAGACCACGAGGGGCCAGCAGGACTGCGCCCTCAGGAGCTTCCTGAGAAAACACAGCAGAGAGCAGCCCGGACCAGGGAACGGTCCCAGCCGAGCGCTGGTGCGGGTGCGATGCCGGAGGGAGGGCTCCCGGGCGGGCCTGCGTGTCTCAGAGGCTCCGGACGAGGCCCCGCCCACCGCTGCAGCCTCCCCCTCCACCCCTTCCAGCCTCGATGAACCCTTCCCCTTCTACAGCTTTCTTCTTTGGTGCCTTGGCCGGTACTGTCCGAAATGCTCCTCCCCCGTCTCTGACGGGCAAACCCCAACTTATCCTCAGCCTCTCTGTGAAGCACCATCTCCCCTGTGCCCCTCGCCAGACGGCCCGGGGGGCCCCTCCTCTGGTCTGTCCCAGACCCTGACGGGAGCGTACTAAGGGTATCAGATATTAACTCATGTTATCCTCCCTCTAACTCTATAAAGAGACATCAGCATCTTCATCTTCTAGATAAAGGCATCAAGGCACAGAGAGGTTAAGTGCATTGCCCAAAGTCACACAGCAACTTCCTCTATAGCAGAAAACTCTTGTAACTGTTGACAGGTCTGACTTCCTTCCTGCCCAGGAGGGTGTCCAGATGCCAGCGGTCCTTCCCCACCTGACTTCACGGTGCTTTTCTGGGCCAGAGTCCAGGGGATGTTTGTCCAGCAAAGAGTGCACACTGGCCCACGAACCCCCGCCAGGTGGCGGGCACGGCAGTGATGCCTGTCAGGTGATGTTGCCTCTGCTTCCCTAGCTGCTGCCCTCCCTACCTAGAGAGGGCGGGTGACGGCAGGGCACAGCCTCCAGCAGCAAGAAAATAAACCTCCCCCATTTCTCGGAACTGGATGCTCTCCTGGCTCTCAGGCGTGAAGGCATTCTTCCAAGAGGGACCAGGGAGAGGCAAGAAAGCTGTAGACGACACGGAGTGACAGGGGAAACATGGGCCAGGCCTCATGATCCAGGCTCTGGACCTTCGCCCTGACGTCAGCCCCCTCCACCCGGATGCCACCACCCACGGTCTGTGCAGGCAGGTGGCTGGTCCCACGCCTGGGGACAAGGGAGCCTCAGGCATCAGCCCTCAGCCCACATGGCTTCCATCCTCCGGACAGGCTGACTTCTTCTCTTCCTGGGTCCCCAGGTCTGTTTGTCGCGATGGCACCTTCCCAGGTGCCTGATGCCCAGCACGGCTGCATTTAGGCACATGCCACAGGGCCTCCCTGATTTTATTATATTTTCGTATTTATGTATGTATTCATTTATTTTTTGGTTTTGGCCATGCCCTGTGGCTTGTGGGACCAGGGATCGAACCCTTGCCCTCTGCAGTGGAAGCCCAGAGTCCCAACCACTGGACCACAAGGGAATTCCCAGGGCCAATCTGATTTTAATCATGTCTCCATAGGCTGGATGTCCCCCTGCTCTTGTCTGCCTCTGTTTTCCTGACAGATGCAACAACAACTAGTGGGTAAGCACAGTCCATTGGCCCCACCAGCCTCTCTGCAAACACAGGCAAGCACACGGGGCCACTCACAGCTACGCACACGCGTATGCACAGATACGCACACACAGGCTTTGGAGTTCTCATCTCTCCCGGTACTCTGGACAGGCCCACTCTTCACACAGAGCTCTCCCAGCAACATCAGGATGAGAACAGGTCCCCATTAGTCATGGGTGGCTTTCCCAGAAGCCATTGCCTCAATACTCTTAAATAATGGGGAACTCAAGCAAGGCCATAAGCAAGGCCATCACAGGCATGACCAGTCAGAATTAGGTTCAGCCAATAAAAGTGGCTTACACCAGTGTTTATCAAACTTTAAAGGGCGTACAAATCACTCAGGGATCTTATTAACCTGTGGTGTTGATTCAGCAGGTCTGGGTGGGACGCAAGATTATACATTTCTAACAAGCTCCCAGGAGATGCCATTGCTGCTGGTCCTTGGAACACACTTTGAGTAGCAAGGGCTCAAACAAGATAGCTTCTTCCTCCCTCATGTTCTTGAAGTCCAGAAGGAGTCAGCCCAGGGCCTGTGTGGTGCCCCCTGGTCTCACAGACCAGCATTGCTCCACCACGTGTGATTTCCATCTTCAAAGTGATTCTCATGATCCAATATGGCTGCTGGAGCTCCAGCTATCACATTGCATTTCATCCAGCCCCTTTCTCATAAAGCAAGAACTGATAAAAGAGTTTGCCCCTTCCCTATGAGAACACATCCACATTTGCACACTTCCACTACTATCCACGAGCCACAGTGAGATCACATGGCCTAATTTATCTCTCCCCCCTCGCCGCTTTGGTAACCATAAGTTTGTTGTCTACGTCTGTGAGTCTGTTTCTGTTTTGTACATAAGTTCTTTTGTATCTTTTTTTAGATTCCACATGTAAGTGATATCATATGGTATTTGTCTTTCTCTGTCTGACTTACTTCACTTAGTAGGATAATCTCTAGGTCCACCCATGTTGCTGCAGATGGCATTATTTCATTTTTTTAATGGCTGAGTCATATTCCGTTGTATATTTGTACCACATCTTTGCACAGATGCCTTCATCAATGTTCACACGTTCGCACACAGAGCATCCCAAGACCCTCCTGCGTTCCAGGTGCCAGGCCTGACGGTGAGGATTTAGGGCCATTTCACACGTGGGCCTGCCCTCAAGATGCCCACACTCTGGTGGGGAGACAGGTAAGTCTGTAGACAATTTTAACCTGGGGTGGCAAGCGCCCCAGGTGAGGGACAGTGACCACAGACCCCTGTAGGGCCCAGAAGCCAGCCCCTCGTGCAGCATCAGAGGTGTGAAGACGGGGGAGGTGCCCACACCATAGCCTGCCCCAGTCTGCTCTCGCGGACCCTTAAGGTGTCTCCAACGTGGCCCTGGAATGAACCTGCGGGCTGAGAGCTCCCTGCAGTGCCAGCCTTGAGCGGTCCTGGGGGGTGGGTGGCGCTGGCCCCCCTGCTGCCCCCTCCTCCTGCGCCAGGACCTGGCGTTCTCATGCCCTCCCCCTCTTGTCTGTCCTGGCCACTATGTGCCCAGACCCCCTTTCTGAGCACTCCGTGGGGTGAGGCAGACTCTATCTCCAATGAAATGAAACGATGGCAAATGAGGAGGGTTTCCGAAGGGGCCCCTATCTCTTCTGTCCGAGGTCTTAGCCCAGGAGGTTTTCACAACAGCCCTGGACGGTGCTCAGTGTGAAGCATCTTCAACACACTTTGCTCAACAAACCCTTCTCTGACCATGTGCTCATCACTGGGGATCCAGAAACTCACAGAGCCCCAGTCCTTGCCTGCCCCCAGCCCCGCGCTGGCCAGTGGGCCCCGGCCTGAAGGGTCACACGCACCCTGACGGACGTTCCTAAATCCTGGGGTCCTGGCCTGGGGACTCCCAGAGACACCAGACCCCAGGGAGCCAGCTGCCCCCACCATGCACAGCTCATGCTCCCAGGAGAACAAACAGCGCACTGGGTAGAAGGCAGGGTGGGGGGCGGCAGGTGGACAGGACCGAAGCAGCTTGTCCCTGTTTACTCGCTGCAAAGCCAGAAACTCTCTGAACTTACTGGAAAGCTCCTGGGACTTTGTTTTCCTGAAGCAAGACAAAAACAGGTTGGACTTCTCTGGTGTTTACTCAAGGACTTAATTACCTAATTATGAACTGGGTTGCCTGGCAGGCTGGCAAAGGTCAAGGTGGGGCAAATGCATTTGTTTCTCACGTGACCCTGAGAAGTCTCAGGAGGGGTGCCGCCCTCCCCAAGACTAGAGGAGAAGGTCGAGGCGGGGCTGGAAGGGTCCTGGCTGCAGAGGAGGACAGGACTGGTTGGAATGCTGTGCAGCTCTGAGCAGCTTACTTAACCTCTCTGAACCAGTCTTCATCTGCTAAGTGGAAATAGCAATACTTCCTCCACTGGGCTGTTGGTTAAACAGTGTTGGCCTGGCACCCAGGACCAGGCAAAGGTGGCTGTTGTTAGTAACAAAGTCCTCATCTGGTCAGGCTGTTGGGGACTCAGGTGTTCTGGAGACCCACCCACCACTTTCAACCTCCTTCACAGATTGATTCCACCCCAGCAGGCACCTTCACTGCCCACCCGGCGTTTGCTCCCAGCCTCGTTGCCCCCAGCACCACTTCAAGGCAGCAGGTGTTGTCATCGGCAGATGTGAAATCGCCACTGATGATGGGAAACTCTTCCAGCTGCTGGGAGAAGGTTCCCCCAGGTCACTCGGCCACATCGGGACTCAGTTTCCATCTGCTCTCATCTTTCTGAATGCCCGAGGTGCCATGTGCGTGCCCCGTGCCCCGATGGCATCAGACTATCCCTTCCTTCAGTCCCCCAGGGCCATCACCATGTTGCTGCTTGGCCCCCAGCACCACGGATGGGGAAGAAACACAGAGCTGAGTACAGTGAAATTCCTGGTGGGACTCAGGGCCGTGCAGATGGCTCAGAACACAGTTACATGCATTTTTAGATTGAAGTGAAAATGAAAACACACCGTGTCTTAATCCTCGAGAAGAAGCTGCTGAACCCAGTCTGGGAAAGTGTGGATTGGGACCACCAGGACCTGGCACAGACCACCCAACCCTCCACCCCACGTGTAGCACCTCTGGCTCCTGACCCTCTGGGCACACGGGAGCAAGGGTGGGTGTTGGCCCAGAGCCCTCACTGTGACCACAGGTAGATCGCAAACAGCAGGCGAAAGCTTTCTTCCGTCCTGTCTCCGAGTCCATGCAATGAGGCTGCAGCACCTTCCCCCAGGGGGTGGGAGAGAGGTGTCTGCTGCCCAGCCCTTGATCCAGGCCGGCCGGAGGCTTGCTCCGACCAGCGAACACAGGAAGCAAACATGCTGGGTCTGAGCCAGGCCCGAGGCCGGCGGGCTTCCCCTCCTCATTCACCCCTTGGCTCTTCCCTCTAAACCCAGAGTCCTTGGTGTTGATCAAGTGACTTGGAAACCACAGCCCCTTTCCTGGGGGAGAAGCACCTGGCTCCTGTTTCTGGTGGAGAGAGGCTGCCGGGCAGGTGGTGATGGAAGCTGGGAATTTACAGGCCTCCAGCCCCGAGCTGGAGAGGGGCACACAGGGCCACACCGGGCCTCCTTCCCCGTTGGAGGGGAAACTCCAGCAAGCTGAGTACCTCCCGGCTACAGTGATGCTCCAGCGCAAGGACAGAGTGCCTCGTCTGCCTGCATTGCGGCTGGACCGCGAAGGGGACCAGCTCCCCCTCCGTGCAAGGGCCCCAGCTCTTCTGGTGGAGCTGCCGCTAAACCGTGTCATTCTGCAGAAGGGACGCTCCCCGCCCAGAGATGCTGTGTCCCTTTCCCAAGCCACGGAGCCAACGGGGGGCGGGCCTGGGTCATCTCACGAGCAGACGCATCCTCAGCCTTTCACCAGGAAAGGCAGGCCCTGCCCCAGCCCTGCCACCCGCCCCTCCCCCACAAAACCCTGAACAGCTTAGATCTGAGAGTCCCTCTTAAAGACAGGAGCTCCTTGGGAGCTGGACTCCTGTCTGCTTCATTTCTCCATCCTCCTGGTGTCCAGTGCTGTGTCTGGCCAGACGAGGGACCAGGACCAGGCTGCTGAAGCAGCTCTTCTGACTCACCATCCCTGGGTGCAAGGTCGAAGTCTCCTGAGCAGAATAGACGCCTCTCTTATAGATGAGTGGTTACCTGAAGATGTACGTCTGTGAGTATTCGTCTGTGTGTGCACATGTGCGCGCTCATCCTTGTTACTGGATTGTGAGTTCCTTGACAGCGTGGGCTGTGAGATAAATGATAGGTAGATAGATAGATGATAGTTAGACAGATAGATAGACAGGTGATAGAGAGAGAGAGAGAGAGATGATAGATGGATAGATGGATAGATGGATAGATGGATAGATGGATAGATAGATGGATAGATGGATAGATGGGTAACTGGGTAGGTGGGCGGATTGGTAGGTGGATGGATGGATGGAGGGAAGGATGGATAGATAGGCATATCCAGCTGTTCATCCCTTATGACCCCAGGATGGTGATTTGATAGATAGACAGATAGATAGTAGAAAGGACTCAGATAACACAGAAGGAAGGAAGGCAGAATCCAGGGCAGTCCTCGTCCCCGAAAGAACAGGAGAGCTGGGAAGACCCTTCAAAGCAAAGGCTCAGGGCTTGACCTGGAGGGCCCAGTGTGGTCTGAGCCACTCAGCTTCTCTGACCTTCCATTTTCTTCTACGTAGAAAGGGAATGGTGATAGCAGGCTCTGCCTGTCAAGGATAAACGGGAGGATAAGCCTAGAAGACCATGGTTCACAGAGTGGACAAGCCCAGGGCTTTGAATCCAGACAGGGACAGGGTCCAGCTCTGGCTCTGCTACTTAGGTACTGCTGAACCCTGAGGACACTGCTTGACCCCCGCAAGCCTCAGCTGCAAACCTGGGAAAGGAAGTGGCTCCTTGGCAGGGATCTGTGAACGTAGACCCAGGTTCCAGGTGTGGGGCGGGTGCCCGGCAATGGTGATCGCCCTGTTGCTGCTCTCAGGATCCTTGTCTAGAAGGCCCGGCTCCAGCCCTCGCGGTCTGGAAGGTCAGAGCGATGAACGTGGAGGCGCGGCTGCCCCGGAGGGTACAGGCTGCAGAGAGGGGCTGAGGTGATGGAAGCTCCTGCAGAGCTCCCGAGGGGGTACCGAGGGTTTGTGAGGAGAGCCCTTTCCTGCCCAGCTGACTCCCAGCAATGGGGACGGTGGGAGGGAGATGTTGGCAAGGCAATAAGAAGAGAAATCTTTTAAAGGCGAAAAAAACAAAACAAATGACAGGTCTGGGGGAGATGCCAGTGTTTGCTAACCTGTGGATCCGTTCCCCCAGGAACGGGCTGGGGGCCTGGCTGCTGGAGGTGGCCGCTAGCACAGCGGGGGGCAGACCTGGCTTCCCTTGTGGATGCAGACCCGGAGTGGGGGCCAGGGCCACGTCACAGGGGATAAACGGGCTCTGGGGGGCTCCACAGCCCTGGGTCCCCAAAGCAGGTGAATAGAGCTGGACAGCCAGGGGTCCTGGGTTCTTCCCATCTCGTTAGGCCTCTTGTTCCTTTTGGGCCCTGAGATAATTTGCTTCCCTTCGGCCACCTACCAGTCCATGGAGTGCCCAGCTCACACCATGCAGTCCTTGTGTTGGAGGGACAGCCCTGTCCACTCAGCCCGCTCAGAGAACCCAGCCACCGTCAGCCCCTCTACCAAGGCCACCAGGGTTTGGCCAGGGCTGCCCCTGTTCATCACCTACCCTGGCCCGTGGCCAGAGATGATCAGAACTGCCTGGCCCAGGGCAGCCGACCCATGGGTGGCTGGTACCCAACAGCAGTCAATCATAAGCTCTTCTCTATGTACCTGAACTCAGACAGAATTTTCCAGGAAATGAAAGTCTGGATGCAGAGGGACTGCTTAGCAAAGTGGTGTGGATGAGGGAACGCAGGGGTTTTCTGTGGGAGAGGAAGAGATGCTGAAGGAGGGAGGGAGGAAGGGGGCCAGGAGGGGAGAGAGAGAGAGAGCCCAACCCCTTAAAATACCCTTCGTGGGGTCCCAGTACCAGTCCCCACAAACCCTTACATGAAATCTTACCGTGTTAAAAAAAGTATGGACTTTATTCTCTTAAGCATTTGTATTTTGAAAAATAATATATAGAGAGAAATATGCATAAAGTAACTCTTCAGCTTAACAAATAATTGGCGAGCTAAATCATAGGCCAGCTGGAGAGTGGGGATTGCAGGCCCAGCGAGCCCTTCCCGGGCAGCATCCCCCTTCCCCGCAAAGGTGGCCAGCACCGGGCCTTGCAGCTTTTCTTTTTTATCTTATAGGGCCACCCAAGCACGCGACCTTAAACACTGTAATTTAATTCTGCCAGCTTTTCAGCTTTACAGAAATAAATTGTACCTACGTGTTCTTTTGAGTTCAGCTTCTTTCATTCAGTGTAATGGTTTCTGAGATTAAATCACGTTTTTTTTCCCTGTGGTTTAGCTCGTTCGTTCTCAGGGCTGACCATGGCTCCGTGGACCACACTGCGACGTGTGCATCCGTCTTCCTGTTGACTGACGTGGGAGTTGTTTCCAGGTGGAGGCTATTACAAATCACCCTTCCTGTCCTACCACCCAAATTCCTGTAGGTGTCCTAAGAAGAGCTCTCATTTTTACCACCGATAAGCAGCTGGAACATGAGGAAACAGCAGCTAACTTGAAAGTGGGGAAATGCAGAGAAATCCTATAGTCCTTCTGAGGGACCCGATCCTGGACCTCTTAGGGAACGGAGATTCAGATTCATTTCACTTTCTGGGCCAAGAAATCAACACAGATTTCTTGAGCACGTGGAGTCTGAAAAGAAGGGCAGGAGACCAAGGAAGACAGGGCCGCAGGCTTCCAAGAGGAAGCAGTCTTTGGGATGGGCTGACAAGGAGGGTTCATTTAGAGTAACCTGGAAATTATTTCAGTCGTTAGTACAGAAACCCCTAGAAACGTCTGAGTCTCTGGCTTCCTTGTCTTTCCAAGCCAGGTGGGTGCAGAAACCTCTCCATCCCCGTCCAAAGGAGCAGCTGGTCACACCTATCCGGACGTTGGAACCCACTGTCTGCACCTGAGGGCAATGGGGGCCAGTGGGTGGGGACCACACAGGATGGAGCTTGTCACCTGGCAGCTTCCACAGAGAAGATGATGCACAAAACAAACCAGCTCGTGAACTTCCTGCAAAGGTGCTGTCCAACCTGAGTTCCTGTAGATGAGAGTTTGGGTGCTTGGGTTCAAAGATGGGAATTGGATTGTGCTTCGCAACGGGAGAGGCCACAACAGTGAGAGGCCCACGTACCACAAAAAATAAAAAAATAAAAATAAAATAAGATACAGCTGATTTACAACATTGTAAATCAACTATATTCCAATAAAATAAAAAATAAAAAAAATTAAAAGAAAAAGATACCGTTGACCCTTGAACGATGCAGGGGCTAGGGGCCAGGACCCACCACAAAGTTGAAAATCCGTGTATAACTTACAGTCAGCCCTCTCTATACGTGCCTCCTCCAAATCCGAGATTCTGTGTCCATGGATTCAGCCAACCTCAGATCATGTAGTACTGTTCTTTACCATTGAAAATAACACACATATAAGTGGACCCACACAGGTCAGACCAGTGTGGTTCACAACTCCTGGTACCTGTGAAAGGGACTATTTGGAAACAGGCTTTGCAGATGTAGTCAAGTTAAGATGGACTCGGAAGAACCCTAATCCAATTACTGGTGTCCAAACAAGAAGAGATCATTTGCACAAAGACACAGAGAGGAGTAGGCCATGTGACAACAGAGATCAGAGGGATGCATCCACAAGCCAAAGGCCACCAAGTGTTGTTGGTGGCCACCAGGAGCGAGGAGAAAGGCAGGATTCTCCCTCGGAGCCTCCAGAAGGAACCAACCCTGCACACCTTGATTCTGGACTTCCGGTCTCCAGAATTGTGGCGGCGTATATCCCAGTTGTTTTAAGCCACTCAGTTCGTGGTAATTTGTTACAAATCCCTAGGAAACTAATACACAGCCCTAATCCCGACCCAGTACGTTTCTAGTTTCTTTGTTTATCTGTGGTCTGCCTCTCCCATGAGACAGTCAGCCCCATGAGAGCAGGGCCCTGTCTTTCCAGTTCGTTGGCTACACCCTCAGTGCCTGACACATTGTCATGTTTGGAATGGAGTGACAATGTGTTACGTCTGAAAGAAGTAGATTCCTAGAAGTGAGATGATGGACTTAAAATGTAAGTGCATGGGGGCTTCCCGGGTGGCGCAAGTGGTTGGGGGTCCACCTGCCGATGCAGGGGACGCGGGTTCGTGCCCCGGTCTGGGAAGATCCCACATGCCGCAGAGCGGCTGGGCCCGTGAGCCATGGCCGCTGAGCCTGCGCGTCAGGAGCCTGTGCTCCACAACGGGAGAGGCCACGGCAGTGAGAGGCCCGCATACCACAAAAAAAAAAAAGAAAAAAAAAAAAATGTAAGTGCATGTTAATTTTAACAGACCGTCAGATTACTTTCCCTCAAATGTTCTTGCGTTGCCCTCCTCCCAGCGGGGGTGAGGGTGTGCATTTCCCACATCCTTTTCGGCTCTGGACAGTGTTACTCTTTTTAATATTTGCCATCTGGAGGGTGTACAAGGGATCTCATTTGCTGTTCTTTCATTTTCCTGACTATTGAGAAAGTTGATGACATTTTCATAGATTTATGTGCTGTTGCACTTTTCTTGTGAATTGCTTATTCATATCTTTGTCCTTTTTTTTTTTTTTTTTTGGCCTCACTGCACGGCATGCGGGACCCTAGTTCCCCGACCAGGGATTGAACCTGCGCCCACTGTGTTGAAAGCACAGAGTCTTAACCACTGGACCGCCAGGGAAGTCCCACCTTTGTCCATTTTTTAATTGGTATGTGTGGTAGGCAGGATAATGCCCCCCCTTCAAAATGGTTTGTGTCCTAATCCCTGGAACGTGTGAATATATTAGGTTACGTAGCAGAGGGGAACTAAGGTTGCAGGTGGAACTAAGGTTGCTAATAGGCTGACACTGAGATGGGGAAGATCACCCTGGATCTAGGTGGGCCCAGTGTCACCACAAGGTCCTTAAAAGTTGAAAGAGGAGGCAGAAGAGAGAGACCCAGAGAGACGGCAGCAAGGGGACTCAGCCTGACATTGCTGGCTTTGAAGACGGAGGAAAGGCACCAAGAGCCAGGGAGGCCAGGCAGCCTCTGGAAGCTAGAAAAGGCAAGGAAACAGATTCTCCCTAGAGCCTCTAAAAGGAATGCAGACCTGATAACACTTCGGTTTTAGCCCAGTGAGACTCCTTTTGGACTTCTGACCTTCAGAACTACAAGGTAATAAGTTTGTGTTATTTTAAGCCACTAAGTTTGTGATAATTTGTTAGAGCAGCAATAAGAAGCTAGTGCACTATGCTACAAATAACAAATGCTGGAGAGGGTGTGGAGAAAAGGGAGCCCTCCTACACTGTTGGTGGGGATGTAAGTTGGTGCAGCCACTGTGGAGAACAGTATGGAGGTTC
This sequence comes from Delphinus delphis, assembly GCF_949987515.2. Classification (NCBI taxonomy): domain Eukaryota; kingdom Metazoa; phylum Chordata; class Mammalia; order Artiodactyla; family Delphinidae; genus Delphinus; species Delphinus delphis. Next base: position 114,326,085 of record NC_082689.1, on the reverse strand, counting down.
CTCAAAAACCTAAAACTAGAGCTACCATATGATCCAGCAATCCCACTCCTGGGCATATACCCTTAGAAAACCATAATTCAAAAAGATACATGCACCCCAGTGTTCATAGCAGCACTATTTACAGTAGCCCAAACATGGAAACAACGTAAATGTCCATCTACAGAGGAATGGATAAAGAAGATGTGGTACATATATACAATGGAATATTACTCAGCTGTAAAAAAAGAATGAAATAATGCCATTTGCAGCAACAGAGATGTAACTAGAGATTATCATACTAAGTGAAGTAAGTCAGAAAGAGAAAGACAAATACCATGTGATATCACTTATATGTGGAATCTAAAATATGACACAAATGAACTTATCTACAAAACAGAAACAGACTCACAGATGTAGAGAACAGACTTGTGGTTGCCAAGGCAGTGGAGGGGGAGGGATGCACTGGGAGTTTGGGATTAACAGATGCAAACTATTATACATAGGATGGATAAACAACAAGGTCCTACTGTAGAACACAGGGAACTATATTCAATGTCCTGTGATAAACCATAATAAAAAAGAATGTATATATATATGTATACCTGAGTCACTTTGCTGTACAGCAGAAATTAACACAACATTGTAAATCAACTACACTTCAATAAAAATTTTTTTAAAAGAAATGAGTGTACTATGTTTTAATTTTCTTATCAATTCACGGAAGCCTGTTGTAGGTTAGGGATATAAATGCTTTATTTCCTTGCATCCATGTTACCCTCACCATCCGGTACAGGAGTTACTGGTTTATAACCTACCTCCCTCCTCCTTGAGGGTTTGTACTTCATCTTGGTATTTCTAGAAAACCAGCACCTGGCAGGTGCACCAAAAATGTGGAATGAATGAAAGAACTGGTGGACCATAGAAATGTCTTCACATTCAGTCATCTCTGCATCCCCCCCATTCCTGTGCTCCACAAACACCAAGCCTTCGGATAATGGGGAGACCTGGGTATTGTCCCATTTCCTGGGCTTAGCTCAGAGGTGATGCTGCTCATCAATTCCCCGGATGACTGGGTCCCTACCTCTCACTTGCAGGTGGGCTTTGGATAGGCAGCGTGCTGGAGAGGATCCTTGCGTTCAGCCAGATGAAGAGGCTGCAGAGCTGACGTGGCTTTGGGAAGTGGGCACAGATGGAATTTGGGAAGATTCCCGAACCCCAGAGGACTCCTGCACGTCACAGGCTGCAGCAGGACATTCTCCCGTGATGGCAAGAATGCGGTTGCTGTGACTCTGTCATGTGGTTCAGCAGTACTGGAGTGGTCTGAAGTCTGGGATATGGCAGAGGTGATGGAATATCTCCCGCAAGATTAGATGATAAGAGACTGTCTTGGGCTCTCCCGACCTGCTGGATCGCTCACTTCGAGCTTCGATTGAAGCTCGAAGGCGGGGGATGAAGCCTTGCTCACGCTCACGCTGGTAGACCATGTCACGAGCAGCCCCATGGAGCGGGCTTTGCCGCCAGGAATGGCAGCCTCACGCCAACAGCCACGTGAGCGAGCTTGGAAGCAAATTTGCAGCTCCAGCTGAGCCTTGAGATGCCTGCAGCTCTGTCCCACAGCTGAACACAATCCCACGAGAGACTCCAAGCCACAACCACACAGCTAAGCTACTCCTGGATTCCTGACCTCCAGAACCTGTGAAATAATAATGTGTATTAATTAAAGCCATTAAGTTTTGGAGTAATTTGTTACGAGTCAAGAGTAATAAATAGCGTTGGAAATCCTTTTCCTTCACAGTTTTGAAAGCTTTGCTCTGAGGCCAAGGTTCTGCTGAGAAGTACGCACACAACCCACTTTGCCCCTGGAAGTTGTGGACCTTCTCTTTATCCTGCGTATCCTGAAATTGCACGATGGTTTGCCATCTTGGGTCTACGTTTTCCATTGGGCTGGGGCCTGATGGGCCATTTCAGTCTGGGGAATTTTCTGGAATTATTTTATTGCTGGGGAATTTTCTGGAATTATTTTATTGACGACTTCCGCCCTACCATTTTTTCTATTCTCTATTCCTGAAATTCCTTTTATTCATATTTTGAACCCTGGGGATTGATCCTTAATTTTTCACTCACTATCCTCTTTTCCTCTGTTTTTTCTGTGTTTTTTCCTTGCTTTCTGGGTAATTTCTTTATCCTCTAATCTTTTAATAAAGCTTTTAATTTTCTTTCTTATTCTGTGCTCTCTTTTTTTTGGTTTGTTTTGTTCTGTTTTTACGGAGTGTCCCATTTTCATAGCATCTTTTATGTTTTATAAATTTATTTATTTTTATTTATTTTATTTTTGGCTGCGTTGGGTCTTCGTTGCTGTGCGCGGGCTTTCTCTAGTTGTGGCGAGTGGGGGCTACTCTTCGTTGCAGTGCACGGGCTTCTCATTGCGGTGGCCTCTCCTGTTGTGGAGCACGGGCTCTAGGCATGTGGGCTTCAGTAGTTGTGGCACACGGGCTCAGTAGTTCTGGCTCACGGGCTCTAGAGCGCAGGCTCAGTAGTTGTGGCACACGGGCTTAGTTGCTCCATGGCATGTGGGATCCTCCCCAACGAGGGATCGAACCCATGTCCCCTGCATTGGCAGGTGGACTCTTAATCACTGTGCAACCAGGGAAGTCCCATAGCATCTTGTTCTTATGTAATGGGTACTATATCTTCTCTTATCACTCTAAAAATATCAATACTAGAGCTACGGGAATTTTTTTTTTTGGTTTGTTTCATTAAGTTTTCTTCTCTCTGCATAGTCTGTTCTTTCAGGTTGTTTTCTTTTCTTTGTTTTCTTTTCTCTCTTTCCTCATGTTGGAGTTTTCCTCAGATGTCTGATCATCTTGGTTTACTGGCTGGTATTTAAGAGTGGAGCACTCAAGTATTGACTGGAAGCTCTTAGGCTTTATTGGGTAGAATGTAGTAGGCAGCGGCCAACCTTTTCTCATGCTGCACCAACAGAAAATAAAACTGGATAAATTACAAAAATAGCATTTTAAAGATATTGGAGCTCTGTGGAAAGTAAGAGGGCAAAATGAAACAAAAATTCCAGAGATGGAAGACTTCTTCCCAGGTGAGTTGGGTTCGTAGTCCTTTTCTTCCATGAGGACGTCGCTGAGTCAGGGTCCACACTGAGTGTTGAGCAGAGAGGTCTACTAGGGGGAGGGAGAATCCAGCAGAGCTTTGGATAGCCACGTGGACGAGCCTGAATGGCTTTACTGGATTGAAGCTCGAAGGCTGGGGGATGAAGCCTTGCTCACTGTCTGGCATCTGGGCTGGGGAGATTCCAAGAAGTGGGAGCTCCAACAGCTGGAGCTCCTTGGGCCTCCGTGTGTTTCTGTGTGCTCCCCCCAGCATGGCAGCTTCAGGGTAGGTAGTTCTTACATGTTGGCTCAGGGTTCCCAAAGCACGAGTCCAAGAGGAAGAAGGATCCAGGACAGAAGCTGTATCACTTCTTACAACGCAGCCTTGGAAGTCCCATCATTTCTCTCCTTGAAGCAGGCACAAAAGCCCACCGAGGTTTAAGGGAAGGAGAGTAGACCCCACTTCTTGACAGGAGAGTGTAGAATTGTCAAGGAGCTTGTGGGACAGGAAATACTGTCATGATTGTATTTGCTTTCTGATTGTCCTACTAATAACCATTTTTGATACACACTATCCTAATTTTTATGTATACCACGTCCTCGAAAAGTTGTTGTATTCATTCCCTATTGCAGTCACCACAAGTGTGATGTGTTTAAAAACACAGGTCTATTATTGTATGGCTCTGGAGCCCAAACTCCAAACGGGGTCAGAGGTCCAGCTGGCCAAATCAAGGTGCTGGCACAGCCTCAGCTCGTCTGGAGGCTCCGGGAGAACCCATGCCCCTGCCTTCCCTGGCTCCCTTGGCTTCTGGTCCCTTCCTCTACCTCCACAGCCCATCACTCTGCTTTCACTACCACATCCTCTCTGCCTCTGACTCCTCGCCTCTCTCTCAGAAGGACCCTTGTGATGACTTTGGGCCCAGCTGGATAATTCAGTAAGTCTCTCCATCTGCAAAGTCCCTTTGGCCATGAAAGTACCATGTTCACAAAGTCTGGGGCCTAGGATGTAGACATCTTTGGAGGGGGGGGCATTATTCTGTCCCCTACACTCACATACATAGAGCCACTTGTATGTGTCTTTCTCGGCTGGCAGTCCTGAGGAGCTACTCCAGTGGACCTAAGAACGCTTCACCCTTATCCCTGGGGTGCCCACCCTCCAGCCAGAAGCATCCTTCACCACGTACAAACCACCCCAGGACTGGCATCAGCTCTAACACCTTCGTCCCTGGGCATCAAGCCTGCTCTCTGCTCCCAGAATTCTGAGCTAATACGGCCCCGTGGTCTCTCACGAGCCTGGCCCAATCCCGAGAATCTATATGGCACTGTGATGCAGGGTCCTTTTTACACGTCTGGTGAGTCCTTGGGTAACACGCTGACCCTCTTTAGGTTTTAACCTGGGAGGTGACACAAGCTGGAAGGAATAAGTGATCAAAGCCAAGTCCCACCTGTATTTAAATTCAGCTCTGTTAATAGGTCCCTGATGGACAGGTCAGCGAGGGGACAGTATGAGGGAGCTGAATGGCGAGAGCCTCTCAGGAGGAGGCCTCCTCAGCCTCTGCCCAGGGCGCCCCACTCAGGCTGGGCCACCCCTGTGCTTCAGCCCCTGCTGGACCCTGATGTCCCCTCCTCCCCTGTTCCAGTCACCACTGCCCACCCTTCGGCTCCCTCCCAGAGCAGACCCTCTTCCCACGAGACAAAGACACTCATTTCATCTCTCTCCTCTATAATGAGAAATTTCAAAGCTACAGACAAGTGCAAAATAGCACACATCCATCTGCCACCTGTTCAGTGGTGATAATTTTAACAAAGTTTGCTTCCAATTTTTTTTTAAGGCATAAAACACTACAGGTATAATTGAAGTCCCTTGTGTGTCCCTTCTGAGTTCCTTTGTCCTCCCTAGACTGAACCCTTCCATCCCTAGAGGAAACCACTCTCCTGGCTTGGATGTGTCCAAA